>NC_090940.1:576842448-577158632 GCF_040938575.1 Ambystoma mexicanum
CTGGATTACCTGGAGGAGGTGGAGAGAGGAAGAGGGGAGATTCAAGAGAACACTATTGCAGTAGTCTAGCCTAGAGAGATCCAGAGCTCTGGCGGCATGCAGTGTTTGCAATATATGCAGGTGATCTATTCCCAATGCTGAATATTTCTCTCCTGGGTAAAATGTTCAATCTGAAACTTAAGAAATCGGATCTCAAATGCGCATCTGGAAACCTTTCCAGATATTTGGCAACACAAACCAGTTTTTTTATGCTGTGGCTAAGCCAAAAGAAATATATATTTATGAATTGAGTCTTTTGTATTGCACCAGTCCCATTCAAAACGTTTCTTTTTTACTTCTAAATAATATATTGACAATTATTTTTAAGTAAGAGGGAACCTTTCTAAAATACTACAACATGTATTAATAAGTCCCACAAATACAACAGACTTCGATTGCCCTACCGCAGCTATAGATAGTCACAACATAAGGAGCTATTCAGTGGAACTATAACATTTTGTTTTAATTGATAGATACTAAGCATGAATAGACACACAAACCAGTTGATATAGAACAGTTACAATATGCACATTTTGGTCATGAAGAGGCTTTCTGTCAAATCTTGCCCTCAAGTAGCCCAAAATGTATTGTGCCTGCTTGTTGGGAAATTTGTATTGCCCAAAAAAGTTATGGGTGTACGATTTTGAATAAATCTGAACCATTGGCACTGCTCTCGGCAATCTTTTCACACTACAATTTTTTAGTCTATCTGCACCATTGCAAAAGGGATCTAGCCATATGTAAATCAGTCAGGTACTGCCACCAATGGGAAGAGCCCAAACTGAATTGATAAGCCAAGTCCACTCTGCAATGAAACACAAGCAACCCCAGACATGTTTCGACCTTGATGGGGCTCCTCACTGAGGTGCAGCTTGGTTCCCCGTGGCGCAGCGAAGATGGGACCCATATCTGGGCATACCCTCTCTCACAGAGGGAGACAAACTATAACCAAAAAAGAAAAAGGTGGCAGGTTTTGTATAAATGTGGCATCCTTCCACTTCAGTGTTTCTTAGCTTATCTGCACTAATGTAAAAGGGATCTAGCCATATGCAAATCAGTCAGGTACTACCACCAATGGGAGCAGCTCTGTTAAAACTGATATAATATTGTTTCGTCCTTATTGTATATGTTGGCCTATGCCCAGTCGCTTTGCGAGGAAATCCGTATTGCAAGGTCGTGACCTTAAGTGAATCAAGCCTCCATTTTAGGTTAAAGCCGCCATTTTAGTTTATCGTGCAAATTCACCCTGTTGCCTAAAATGGCCGACCTGTGTTCTCTTGTTCCTGCTTTAACCTCTTCAACCTCTGTAGGAGAGTTAATGTCCAACCTGCCTGCAGGCTACATGTTAGGGTCATGTAGACCTTGTCCTTTGTTGACCTCGGGATCAGGGTATTACTTGAATCGGCAATGTTAACCTACAAGTATACAACGACAATAACGCTATCTAAACACGAGATGCGAAACATATGTTTGACCTGTATTAAAGCAATGTGTAAAGAGTGTAAAGTTAAACCTAGAGAATAATAAGTGTTTGTTAGTAAATGTATTAAAAAGTAAACCGCATGCACGAGATATGTAAATTAGGAACGAACCTGGCGCGACCCTAGCCCAGTACATGATTAATTTATAAGAGGCTGGATATCGTTATAACGAAACTGTATAAATACGCTGATGTCCAGATAGCAATTATTGTTCACTGCTCACTTTGAACCCTGCTGGTGGTCTCTGTGATGTATTGACGGCTAAATAGCTATTTGTGTACTTTGTTTTGTAAACTGTACAGAATTGCAATAAAGATTCTGGGAATCGTTACAAGCCAGTGTCAGTGTATTTCTCTTTGCATGGTGTAAAAGCCTTAATATTGTATTTTCTGATTCCACAGCTCAGCCCGCATGTTAGACCAACCAGGTCCTCTCTGCGCTGAAACACAAGCAACCCCAGACATGTTTCAGCCTTGTTGGGCTTCATCAGTCAGGTGGAGCTACTTCTCACTGATGAGGCCCAATGAGGCTGAAACATGTTTGGGGATGCTTGTGGTTTCATTTAGAATGAACGTGGCAAAGCTGTTCAGGCTGGATTGCACCCTTTGTGGTGGGACCAACCCTGCTTTGCATATGTATGTTCTTTCCCCTTTTGTAATGGCTTGGCAGAAGAAGTCTGGCGGGTTGCCCAGAGCAATGCCTGCGGTTAAGATTCATTTGAATCCTTCCAGCCATCACCTGTTATGTTTTGGGAAGTTTCGAAGCCATACATTATTGATAGTAAGCCTTTTGCTCTGTATTAACTGATGAATGGCATTGCCGAGAATCTCACATACTTTCAATTAATATATTTCATATGCATTCCAAACTGTTCTGCTTTATTTTATAATCTTGTAAGTATAGAAAGTTTGTAGGGTCTCAATGACACACCAAACCCCAACTATTTAACACCATTAACAATCTCCAGTTTATCTGTTCCTAATTTCCAGATGTATCCATATTGTTATTAGTTCAGAAGAAGCTTATCATTTTAGTTATATTTGGCTTAATTGTAAATGTGTTGTCTATGATGTACTGTTTGAATGCACGTACAAGGCACTATAGGCCGAATTGAGTGTTCTCCAAGAGAATTACGTCATCGGCATACGTAAACCAGCAGATTTGAAGAACTTCTAAATGTGAAGATGCAAAGGCCACCTTGTCCAGATATCCCCTGCTATCAGATACATACAAATTAAATAGACACAGTGCCAAGACTCACCCATGCCTTAATACGTTAGAAGTTTGCCTTTCGTTCGAGAGATCTCTCTGTACATTTAGTCTGACTTGAAGTTTAGTGTCTGAATGGAGTTAGATAAGAATGTTAATTAATTCGTCTGGAATTTGCCAATTCCACAATTTATGCCAAAGACTGGAACGACTGACTTTGTCAAAGGCCAGAGAGAGCATTTTTACCCATTGCTTTCTGCATAAGGGCATCATTTATGAACCCATTTAGTTTGGTGCCAACCCTCTTCCTGCAACCCATTTGGAATTTTGAAAATCAACCTCTTTTAATAGCCTAGGTTTCTAGGTCCTGCAGTTAAGGATGCAAAGATGTTGCTCTCCTCGTCAAAGAGTGCAATGGGGCAGAAGTTTGCTGGATTGTTTCTATCCCCTTTTTTATATATTGGCATGATGCATAAAGTTTTCCAGGTTTTGTCAGTACTTCTCGTTTTCAAGATGTCATTAAAAAGCATTAGCACCTTCGGAGGGGCCAGCCAATCAGATGGCTTGAAACACAGATTTGAACCACTGGTAAAAGCCTGCGTTCCAAGCCACCCAACGGCCGGCTCCCCCTGCCGCCATCTTCCCCCCCACTCTGCGTCCCATTTTTTATTTTGTTTTTCACCCCTACTTACTTGATTTCAGCTGCGGTTGCTGGAGCCACATCTGCTCCTTCTCTTCGCCTCCCGAAGGCTGCAATGGAAAGGGAAGAGGGGCTCCGTATTGAGCCCTGCCTTGCCTTTCAATAGCGGCCATCTTGGAAAAGGATTTTCCTTCCTACAGTGGGATGCTGCGCGCGTCCCATTTTAGGAAGGAAAATCCATTTTTTTAGCACCTGAGTTACCGTTTTTGCAACCCTGAGTGCTAATGGCGTTGATCCCCCATTCCAGGGGCTGCAATGGGGGGTAACGGCCTGGAGCCCTCGTTATCAACCCTCGTATCACTCAGGCCGGTAACTTGGACTGCTGGGCTGTTATCCCCCATTCCAGAACCTGTAATGGGGAATGAACGCCACATTGAAATTGAAGCCCACAAATATGGCAAACTCGTTAAAAATGTAATTGCAAAAGCAAATGGGGCCTGGAGCCCCGAGTTCGATGATTACCTTATGATTTCTAAAATATCTTCTATATTAAAATTAAGATTCCAGAGTGCTGCATTTATTGGGACTTGGAAAACATACTTTGAAGGTTTATATAAGGAGCCAAAAAAGGTCAACCAACTGTCACCAGAGAAGGAATTATATTAGCCTTCTAGATGATTATGTTCAAGTTTGTGAATGAGGGTCCAAAAATTGGTACATCGTTTACTAAAATAGTTTCTAGAATAAGTTCCCCATCCCTTTGAAGTAACGTATAATGGTAGCACTTACACAAGTTTTTATATTGTCAAAATATTAGTTTTTTTAATGTGTTTGCATACTCAGGGACATCCTTATATGCTTTATATTGTTTCTCATATCTTTTTGTTTAGATTGAACAATGTATTCATCTGCATGCATTTGTGGTTTAGTTTTAATAGAATTAACAGGTAATGTGTTGATTTTATTCATAATAAAAGTAGCAGACTTGTCTGATATACATTTGTCTATTTTCTGGACTAATCTGGTCTCATTAAAATATTGCCACATAAATCTGGTGAAAAGAAACTTGTTTTTTGCCATCCATGTTGTTTGATTTTTTTTTTCTTGTTGTGTGACTAACATGTAAAACATAATTCTGGTGTTATGTCAAATAAAAATTAATTATAGTGGTTAACATGCGATTGTCACTTAATTCTGTTTCTTTTACTTGAAATGCAGCCATTTCTTAAAAAGAGATGCAGTTACAATAATATCATCTATGCAATATTGCATGGGACCTAAATACTACATGCTCTTACCAGCGATATGTCACCCATTTCATGTCCATTGAGCATACAAAGACCCCAATCCTAAAATATTCTTTTCCACCTCTGACCATTTAACATTTTGGTGTTAGAATGAGTATTATCAGCAGAAATAGATACCTTCTCCTCTTCTGGTAAAGTTATCCATGTGGAACTCAAGCCACCAGCCAATATATATCCCAAGATAGCAGATCATATAAATATGCCTAGCAAATCATATTTTCCTCAGACATGATCTCGTCAATTTCAGAGTGCAATGGGTTCCAATATGGATGTCAGTGATTTCACCGAATCCACTTCACCTAAAGGTGAAATGTCAATGTTCTTTTTTCTTTTATATAATGTTGGGGATAACCACCCCCACCCCCTCCCACTCCTCCATACCTTATCCTATCCCCTTACCCCACCCCATGTATGTTTTTAAATGTACCTACTTACCTTATCAATTCAAAGAAAACAATAAATTGAAGATTTCTGATTAGGTGAATTTGGATTCGGTGACATGTACAGTACCATTCCAATAAATGTTGATCAGGAGTATATTTCATTTAGTGGAGCATCTAAGATTTTCATCTTTGCTACTAAGAGACCTCTACATTTGTCTGTAACGTTCTTTACTTCAATCAGTATTTCTCTCTGAACGGCATTTATCAGGCCAACTGATGGTCTTCCACCATTATTGCAAGTTTTTGTATAGTGTGGAAACGTCCAGCATACAAGGCTACATTAACCATACTTCTTAGAAAAAAAGGAATTGAATAAGAACTGAGTTCAACACAAAGTTCTATTATTGGTGTATAGATCATAATGGCCCATAGTATTCCAGGATAGAATTGTTAATGATCATGGGCATTAAAGACAATTTCTACTTCTAATAAGTGACTGATTATTAGAGGATGAAGCAAATGGGAGCCAATCATGATCACTGACCAAAGTTACAGCATTTGTTAAGAAGAGTTGAACCATACGGTTTACATTTGGAGCATCATAGCAACATATCTTTAGTCCTTCCTTGTTCATGGATTTAAGATGTTGAAAGGAGCACAGTTGTTGGGATTTACAGCTGGTTTTTCCCAGCCTCTGTAAGGAACCAGATCATATCCCATGTGCCAAAAAGATTTGATTTCCATCACAAGCATTTAATAAACGGGCCTTGATGGTAACTATATCTGTTCTGTTTGGATTCATAAACTCAAGCAATTTTATGTCCTTTAATGTAATGAGGCATAGATATGGAATTGTATTCAACAGTGCAAAAGTATTAGAGCAATTGAGTATTATCAGATGATATTTCTGCAGGATGAATTACAATAATAGGTAGGGTGTTTTGTTGTTATACCATTAGAGGTGTTTAATTAGGAGGTGTTTATCTTAGATTGTAGCCTCATACTCCCTTGATTTTTACTTTCTTCCTCAGAAGAATATTTAGGCACATTCATTAGTTGAGGGCCCAGAAATGGTGGGAGAAAAAGTAGTTTGAGTGGGTGTTGAATGGCATATTTCCTGTTCTGATCTAATTTCAGAATGATTTCTGTCTCTTTGATCACTAACGAGGGCCATAGCTTCATTCTGATCTAGCGGTCTGACAATATCATCACACTCTTTATGCTCAACAAGTCTATCAACCTCATTTTGATCTTCCCATTATTTTAGAAGGGGATGTGTGACCCACAAGACCTGTACACCAAAGATATTGGGCCTCTCTGCCTCAGGCTGACCATCAGAACCATAGTTTTCCTACCTAGAGAACCCCTCCAACAGTAATAGGCAGAATATCAGAGGAACAGAAATCCCTAGACACCTCAAGATAGATCGGCATAGCCCTCCGGTCATCCAGTTTACTCCATTGTCTTTCTTCCCGGAAGCAAGGATTAGCAAACAAGGATATGAGGGCAATTTCCTGTGATCTGTGGAACTTTGATACCACCTTAGGAAGCAATTAGGGATAACGTTAAATAAATAAGACATCCAGACTAACAAAAATATATAGCGCTTCACAAAACCTAGCAGAAATTTCCCCTAACCGTCTTCCTGAAGAAAGACTTAAGCCTTAACAATTTAAAGGAAATGTCTTCCATGGGTTCAAAAGAGGCTGCCTGCAGGGATCTGAGGACCAAGGGAAGATGCCAGGGGAAAGCGTGAAACATAAGTTGCCCTAGACAGGTAGAAACCTTTTAAAAGCCTATTGATGAACTGCTGATCATCTAAGTCCCCATCCCCATATTACTGCATGTGTGTATGGCAGCCCACTGAGCTCTTAATGGGGATACTGACAATCATCTCAAATTGAATCCCTCCTGGAGTCATGCAGGATGGTCTCCAGTGGTCCTAAGATTGGGAAAATGTCCCTTTTCCTACACCAAGTGTCAACATTCACACATTGTCCCTCATATGCATTCAGGGTTGAGGTTCTCTTGTATTTGTATTTATTTGAAGAACAGGAATGTTAATGTGGATACAAAATGACTTAGAATAACTCATGTACAGGTTCCAGAAGCATTCCAAAGAAGGGTGGCTGTACACTATCATAAAGATGAGAACAAGTAGTGATCCAGTTTATAAGGGTGTACACAATAAGAATATATTCCTGGAACAAAACCAAACACACACAAAATGTAAATAAGAAAACCGGTGACTTATAAAGGTAACATTAAAGTAAGGGGAACATGCATCAAACTAAAGCAGAGTACTAATTAAATATGAAAAAGTACATTATTAAGCATCCCTCGAGGCTGTGGAGGTGTCAGGTAGGCAGGATGGGGGGAGAGGGCTGGCGGAACTCTCTCTTTAGCAAGTATGTGAAGTTTATGTTAAGCTTTGAAGGGATCCACGGTTGGGCTGGCTTTTATTGTAATGGGCAGTAGGTGCCAGTGGAGCGGGGCGAGTATGGAGAAAGAGCAGAAGTGAGAGGAGGCACAGAGAGGGTATGAGATGGCGAGGTTGAATGCAGAGGAGGATCAGAGGGAAGGAAATATTGAGTAAACTGAGATACAATTAGACAGTCACTGAGTAGCAAGAATTTTGATAGCTTTGTAGACTAAGAGAGAAAACTTGAAAAAAGAGCGGTTGTCCATGGAGAGGCAACCAGCATGTTGTCGGTAGATAGAATTGGAGGAGAAACTTGATTGGATGTAGAGAGTGCAGGTAGCAGAGTTGAGGACTTTGTCGAGGGAGAGAGGAGTAAAGAAGAATGCCTAAGAGTAGGCTTGAGTAGTAGTCCAGTTTGCTGATGTCAAAAGTGGAGATTATTGTTTTCGTAGAGTGGTTAGTAAGAAAAGGACACATTTGACAACTGCTGAGCGGTTTATTATGAGCAGCAGATGCTGTGGTAGTGATAAATTGTTGCAGTCGTAGGACGCTAGAGAAGAGCCAAGATTGCGAGCCTTGGGTGAGGGAACTAGGTCAGGTGTGAAGGAGATGGGGGGGGGGGCTTAGGGATGCCATTGGAAGCTGGGAGAAAGAGGACTTCTCTTTATGAAGAGTACAGCATGAGGCAGTGAAGAGTCATCCAAAGACGAATTGCAATGAAACAGTTAGTAATCTGTTCCGATATAACTTGGATGAAAAAGGGAAAGGAGAAAAATGTCTGCGTGTCATCAGCAAAAAGGTGAAAGTGAAAAAAAAAGGATAAGATAAGTGTTCTCATGGCAGAGGTACAGAGGATGGAGAGCAAAGGTTCAAAGACTGATCCTTGGGGATGCTGACAGGGAGAGGGGTGGGGTCAGAGGTTTGTGAGTTCAAAGAGATTTGCAAAATCCAAGGTCCTGGAGGGTGAGGAGGAGAGCGGAGTGTAAATGAGGCAGCAAGGTCCAACTGGATGAGTATAGAGATGGGTTTGCAGTGGAGAGCATAAGAGAGAAAGTGGAGACATGCATGAGTGCAGTCTCAGTGGAGTGATTACTCTGGAAGCCAGATTGAAGTGGATCTCCAGAGCCATTGTCCTCAAGGTACTTAGTGGTCACACCAAAGACCACCTGCTCAAGGACTTTTGATTTATGGGAAGGAGAGAAACTGGGAGCTAGTTTTCTGGGATGTTTGGGTCCACAGTGGGTTTCTTCAATAGGGATAGGGCAGTTGCATATTTGAAGGAGGTGGGGAAGAGTCCAGCAAAGAACGAGAGGTTAAAGAGCTTAGAGAGATAAGAACAAGTTATTGAGACTACGTCTTTGACCATTTGGGTAGTAAATGGATCAATAGGAGTGTAACTTGGGTTGGCACTGTGAAGGATGGGTGCTAATGCAGTAGGAGAGGTAGGGGAAAAGTAGTCAAGCGTATAAGAGGTAGGGGGAGAGGTGGTGGACTGAAGGAGGGTAGGGGGGCGGGCTATGAGAGTGTCATGAATTTGAGAGATTTCAGAGAAGTAGTGAGCAAAGTCATTAACTGAAAGGGAGGAGACAGTGAATATTGGCCTAGGAAGTGTGAGCAAAGATTTGCAGGGTAGGTGAAAGTTTGCAGGGGTGATTGCCTAAGGAGGAGATTCGGGTTGTGAAGGAGGATTTGGCAGAGTTGTGTGTGCAGATTAGGGCATCAAGGGAATGTTTGCAGGCTAGGAGTAAAGGTGGTGTACATAATTTCCTCCCGCGTCGTATGTCACGGCACATATTTGATTTGAGGGTCTGAATTTCAGAGTTGATCAATGGCATGTAGATGCGGACAGGAAGGTGTGAATGTGTGAGCAGCTGATAGATAGTGTTGGTACAATGGAGTCAGAAGTGCATAGTGAAAGTTAGAGAGAGCATGATCAATGGAAGAGGCATGTATAGGGGAAAGAGACAGAAGGGAGGTCCTCACCTCATCACGGTAAGGGACAAGAAAGCCCTGCCTGAAGTTCCTCTGTGTCATTGAAGAGTAGAGATGAGGTGGAGAAGATGGAGGGAACAGCTTGTCATTGTGAATAGAACAGTCTACTTCAGTGGACCACCATCTGATTTGCAGTCTTTTCCTTTCATCCTCCAGGGCCCCAGACCAGCTGTTTTGGACAATCCATACCTCAAGATGTGCTTTCTGAATGAGTGCAGAGAGGAAACATTGGTGCCACTGCTTGTCCCAGGTGGAGAAGGAACCAACCCAGGCTTAGCCATAATAGGGCAAACATGAGCACTTCCACTGTGGTGTCCCTGATCCCGAGCAGAATGTTTGGGATCAATGGGAGGAGAAGGAATGCATAAAGCAGACCCTTTAGCCTGACGATAGACATTGCATCCACCTTCCCGGCACCTGGAGCAGAACCAGGGGACTTTTGCTTTCTCTGGGGATACAAAGAGATCTATGCTGCTGGAACACAGCGAGAGAATGGTTAGTTTAGTGGCTGGTAATAGACTCAAAATTGTGTACTACAAAGGAAGTGGGATATGGACTCTACATTGGGTAGTGGATGGTGGGAGTTAGGTACAAAATAGATTATTATGTGGATGTGGGAGTGCCACTAAGAGTAAAATAGTTGTTGGTGATGTGGTAGGCAGGCACACAGTTGTAAGTTGTTTGTGGTGTAGAAGGGATAGAATTGTGTGATTCCAGGGAGGTTGTAGAGTTCTTCACAGGATGGAAAATCTGTACGGCCAGGGGAGTAGTTGGGTTTAGGTTTTGAGTTTGATATTTATATCGAAAGATTTAGGACCTGATGACAAGTTTGTTGCTATTGGTAGAACATCCAGTATTTTAGAATACCGGATGCCTTTACCACTATGCCAAACTATGAGTTTTATTACTGAAAGTCTTGTTTTATGCCTGCTTTTTTGGGGAGGTAATTACCTCCCCAAAAAAGCATTGCTGCATGTTATAATGAACACATGCAGTGTTTATCATACCCCATTGGAGTCTATGGTACTCCGAAATGGGGAATGATCGAAGGGTCTGCATGACTCGGAATCATGCAGACTCTACCGGTTACCGGTATTTTAACGCCTACAATAATAGTAACTAAGTTTCACCCATCGAAGTCGACCTTTTCCAACGGCATAACACGGACACATACACAAACAGGCACTCGCTCATCCGCCCCCTCCCTTTCACCCAAGAACCACTCTTCCCCTGACCCACCAGGCAACAAACTCTCAAACAAATACACTGAAACACACGCAGACACACACCTTCTCCCCAGCCCGCTCCCCACTAAAAACACACAGGATACACGCAGGCACACAAACAATTACCTCATAACCGTGTTCCCCTGCCCGTCTCGGCCTGCCTGCCAGCCCCTGCGTGTGCTCGTGTGCGGCAGGGGCGTGACAGTTAAGATTTAGAAAGACCGGTCTGGTCGTTCTCTGGGCAGTCTTCTGAATCGGTCTTTTTTGAGACACTAAAGAGACATGTTCACTCCATACAAATGTTGATAGATTTTGTACAGCAGGGGAGAAAGGGGGAGAGGCAGTAAAGAAAGCTGTGGGGAGTCCTGATTGAAAACAACACCTAATACTATAAATAAGGGCATTAGGAGGATTTGATGGTGGGCTGGATTTGTATTGACACATGGGGGTCATTACGAGTTTGGAGGTAGTCATGGTGCTATTAGCACCATGTCTGCTTCCAAAGTCGTGTCCGGGTTCTCTGAATGAGGACTTACCGGGTCATTCCAATCTTGGAGGACCCGGTAAGTCCCCATTCACAAAACCCTTCACCATTCCCATTCGAACCCCCATAGGGCTCAAGGGGAATGGGGAGGGAGCTAATAGCGGGCCCGTTATTAGCTCCCTGGTCCCTTATCGGCTCCCGCTAAGGGACCTCGGAATACGTCAGTAAGGGGTTAACGGCTCCAGCATCCTTACCAGTGCCGTTAACCCCTTACCGCCTTACTCATAATGACCCCCACTGTAAGTTCCCATGCTACACAAATATGTGGTTCAATTGTGCTGGTGTACAAACTGGCGTGGTCACATGTTAGAATGGTGGTACCAGGGTGGCATCCTTGCAATATCGATAACCTTTATCTTGGGTTTTAAGTACACCTGTATTTTTTCAGCGGTAAAAATCATTAAAGTTTCCAAAATAGGAGCTCTGTTAAAAATAAAAAATAAAAAATAAAAAAATATATATTTATATATAATGGATTTAATAATCTAGATATCGCCTTCCGGTACCATGGATGTTTTTGTGGATATGACTGGCCTGGCCATTCCCTAGACGGGCGAGTGTCAGTTAAGTGATTTATCCAGGGAGCACAACAATAGGGAGCTGCAGTCAGAAACATGTCAAACCAAGCAGCCGTCCCCAGGCACTACTGTGAGGGTTCTTCTTTAAGATAAGCAGCGCCAGCACCTGGGGCGTCCATTACCCCAGAGATACAGCTGAGGGAATCGGAGAACAAGTCACAAAAGGCTACAGGCGGCTCACTGCACACAGAAAAGCTGGTTTCTGTTCATTTTCTACCCTGAAAAATATCCATCTTGACAAAATGCTTTCCTATTTGAACGTTTGTAATGGCACAATGATAGCATACCATTGAAATGTGCTTACTTCCTGGGCGATTCGGGGAGATGGATTGGCCTGCTGCACATTGGGTTTCTACAGGGCAGGGTGAGCCAATTTACACACACAGGACATGCACGAGCTCTCCTTTGGGTTTGCGGCTAGCGGGACCTGAATTGGGTATGTCATTATGGCTGCAAATAATATAAAACAGGGCCGTGTTTAAGCCAATCAAGGGACAGACGTCTAGCTGCACAGGAATTACAACCAATTCACGCCATTAAATACCAGTAACCAGTTCTTCGGTGGAATTGAGTCAACTCTGTGTCTGTATGGTAGTTTGGAAGATGAAGGAAACCCCCATGGCACCAAATGGTTCCAGTAAACAACATGTATATCTGATCGGCTGGAATTTGCATAAAGGTAAAATATGGATCAGTCCCTCAAAAAGGAGGTCATCTGTGTAGAATTTGGGCACGAGGGAATTGTAGTGCGTGGGCGGGACTTTGGGTGCGGGGTGGGAAGGAGTGAAGGGCGCCCGGGAGGAAGGAGTTCAGTTGAAGTTGTATGGTGAATAAAGACGGTGCATGGATGCCGGAGTCCGCAACTTCATTTACAAGACGACGTGTGGAACAGGAGGTCCGAGAAGTCCCTGTTTCCCCCTACAGTACACTGGCGATGAAGGAGTAGCCTGCGTGGCTGCAGGCTGTGGCGTCTGTGCCGGGTTGCAGCCAGTGTCACCAGGAATCAAATTTCGGGGGGGCACAGACAAAAGAGGGGGGCCGCCTATGAAAGGTAATGTGTGACGTCACAAGCACTCCTGCAGAGAGGCTTTTGTGCATACCAACTACCCACACCCCACTGCACCGCCCCTCCCATCAGAATGCAGGCATGAAACCATTCAGTGACTAATGGCCCATCATTAGCACTTTCATGCACTACATTCTGATGGGAGGGACTGCAAGCTGCTCTGCACACTATGGAGGTCCCTGTGCAGAAGCCGGGCAGGAACACCTGAGAAGTGGCTCGTGCTCATGTTCATACCATGCCGGAATGCATACGAAGATCACTGCTAACTCAGAGACAAAAGGAGTGCATTTGCCGTGTGATATGCAGACATTTGCCTTAGTGAGTGTCACAAATAACACCACAAACAGAGAAAACGGTCACTGCTTGCCTTAGGTGGGGGGGCACAAGAGGGCATCCAGGATTTCAGAGGGAGGGCAGGGCCCCCCAGACCTCCATAGCGACGCCACTGGTTGCAGTGTGTTGCGTCGGAAGCCTGATTGTGCACGGTGACCCAGAGCTATGAGTATGTCACAATCAGTTACCAAGAATATCACTGTCACCATTGCGATGTGTAAACAGTGCCATGCACCATTGCCAAGCCTACAAAGCACCTTGCCTTAGAAAGGACAGGTTGTCCATGACCACATGTGTCCATTTAGGAGGCATCCTCCTTCCCTTCAGGTATTGTCTACACCCCTAATGCTTTCCTTTGCAGAGGCACACATCTCATGTGGACCCAAATACCCCAACCCTTAGTCAAGACAGACCCATATTGGATGCATATGCGCCCTGGCGCTGCTGTCTTCTGGTCAAATGTTTTGGCACTATGTACAACTGTGATTAGTATGATTCAATGACATTGACCATGGACTGAAAGCTGCTTAAGAAAAGGTAAAGATTGTTTGTCCAATGGTATTGGCCGATTGCTTCCGGTGGCATCCTTTTTCCTGCTGGAGTGGCTGACATGGTTGAAATCCTCGCAAATGGCTTCAAGGGTCTTCTTTCCGAATGAAAATAAGATCACATTCAAAATAAGCATCATAGAACAAGTGTGTGTGTTTTAGTGAGGCATTTATGCAAACTGGGACAACATGCATTTCAAACAACAGCCTATCGAAATAAATATATTTAGCCTGCCATCCAGGCAGCGGTTTTTGGAAGGAGCTAGAGAAATTACGCTAGTGGGGTTTTAGGAATATTTCTCTTAAACCAAAGCCAAAACTAGAGGCTAATTTCAATGCTTGATTAGTTTCTATATTGTACTTCTTAAAGTGGTCACTGTTTTATGCACTCCCAATGTTGACACTCAGTTGGAAGGAGGGACAGAGAGCAAAGTTGATTTGCCCAGGATCACACAGGTTTCGTAATGTGGGGAATCCAGCTTCCCTTTGTCCAAACTGTAGAGCAGAACCTTCCACGGCGTAATGCAAACATCCCATCCATCCACGTTTGAATTGTGATATACAACAAAATCTTGCACTTGGGCCATGGTGGAAAGCAGGATGCTTGTGAGGAGGGTGTATGTGAAAGAGACCCAGAAAGTGGAGACTGATTCTGAAGTCAGAGGCATGACAAGAATTGCTGAGTAATCAGAGGAATGAGAGCTGATACCTCGCTCTCATTTCTTTCTCTCGGTTGAAATGGGTATCAAATGAGAGGGCACTGCTGGTTTGGAATTCTAGGGGCTTTGCTTGGGCTTGGGTTGGGGTGTGATCTTCTCGCTTTCAGTTGGTCGGTCGTAACCAGTTGGATAGCACAGTGAGCTAAGTACCCGTCACGGATATCTGGTCACAAGTTACAGTGGTGGGTTCGACTCCGAGCGGTGTCAACTCAACCTTTCATCCTTCTGAGGTTGATGCATTGAGTACCACTCTGTGGTATAATAACGTCTTCTGTTATCCCAGCGCTCTGAGGCCTATGGGTGTGAAGTGCTATATAAGAAATACATAATTTTTATTATCTTTGCCAGCCAGAGCGGATTTTGAGACACAGCTCCGAGGAGTTTTCAAAGATTTCGCATTCTGTCTGGCTCAGGTTCAGTATTGTTGAGGCCTTCAGAATCCTGGCTTGAGTATAGATTGGCTGTGCTGCATCCAGAGAAATCTGTTCACGTTGCTGATCTTAAGGACATTGGGCCTCATTACACGGAATGCGGTAAGGGTTTACCAGTAGCGGTTAGGGCACCGGTACCGGTAAACCCTTACCGCCTTACTACGAGGTCCCTTTGCTAGACCCGACCTCAACGGCTGGTTTTAGCAGCCGTTAAGGAACGGGCCCGCAAAAGGACCATGGTGCTAATTACGGTAGCACAATTTGCGGTACCGTAATTAGCTCCTTCCCCATTCCCATTGAGCCCTATGGGGGCAGAAATGGGAATGGGGAAGTGCCTTGGTGAATGGGGAATTACTGCCCCCGCTCACCTTGGAGTAGGGCGGTAATTCCACCATCCACCAAGGCGGACACGGTAAAATACCGGCGGCAACTGCATACCGTGTAATGAGGCCCATTGTGTGTCAGGGACAGATAGATGCTGGAACCACTGGTGCGAGGAAGTAGCTGTACTAGAGCAGGGACAGTTTCTCCCATCCCATGCACATGGGGGGGGTGTGGAGGCCAACCGCTTTCCCATAAGAACATTCGAAAATAAAACGGAGATCCACACAATGGAGGCCCGTGATGCAGAGGCTTACCGGGAGATCTCCAGAGTTCCTTGTAGGCCAGTCCACTCCGAGGCAGAGCCAGTCTGGCACAGAAGGCTATGCCGCTCATACCTCCGTGAGATGTTCTTTGTAGGGAATGCATTTTTGAAGAGGTCGGTAGCATCAGCGTGCAGTTTCACTCAGTAACGAGGGCCATTAGAATGCATGTATGTATGTATTTATTTATTTATTTAGGATCACCTCTTTACTTCTTCATTGTTTTTATAATTGCCTTTCACTCCCATGCTCCCTCCCCGTCTAAAACACAATTTACTTGATGTATAACCGCCTTAAATACACAGTAAATAAATAAATGCATGCATGCATAAACTAAAGATCGAACAACACCAGAAGATACGGAAAGCAACCATACTATTACATACATCAACTGAGATATGCTGTACAAGAGGCACCTTTTCTCTAATTTAGCAGCAACACAGCACCTCATGAGTGGCTGCTAACCCACAATCACGATCTAATTATGGTCCGAATTTCACACATTTGTTGGAGATTAAATACGTTACCTTCTTGTTGACACATTGTTAAGGCAACACCCACTTGCCTCCCAGACCAGCCTTCTAAGAAAACACTGTTTACTTCTTATTGTACAAAATTGCATCTCTCTCCTTATTAACATGTTATCACTTTTCTACACAATGGGCCTCATTATAAGTTTGCAGGTCCAGAAACAACAGTCCCGGTAAACATACCAGCACCGTGGTTTCCGGAACAGCAAACTATAGGTTTGCCTGCTGGAGCCGCTATGCCCAATAGGTCTGACCCTGCAGCGCACATCGGCCATGGTAGGCAAGCCGTCACGGAACCATCAGCACCATTAACAACATATTCTATAGGAATGGGAACTTACAATTTGCCGGCGTCTGCCTTCCCGGACCGCCAGGGTTGTAATCCCCGGGTGTTAGCGGGAAGTAAGGTACCGGTAAATCATTCCTAGTCCGGCGGCAACCCACCGGTATCACTGGCAGGGTTACCGCCAGACTCGGAATGAGGCCCATTTTTTTTTTCAAGCACCTCTATAGAGGTATGCGTCTCCTGTAATTTCCCCATGAAGCACCTTTGTTTTTTAAAACAATATTTTAGGATGTCCTGTTATCTTTGGTAGTTTAAGCATTTTCCTTCAAGGGATATAATTGGTGCGTCTGTGAACCTGAAGGGTGCGTACTTCATGTATTCCCAGGCACCAAATCGCTGGGCTTAAACGTGAAAGCCAACTTACCTTCAGACCACACCTGACTAAGATGGCTGCATATAGCTTGCTTTCAGCTATCAATTGTGTGCAAAAGAAAAAAATAATCTTTCACACATCGAGGATGACGACATGATCCTCTGCGTTGTCACTCCTTCAGCCCTCGAGCAACATAGACCTGTACACATGCCACTGCTAGACCAATCACCAACACCAGGAAATTCAACCACATTCGCAAATAGGTTCCTTGAATGTTGATTCCGGCTCTGATCATGTTTGGAAGTCTGTTTTACGTTCAAGTCTGTATCAACTTAAGAGCCCATGGGCCAGCACAGCAGTTCAATGTAATTTCATTGCCGGCGATGAAAGGACGATGTACCAGCACAACACGGGAAGCCGCGGCATTGCAAGCTGCCAAAATAACAGATGTGAGAAAGAGAAGACCAACAGGTGGGCCTTCTCTGGTTAATGCACTGACCCTGTGAATCAAAACCACAAAGGACATCAATCCAACTTAAACACTACTAATGTCTAGAAAAGAACTAAACACGCTGCTCTACAGAGGGTCCCACTCACAGGTACGTGGAAGCAGCTAAACCTGCACTTGTCACTACATCATTATGTAAACCTGTGTGAAGCCGGCCCACATAAGTCTCTAATAACCAAGAAGAGCCAATCCAAACCGGACTCAAAAACGAAGTAGAGAAAGTGCGAAGCAAAATCCAGCTTTATTATCAGTCAAATAAAGCAGGGTCAGTATACACGCATTCAAATCTCTCTGCTCTTAGCGCATCCATTCCAAACAACGGCTCGAGCCCACACATAGAGGCTCCAGGCCCTGCACACCTGCAGGTCCGGCACTCTTGTCCTTGTGTCTTCAAGGTAAGGTAGTGCCCCCATAGCCCGCTCCTCATTGCCTCCCTTGTTACTGCATTATTCTTTTTCTTGTTAATTTGTTCGTGCTTCGTGCCGGCCCAGTGCCCCCCCCCTACCCGGGGCAGGACCGGAGGCAAAGGGCGGCTTCTACAGTGGCGGCTCCAGACAGTGTCTGCAGGTGTCAGCAGGGAAGCAGCCACCCACTAACATACACCTAGCCTAACCACCTACCGCCCCCATTTCCATCAGCAACACGTACCGGCCTGGTGTCTTCGGTGTGACCCACCTTCCCCCCTGGATTCTTGTTTTTTCTGCCCTGGTTTCTTCTCCCTCCGGCCTACTCACCTGATTGGGCCATTGTTCGAGGCCACACATCGAGGCTTCAGGCCCTGCACAGCTGCAGGCCCGGCACTCTTGTCCTTGTGTCTTCAAGGTAATGTAGTGCCGCCATAGCCCACTGATAGTACTATATGAAATCTAGCCCACTTTCCCACTATACGGGGCTCTCGAATCTAGGTGTGTTCCTCATATCTGCCTAATATAATGTTAAACCTCATTGCCTCGCATTTTTTAGTTTTTTTGTTAATTTGTTTGCACTCAGTGCACGGCCCGGTGTCTCTCCCCTTTTGGCTTCCTGGTTTCTCGGCTCTGGCACCTCCTCCCTCCAGCCCCTCGCCTGATTGGGTCATTGACCCTCTCAACACACCCTCCCTGGGCCGCCCTCTGCCCGTGCAGCCCTGCAGCTAAGGACCCGAGGCAAAAGGTGGCTCCTACAGTGGCGGCTCCAGACAGTGTCTGCAGGTGTCAGCAGGGAAGCAGCCACCCACTAACATAAACCTAGCCTAACTGCCTACCGCTCCCATTTCCTTCAGCAACACATACAACCAAACAGGCTCCCTGGCCCAGTCCACCTAGCCTGTTCAAGGCACTTAGCCCCAGAGAAGGACCAGCAGCACCCTCACCTACATCCTTGGACACAGTGTCAGACCCCGACCACCCCAGAACAACAGCCAAAAACGAGGTGGCTGGAAAGGCATAATCCCACCCGCAACCCAGCAGTAGCAGCCGGCTGCAGTGACCAGACGGGCCTTGCGGGGAACAGACTGCCGTCAACCAGCATCAACGGATAAGGTAGGAAACATTTCTTACAGATAGTAATATATGAAATCTAGCCCACTTTCCCACTATACAGGGCTCTCAAATCTAGGTGTGTTCCTCATATCTGCCTAATATAATGTGAACCTACTGTATTGTGAAACCTAGGCTTCTCTCCAACTCTACAGGACTCCCAATTCTAGGTGTGTTCCCCATATCTGCCTATTATACAGTGAAACCTACTGTATTGCGAAACCTAGGCCTCTACCCCACTATATAGGACTCTTACTTCTAGGTGTATTGCCTATATCTGCCTATTATACTGTGAAACCTACTACATTGTGAAACCTAGGCCTCTCCCCCATTATCTAGGATACTCAAATTCAAAGTGTGTTCCACCGTTGGTGTATAAAAACAATACCCAAAATTGTACCACTCTGTGAAACTTGGCCTCACGTGCAAAACCCGGGCAAATAAACAGGCATCATGCCAAACACTGACCAAAGGAGAGCAGCACGATGGTGCTCTAGTAGGCCCAACGAGATCCACTGCAGTCATTCCTTACCCCCGCCAACACACAGCTTACGCCTCTAGCACTGCACACTTTCAACATGCAACCCTCACACCTCACCTATCCCCGCACCTTGCCAGACCAACCCACCTCACCCCGTCCCACTATCCCCCACTCCCCCACCCATAGATCCCGCTCTGTGCTATTTAGAACGGCAAGGTGGAGAGAGGGAGCAGAGAACGCCCCCCGAAACATACTGGATGATGCAGTGAGGCACATAAAATACCTTTCACGCACCACCACCTCCACAAACCACCCACAGACACCTTTTACTCACACTGTCTCCAATCAACTACACAGCACTTCCAATTCCCACTTCCCCAGCCTCAGGGCAAGAGCAGCCCTTGCCAAAACCCCTAGCTCCAGAGCCCCTTGCACTCTCACCCAGACACCTAGGACTGTCCAAATGTCAAGGAAAGGCTGAGTCCAAAGGCACCTTATGCCCCTCCTAGCATCGCCCATCCTCGAACGCAGTTTGCAAACACTGCCACTGCACTATAGGAGCAAAACCTCCCCACCCGCACCCAACCTGGTCCTAGCCCTATTCCCTGCCGCCCCCTTTCCCTCTTACCCCATTCCAGTTGTTCCATCTTCTCCATACTCCACCACCACCTCTCACTGTGCCACACCCTCTGCGCTACCCGCCCTCACTTCGGCCTCCGCTACCCCCTACAACCGCTACCCATCCAGCTCCCACACTGGCAACCCACCAAATATCCTGCACCCTCATCAACACAAAGTATGTTGTGGAATCATCCATACTCCTTATATTTCCTAGGTATATACGTTAACACATCACCACAATCTATTCATTACATAGCCAGCCTTTAAGAAAACGTTGTCTACTTGCTTTACTGCATCTGTACAATTGTAAAATGACTTGATATCTTCTTCATTACTTCTGTAGCATGAGCATCTTCATCTCGAGCATGAAATGTTGCTCATCTTTAACACCTCCTCTTTAGAACCTATAGAATATTTTTGTTCTCTCGTCTCTGCATCTCTTCTGGGTGCGTCAGTTCTGATTTCTCATGACATCACCAATCTTCTCATTTGCTCAGTTTCACACTCCCAACGGGATTTCATTCAAATGACCATCATTTTGTCGTGAATGCATGTATGGCTTTCCCAATGCGAATCTTACTTCCAGGATTCTCTTTAGTATAGGTATTTTCACTGGTACTGCATGTGTCTCCCACTCAGGCTACCAACATATAGGCAACATGGGAGAGGATCTTTGGGTGGGATTACTGGGCTCCATCTCTACACCAGAAACCTAGTTCTCCTCCTATTTTCTTCACACCCCTCTTCGGGGCATGGTAGTTTCTTCAGTGTTATTGTTTTTGTCTCTCCTTCCAGCTGGCCATCCGTTATGTATTGTATAGCTTGGTCTAACTGTCAGTAAAACATAGGGGAATGTTGTCTGAGACATCCTTCTCAATGTTGCAAAACAGGTAGCGCGCATGATAACCTGTTCTGTGTTTTTTTCCCACTTTCAGAGTCTGCAGCTATTGTTTTTTGCTCACTGTACTTTTCACAAAGGAGGGATATCCATTTGCAAATCAGTCTTTGTCCCACCCACATGGGCAGTCGAGCACCGAAACACCAGGCAATCCTCCTTTGAATAAGAGTACCAACATCAACCTCAGACTCGTGTATTAGCCTTGTTGGGCCTCACCAGTCCGCATCTCAATGTTGCTGTTTTCAATTGGAATCTTCCTCAGGTTGTAACCATGTATAGGTACATGAGGCATTGTGCCCTTACTGCTGGTATTTCAGATGCTATAAATGTTCTGGAGGCACTCATGGCATAGGGAAATAGTGAGCAGACATAGCAGCTTGCCCCAGTGGTTTCTTTAGCTACTTTGGTCATGTGTTTGTACCCCATATTATTAGACACTTGAGCAGTGTCAGTGAGATATAGGTCCACCCCTCCCATGTATGTGTTGGCACTGAGCTTAACTCTCCTTATCGTGCTTACAGTGCTCCCCCGTCCAGCTGACATGGTCATTCCTCCTGCTGGAGTTGGGGTAGTGTTAGTAAAGGATACATCAGTTTCACTATCTACAAGAGATAATCGCCAAAACAGCAATACAATAACACCACTTGGAAACAAGAGACAAGACAGGTTAAGCACCTGGGCTGCATGGATTCTAATGCAGTTCGATGATATCAGTTGCCCCCCTAAAATGTGCAAAATGAGCGTTATTGTTTTAGTGTTGTATTCATGTAATCTGTCATGGCAAAAATTAATAGTTCCCATACAGTCAGAATTGCAAGGGCGGATGGGTTTCCTTGATCAAGTTGTGGATAAGCTTGGGCCAAATATGCTATGAAGATGTGATAATACACATTAGAAGGACGTGCTCAGAACCTCTTGGACCTTCTAATAATTTGAACAAATTGGCTTTGGAATGTATCAGGCTGACGATCAGAGGGCAGCATGCTAATAATGCAATTAAAACGGTTGCACTTTCAAAATGAATGTGTGCGGGAAAAATAAAATAACGGTGTACCCTCACTCTGGATGAGTAGGAAGTCCTTGCTCAAACTCTGCTGCCCGTGAGCGAGTAACGATTGGGTGTCCTCTGATCGGCAGTGCTGCTTCCAAATTGTCTCTTTGCTCTGGTTGTTAAGGATTGTTGGCCCTGTCAATGTCTTTACCCGTTGAAGCCACAGCTTTTTAGGGCTTGATGTTACCGCTGTTTGTTGCAGACACTCTTTTCCACAAGTTTGACTGCTCTTTCAGTCACTGCCTCCACTGTATGGGGACCCATGAACCTGGTTGGGTCCCAACGTCGGTTGAAGTTTCTAAGGAGAACCTTATCAACTGTGTATACAGGTGGTGGTTTAAGTAAGTACTCTGGGCTGTTAACGCTGTTGCCTTCCTGGACGACTACAGGCCCCTACTGGTGGTGTTGTATCTGGCGAGAGATAAAAGAGGCCTTAACAATCAAGGAAGTCACATATTCAAACATTTCCGGACCCAATGCTACACTCTCACCGTCCTTCACTGCTCTATTGGGAGGAGCCAGGGGGAGTCACATGCACCGTCCTGTCACCACCAAGTGTGGGGTGAAATGGTGGTCGGACACAGGCTTGTTGCGCACTGTGAACAGTGCTAGCGGCAGGCAATGCAACCAACTCTTATTGAGACTCTTTTTAGTCTTAGCTATGGCTTCTATAAGCAGGTCATTGAAGTGTTCACACAATCCATTCGCTTGTGGGTGATAAGCACAGTAGAATTTGTGTTGTATGCCCAGCAAGGTTGTAATGTGCTGAAACATCTCATTGGCAATGTGAGGGCCATTATCAGACCACAGGTCCTCACACACGCCCTGGACCAGGAATTTTGACACTCTAAGGGCGTCAGGATCAGAACAAGGACCCACTTTGATCCTATAGGAGAATGGAGACACGACCACTATCCTGTAGCGGTACCCTTGGCAGGCTTGGATCATGTCGATATGGTTAACGTGGAGATGTGGAATAGACCAACAGGGCAAGGTATGGCTCCTCTCACTACCTTCAATGTATGACCTGCAGTAAACTGCTTGCATGTCAAACAATTACTCATGAATTCGGCCACGTGTTCTGCCAAGTTAGGACAGACCATGTTTCTCCAAGATGGGCACCAAGCACTTCTGTCCCTGCATGTATTGGATAATCTAATTGTGTCAGTGCTCTGTGCAACTATGTGAGTGGTATAACCACTTTCTCAGTGTTGTTTAGACGCCTGCAGGAGATTTTTTCTTTGGGGCAAATTCATATTTTTGCAGTATAGCGGCCATTTTTAGTGGTGTCTTATTTTCTACAATACTGCCCCATAAGACAAACATTCCCTCTTTATAATTATGATAGACCCTGGGCTGAAAATAAACAAACCCTGGATTTAGCACACTTTTAGGGAAGCCAGTAAGATTATACAGATGCCACTTATTGCATGTAGCTCATGTTACTAATTTATTTACATCAATAACCTATGTGCCTTATAGGGCACTACTTTCACTTCAGCATGCAAAGAAAGCCCATTCACACACACACAACTTTCTATTTTTCCTTATTTTCTAAATTTACCTTTGGCGGTAACCAAAAGTGATAAATGTTTTACCACTGTGGTGTTAACATAACAATCTCCCAGTTATTCTTTCCCCTTTAAAACAGTGGCCCACAGATGCATGAAATGAGTCACACAAATAAACAGCCCAGTCTTATTTCGGTAATTTCAAATGCTGTTATTATTTACCTTACTTTCTGGATTACGCAACCAAAAATAGTAATATGCCATTACATGATATTGCCGTTACATGCTCTTACCAACAGTGGATACAGCTTTGTGCCTCTAAAAGATAAGATAAAATAAACACTTTGCAACATGGAAAATATTTTGAATGTGATGTGCAGCTCTTTTTACCCAGTGCAGAAATGCAGAGAAAAAGAAAATATAACACTTTTATTTTCAAGCCGAACTCACTACACTGTCTGCCAGTAAATACAATGCATTCCATACATTCTCATGCTCCTCTTTTAAGATCTAACTCACCAGAGTATGTGAGGTCTGAATCTTGTGCTGTTGGATCTTATCTGTGCGAGCCTCACACAGTTCACGGACACAGCCTTTGGAAATCTATTCACTCTGAAGCCAGGACAACACTCTCTCTCTCTCTCTGCCCTGCTTTCAGCCTTTCTTCCAGCTGCAGCCCCCGTAGCACACCATCACACAGTGTTCTGATAGGAACCGAATCTCCGACTATCTGACTACACCTCCCTTTCCTGCTGCTTAAATTCCCGGTGTCTGTCCATCACAAATTAAACCAACCTTCCCTAACGTGGTTTAACACCCGCAGACTTCTACCAATCACATTACAAGAGCCTTCATGTAGCAACGTATTTCCTGCCAGAACAAATGGATCATTCCTTGTACAAAAAGTCAGCTATGTATCTAGTTTCCTACTG
The DNA here is from genome assembly GCF_040938575.1 of Ambystoma mexicanum. Classification (NCBI taxonomy): domain Eukaryota; kingdom Metazoa; phylum Chordata; class Amphibia; order Caudata; family Ambystomatidae; genus Ambystoma; species Ambystoma mexicanum. The sequence continues at coordinate 576,866,719 of NC_090940.1, forward strand.
TGCATATTTTCTCTTCTCCATAGAAAAGTGCAAAAACCGAATGCATTTTCATCTGTGTTTACCATTTGCATTGCAATGTTAATTTGGGACAATTAGTTGGTTACAGGGCTTTTGGTTAGTATATTCTATTACATATAGGTTATCTCCACAATGCAGTATGTCACAGATAGAAATACCTAATTTGTAAATATGCATATTGATCCTGTCTTTGTCTGCATTTTGTTTTCTTTTTATGTAAGGCCTAATGTGGCATTTTACCTGCTTCATTAAACTTCCCATCTCTTTCCTACCTTCAGGTTAGCCTCATTACCCTGCTAATCTGTAACCTTACATTGTCCTCACATGTGCCCATGTGCATTTTAAAAATAACTGCACATGTTGCTGAATGCTTTTAAAAATAAATACCCATCTTGCTGGCTGCAAACTGAGAAAAAAAACTGAAATCATTGTGCTTGAGTATTTTATAAAAATGAACATCCATTTAAATGACTGCAAACTGAGAAAAGCTGGAATCATTTTGCTGAGTGTTTTTTTTTTTTTAAATGAACATCCATTTTACTTGCTGAAAACTTCGATAAACTGCCATTTGCACCCATTTCGAAATGGCTGCTTTTAAACACTGGCAATAAACACCCATTTTGCTTCCCTTGGAATCTGTACACATGTGCTGTTATCTGCATGAATAAGCACCCAAATATCCCTACACGCCACAGGGCATCTTTTGGAGATATTGTACATCCCCTCCTAAGCCACAATTTATTTTCCTCCCTGTGTGCAGCTCCCCGCAGCTCCATGATTTGTTTTGCTGGTAATATGTTATATCTCTCCTTGGGTATCATTGTTCTTGCATAATTGCAGGTGTGTGATAAAACCTCCATTGCTCAAATGTCCCTAAAATACACAGCACATTTTGCTTCTGTGTCTGCTGCTTTGTTTCCTCTTGAGATAGGATCTTCCCCTTTTTGTGTGTGCTTTGCATTTCACAATTGCTAGTTGCTCTGGGAAATGTATGATGTCTTCCAATCTGCCCAATAGGCGTGTGTGCTGTACTGGTGACCCATCAGCACGTCTGAAGTCCCTCCTCATCCAAAGTGACAGCCCAGAATGCACTGTGAATTGTCACTTCCTACCCCCTGCTATGCTCCAACGCCAATGTTAAGGCCACTCATGTTGCTGCTTGTGTTGAATAATGTGAAGGCAGTTGTGCGTTTGTCACTACCTCAGTTGTCTGTCCTCTCTCAGTCTCACTATTGCTGTCCCAGTGTGTTGTTCCCCATTCATCTGATCGATTGTGGAAGACGGGTCACTCTAATGCACGTCTCCCCCCTCATGGGTGTCCTCCTGTACCTTGCGAGTGTCACTACACTCTTCAAGGTTTGCTGTGTAGTTATGTGTGTAGACTCCCTCCCGGTGAACATCGGAAACAAAAGTCATTTGGTTGACAAAGCTGCGTCTCACTATCTTGAGAGCTGTGTTAGATAGTAACACCTCATACCTTGAGGCTCTCTGTGTTGTCAGTGTGCTCTTTGGTCTTTCAGTATTGTGAAGAAAACATGCTCCACGTAAAGAGTGGTGCTGCATCCAATGGTAATACTCACTGATTTGTCCACAGCAAATGTGGCTGCAGCCAAAGCTTGTTCACATGGACAATGTGCTCTCATTACTGGGCCTAACTTCCCACTGTAGTAGGCTAACAGCTTGTGCCCCAAGCTGGTCTTCTGTGTCAGTACTGCTGTCATCAATGCTCCATTGGAGTGCGAGAAAAAAAAAATTCCTTGTGACAGTTTGGGATCCCTAATACTGGAGATGTGCATATCGCTTACCTCAGCTCATTAAATGCCTCAATCATTTCTGTTGTCCATCGTTTTATCTTTTCCCCTTTCTGTGCTTCCTTCAGTGAACACATTAGAGGCCTGGTGTAGGTGCTGTAAACAAGGACACTTGCTCTGTACTAATTACAAGAACTGCTGCAGCTGTCAAACTGTTTTGGATTTTGCTGTCCTGCGATTGCCTCTGCCCTCTCTAGTGTCACTTGTCAGACATTTTGGGGATCATCTGTCAAATGTATAGTACTTCTGTCTGGCAATATTGTAGTTTGGCGTCGTCACCCTGTATCCCTTGTCTGCTAACATTGTCAGCATGTGTACTGAGTCATTTCTTTACTGTTCTTCTGTCTTGCTGCAGATCAGTATGTCTTCTACATACTGTATGACCAGGCTCTCCATCTGTATGTTGCCTAGGTCCATCTGGAGGACCTGATTGAATAAGGAAGGTGATTCACATTACCCTTGAGGAAGTCTTGTATGTTTCCACTTCTTATTTCTATACAGAAATGAAGTTAAGCCCTGTGAGTCTGGGCATAATGGTATAGAAAAGAAGGCATTCTTCAAATCAATGACTGTGAAATAGGCCACTTCTGTGGGGATGCTGCACACAATTGTCACTAGGTTCGGAACTAAAGGATATTCTCTACAATATGGTTAAGAGAGCACCAATCCTGTATAAAATGCCATGACCCCTATCAACTTTTTGATGGGGTAAACAGCCATTTCACATGATGATTCTGATGGCACTAGGATGCCCTGCTTCACTAGTGCTGCAATGGTTTCATAGATGCCCTCGTCTGCCTCCCTTGACAGTGGATATTGTTTAACTTGTGGTAAAATTTCTCCTGGTTTCAGCTTTATCTGTAATGCTTCTATCCCTTTCAGTAGTCCCACATCAGAGGGGCTCATTGTCTGTAAGATCCTGGGTACCCTTGCCAAATCCTCCCCGAGAAAGGTCAGGTGTGCTTCAGCACCATAGTCATTCTCTGTGGTACTTCCCTGTAATGTATTTTCCCCCAATATGTGATGCTCATTTCGGAGACCATCTTGTGGTCTGATCGCTGACTCTAAATAGTTCTTCGTCATTGACTGTGGTCAACCTGTACCCATCAGCTATGGTGATCACTGCTCGCCATGGATGCCCTGTATCATCTGTCCCATGCACTGCTACCCACTCATCTCCCACAATCACTGCCTCTTGTCCTAGTGGCACTCTCGTCCCTTCCTCCTCATGTAGTGGGATCTGTGGCCTGAATAGGTACTTGTTTGGAAGGCACCATATTTTCCACTGGATCCCTGGAAGCCATGCTATTATAATTTCAGTCCTATATTGGAACAGCTCCTTGTCCACTGGCACTCCCCTCTGTACCCTTCACCCACAATTCACCTGACTGATTTCCCACTCATTGAGAAGGTGTATCCCTAGGGTGGAACACACTATGCCCTGCTCAGTAAATATGATGGTCATGTTGAGTCTGCTCATAATGTCTCTCCCCAGTATATTTACAGGTGTCTGTTAGGAAAAAAAGTAGGGGCAAGGACAGATCGTGCTCCGCTATAGAAAGGGCAATATTGTCTGTAAAACAAACCACTTCTGGGAGTCTCTGGGAGTCTCCCCAGATAATCCTTGAGCATTCATGGCATCACCTGACATACTAGATTTCCCTTCGTGGATGCAGGATTTAGTCACCCCTGTGTCTACAAGAATGGAAAAGTTCTTGTAATCTATTATCGCCCCATTACAAGGTTCCTCTCCAGGGTTCGGTATAATCGATAGGATGGAACATATCAAGTCAGTCTGTGGCATGTCCTATTGCAGATGGAAGGGCATCCCATTCCACAGAAATTGGTTATTTCCCACCACAGTGACCCCCCAGGTTCCTAATGGGAGTCGTTGTCATGATGTCTGTCCCATCATTTGGCTCTGTGTGCTGTTTTGCATCTGCAGGATCTGTGCTGTGTACACGTGCTGTGTGTTACCCTGCATCTTTGGTGCCTGTGACTACTGCTGCATAGGGGGTTGTGTTTGTGGTGCCTCTGCCATGGGCTGGTGTGTCTGTGAATATACTATTAGTGCCTGTGCTTGTTGTGGCATCCAGTCCTGTGTGTAATACTCGTCCTGTTCCCCCTGATATGCTGGCTTGTATTACATTCCCCTGTTCTTCTCTGCCACTCCACTGCTCCTGCACACCCCTGAGATGTGTCCTACATGTCTGCACACCCAACACTGGGGCGGCTCTCTCCGTAGCCTTTGGAATCCCCCAGTAAATCCTCCTTGACCCTGCTCCGTTTGCTGGCCATATCCTCAAAACCCACCTGGAAATTCCCCTTGATTCTGTGGCATCTGTTGCCTGTACCCAGTCCCTAGGTGGCCCCCTCTTCGTCTCACCCATGCTACGCATTCCCCCACCCCATCATGAACCCTCCCCGGCGCCTGGTGGTGTATACTGTGTCTGTGGGTCCCATTGTCCTCCTGTGCTCGTCAATACTGCCCTTTCCATGGCATGTTTAGATACCTTTCTCTGTGCTAACTTCGCCTCCTCTTGCTTCCTTTCCTCACAGTTTTTCATCGTGTTTTCTTGCAGTAGTCTACAATGGTGTACTATCGTGAGCTGTATTTCTGGGCAAGGCTATGCCTCTATTCCCACTAATTTCTTGAGTTGCTTTTGCACATGCTCTGGCTACCCTTGACATAATATATGGTAGAATAGTGCTACTATCTTATCCCAAGTTTCTCACGTTTCAAGGTGCCAAAGCTCTTGAGTCGTTGTAATGTAGTGTAAGGGGTCTTTGTCTTCCCCCATTTTGTGTCCCATAATCGCAATAATGTCTGATGTATCTGGGTATTGATTCCTTAGCTCTTGCCATAAGGATGCTCGGAAGTTTGTGAAAGGAACGCCATTGTGCGCAGTATGCTTCTCCATATGTTACCAGTGGCCTCCCCGAGGATCACCACTAGCAGCCCCTTTACGTCGCCCACAGCTAATTTCTGTCCTGCTGTCATTCTTGCCATTTCATCTATGTGCTTTCATGGTATATAATGAGGTCGCCCCCTCCCTTTTCCAGTAAGAGCAGTTATGTGAACTTGATCTCCCATTTGCTCCTTGTGTCAATTGGATCTGCCTATCTGATTCCCCCAGCATCTTCACTGTCAGTTCCTGCTATGGCCGGACCCCCCTTCTTCTGACTGTCCATATCATATCAAAAATTGTCCACAAAGCTTATCCTCCTAGAGGTTTTGTCTTCACCTGGCTTCCATCCAAAATCAATCAGGTCCTGACTTCCCCTTCCCACACAGTACCCAATGTCTGTCCTGTCTGATAAAGTGGCAGTCCTGTCCTGTGTGATTGTGCTGCCCATCTCCGTTCGCCTACCTCGTCCAATTTTGCCATCTCCCGTGCCCAATGACCACTTTGTCCTTATGTCTCTGATTGCACACTCCTCATCCTCTTGTTTGCGCTTTCTCATGAGGTGCTCTGGTTCCCACTTTCTCTGTTCCTTCTGAACTAAAACTTGCTCTGCCTTCTCATCCTCTTCTCTTCATCTTTCAATCTCTTCTAGTTCCCTCCTCCTCTCCCGCTGGTCCTGCTCTTTCTCTTCCTCCCCTTGCTTGCCTCTCCTCTCTCTCTCATGACTCTCTTCTGCTTCCTTTTCCCTACTGTCTACTTCTTCCATTATTTCTACCCAGTCTCTTGCTTCCCTTCTCCCCTTAAGGCCCTCCATTTCTCTGATCACCCCCCACTTCTTCCCCAATGCCTTTCCCTCCAATTTTAGGAGTGTCTGCCCTTCTACCCACTTGTTCGAGGCTATGCCATCAAGCCCTTCCTTGTTGCCCGTCTGCGCCTTGCCACGTGTCTCCTTTCCACCGTCTGTCTGTCCAGGCCCCTTCTGCTCCTCCTCCTTTGTATACGGTGGAGGTTTGAATACTGCATTTGTGTACCCCACTTCTGCCTTGAGCTCCCATATAGGGTATAATACCTGCTCTTTTTCCATATCCCCTTCACTTGCAGGAGAAGATGGGGGATTGAGGGCAGGGATGCTGGCCCCGGTGTCTCCTGTTGGCTCAGCATCCATTGACGCCTCACTACTTCCCCCTCATCCTCCTGAAACATCCTGCAGAGTTCAAATATTGCCATATGTTTGGCTAATTTCTTCCCCTTAAAAGTGTCCTGCAAGCGTGTCAAGAGTGGTTACTGCACATTTCTTCTGCATTGTGGCCATGGCTTAGTCAATTTACCTTCAGTACTCCTCATCCATTCTGCACTATATTTACAGATCGTGTGCTTATAGCATGGAAAGGTCTTGCACAAGTGCTGTAGGGGCGTGTCTGCCCCCGCACTTCTCTTGATACAATATATTTATACCTACTTGTCCTCGAGTCGAGGCTTTCAACACTCCGTTATTACACAAGCACAATGTAATAACAGTTCTTACAATCATCCTTGAACCTTTCAGGCCCTAAAACACCTGTCAGGTGTGCTCCATGCACCACCCTTCTGCAGCTCACTGCCCCTTTAGGCACACCCACAAATTTTGCACATGCGCCTCCCGTGCACCGCCACTGGACAACCTCCTATGTCAACCTTAAGTTTCTAAACACTGCTTCCACAACACCTTGTGCTCTCCAAGTCCTATGCACAGACCTAATGGGTGATGTCACCAACTCACTAAACAAGGTAGTGCTAAAGATCACTTACAGTGCACACAATGCTAAAATCCCATTGCACAAAAATATACACAAGTCACAGCTTCCTTCCTGCCTCCTAACAGGAGATACCAATATTTCTCATGTTCAATCTGTACCTACATCGTCGCCTTGTAGATTAAACGCCTTTGTGAGACTTAACAAGACGAACACGTTCTGTAATCTAGGCCAGCTCCTTTGACTAAACCTTACACAGGGATACCATCATCCGACCCGAGCTGAAACGCCCAATCCATAGAAAAAAACTATTTACATAACATCTGTCATGCGTATCCTTAAGTCAATAGTCTGGGTTATTCACCAGATCCTTTTCCCTTAAGACTGAATGTGCCCTAACCACAGAAATGACAACTACCTTACCACCTTTTCCTGCTATGCTTGATGATATTCAACGCTACTAGGATATGAAATGAAATTATATTTTATTTATATCGCGCTTGTACACAAGTGTTTCAGAGAGCGACCAGGCAAAAAAAGGCTGGGGCACAAGGGAGAACAAAAAAGAAAAATTCAATCTCACTAGGCCCAGTGACATTTAAGAAAGCGCAACTGCATGGAAAAGGGAAACGGGGAAAGAGCATCCAATGGGGGCAGTGGAAAGTGCGGACCAGAGGAGAGAAAACATAAATAAAAATAAAATAAAATAAATAATAAATAAGGGCGATAAACCTCGGTTGAGCAGCCAGCAAGTGGTAGGTGAAAGTTAGTCAGAAAGATATATCTGATAAGTGCAGAAAAAATGTGGGAGGGGGACTTTATGGGTAGCGATACAGAACCCTAGTGCAGAGGGGGGCATGGAGGCAGTGCTGTCGGAATAGAAACAATATTATGCCTCCTATCGTAATAATTGTATGTGTATTGGCCTACGCCAAGTTGTCTAAACATCATATGCAAACAAACTCCACGGCAAGGTCTTGACCTTAGAGAAAGTAATGTAAGTCGCCATCTTGGATTAAGCCGCCATTTTAGGTTCTCTTGTTATATGGAAGTCACCCTGAACATCAAAATGGAGGCCGAATGACATTCTGAGTAAAACTCTGGCCGTTGTGACCTCCGTACACATGAATAATTAATATGCCTGCAGGCCACTTGTCGGGGTCGCGAACTGAGACCTTGTCCTACCATTGACCTATATGTAAATGTACAACTATATCAGTGAAACTAATCGAAATGCATATATTAAAGGATTGACCTGGCAAGGAACCCATAGACCTGTTTCACAGAATGGTTAACCCGCAAGAGGGTTGGCCAAGGGCTGGACAAATTGTATAAAAAGCCCGGGTATTCCAAGGTGTGGTCTCTCACTAACACATCGAACCCTCGTTGAAGTTTGTTATGTTACTCTGAGAGCCGAATAGCTATCCGTTTGTCAATTGATTGGTAACTGTTGTAGCTTTTAAATAAAGCACTTGTATGTTTCTTTGTAACCTGTGTTGGTGTGTTTCTTTTTGGGCTTCCCGGCCTCATATTATTTTTCTGTTTTCACAGTTTGCGCCCGAATAGGGACCCTCAAGATTGATGCCAGATCATTGAAGGATTGACGCAGACTATCGAACCGAGATCGGACGGTGTGATACTGCGGGCCCGATCGAACAAGACGCGATACCTCGGCAGCGCGGCACAATCCGATCCTTGGACGATAGTGGTGTGGTCTGGCACGGCATCTTGACGAGGGTCCATTTTTGAGGCGAGCAGATTTGTCGAAACCACCAAACACAAGGTAAAATTCGTTAGGTAAGTTCTTTGGTAAACCGTACGGTCCTCCTTAGGTTTGGTCAGGTGTAGTCGTGACCCGACTCTTAATTTAACCCTGACAATTTGAATTTGGCGTATTGTATCTGCAGACACAATTATTGACCAGGTAACACCAATTTTTTTGTGAAATGCCTGGGAAATTGTCTAGCTGCTTTAGGGCTCTGTTCCGCAGCGATCGACAATCTTTGGAATTTAGCCGCCCGGCACCACAGGAGGGGTCGCCGGCGTGTACTATGTACTGTAAGTATGGCATTGGAAGTATAGTATTTAATGATATTTGGCACAGACAAACCAGACATGCCTCCGAATTTCAGTGGCCAATCAATGGTAGTTTCGAGATCCCCCGTATTGAATGCCTAGAATCGGTCTTGCTAAAAAGAAGGCCAGACCTGCAGCATTTGATGTTTTGCAAAATTGGAAAAAAGAAGCGTTGCAGCAGCTTAAAAGTAGGGATAAACATGCACGCCGTCATAAAACAAATGCCGAAAAGGCGTTGTTATATGATAGGGAAAAACATTCAGAGTCAGTCAAAAATATGGATAGGGCTTTCTCACTTGGTATCCAGAAAATCTATCCCTCTAAAGATTTCCATGTTTCTGAAGAATTTATTGAAAAATTGTTAAACAAACGCAGGCCTGGTGCCTCTGCGCCACCTCCGTATGATCCTCTCCCTGGTGCTCTGCCCATTCCTGCTGTTATTCCTGCTGTTATTCCTGTTCCCCTTGTACAACCTATTGTTCCTATTCCTCTAGTTGTTGTTCCTCCACCTATCCTACCACCCCTTCCTCTTGCGCCGATAGTTGCACCCCCATTGAATTTGCCCGCACCTCTGCTCCCGAGTGGTCCTGTACTGACTGAAGTTGATCGAGGTACGGGGTCAAAGATTGTCACTCGAAATACTGTCTCTGCAGAAAAGAAACAGGTATTAATTGCATGGGCTAAGCATTGTATGGAGAGAGGTGATCAAGCTGACGTTTTCTCCACATTATCAAATATGAGCAATTTTCCCGAGAAAAATGTTTTTATTGAAGGTTTGGGGACTCATTTATGTGTAATGTGGAGTAGATTACATAATACGGATCTCCCACAAGGGTTGAGGGATCTAAATACTTTAGCGCTTTCGAGGGACACAGAGGAGAAAGTACATGGACATGTTGAGAGGTTGTTTGAGTATAGGAGGGACCTACAAAGATTACGGGATGAGGATGGTGAAGACGACAGTATCTATGTACAGAAACGGTTTCTTCCGTGTCGTAGATCGGCATCTGAGGAAGTACGAATTTTTACCAAAGATGCGATTCGATGGGTCTCGGATTCATCGATACCGCCGGATGAAGTATATGACACGTATAGTCAATATACAGTAGAAATGCAGAGGAAGGTGATTCAGGTAATGGTACAGTACCTGCAGGATGAATGTGTAAGGAAGAAGCTTAGTTGTCCTATAGAGTTATGGGGTATTTGTAAGAGGGCTTTTTCGCCAGACACTTCTTCGACTGCCTTAGCGCTCGACCTGGCTCTGTTGCTCAGTAAGCGATCGGTGTTACTTATATCTCAGTTGCCAATGAGAGAGGTTCCTCTGACATTTGTCCCAAAGGTTGAGATTCCCGCTAACGCTGGGACAGGTGCACCCGCTGTGGACATCCCTGCACATTATGTATCGCAATTCGTTCACGTCCCGTTCTTGCGTCAGGAAGTGAACACTATCAGACAATCAATTGCCGATATTAGGAAGAATCCGACAGGATTCTACAAAGAGATAGAGTCCGTTTTGCAGTCCTCTGTGTTCACCTTAAGTGATATTGACTTGCTATTCCCTGTGCTCCTGCCGTATATTTGTGGAAACAGGTTCGAACAATAGACGATGTACCAGGGTTGGGAGATACGTGGGCTAACATGATTAGGTTTGATGGGGATAGACCAGCTGGTGAGAAACCACCTCAGGTAATACTCACTTTGCCTGATAGAATTGTCGCAAAATTGAAAACCATAATTCCTGAAAAAAGAATTATTTGGGACAAGCTTACAGCCTGTGTTCAAGGGAAAACTGAAGGTGCCACCGAATTTTTTAATAGATTCGAACAGGTATTATCTGACTTCAGTGCGCAGGATTTGAGCACATGAGTCTGGGAAAAGGTTGTTTGTGGATAAATTTGTACGTGGATTGTTGCCCGACATCCAGTCACAGATTACGTCCTCTGAGAGCGCTTGGCAGGCGAAATCCCAATCTGAAGTTTTACACATGGCTCAGTATTATGAGAAACGTGTTAATAATGAAAAGGAGAAAATAGAGAAGAGGAAAGGAGATTTGAAGACTAAAGTATTGTTACAACAAATTGTTAGAAATCCCAGAGGAGGTAATTCACAGACCAGAGTTCAGTATGTTCCAAAAGGGAACGTTCCCTTGGGTCCTGTGAATGTTAATCAATGTGCCTTTTGCCGCCAGGAAGGTCATTGGCATGCACAGTGCCCCGTCCTTCGACAAAGGTCAAACAACACATTTGGGAGTATGGGTAGACGACCTAGAGGTCGCCCCGGAGTGGGGGGCCCTGATAGAGGTCAGTTTTCGCAAGATCCTCAGCAACCTTTTTCACGGGAAAATCAGATTTTGAGTGTGGACACGAGAAATATATTTGACCACCCTTCTGCTGCCTACCTTTCTGAAGAGCTTCCTTCCGACGACATTTTATTTCGTTAGGATTGCCCGAAGCAGAGTTCGGAACCTTCACCTATTCTCATTAATCAGAAAGGTCTCTGCGTTGAATTGTTAGTGGGGAATAGGAAACATCCGTTTTTGATAGACACTGGAGCACAGAAGTGCTCCATTGATCATTCCCGGGTTCCAAACATTCCACTGTCAGGGCAAACAAATGTTTCTGTAGGGTTTTCTGGCATACCAATTGCTTGCCCGGTTTCTTCGCCGGTGCCTGTTTCTTTGGGTCCCTTCATGGACCATTGTCCCTTCCTCCTGACTTCAAACTGTGGAGAGAATTTGCTGGGGTTAAATTTGTTGAAGAAACTGAATGCAGTAATTCATTGTTCCTCTGATGGAGTGCGACTGACGGTTTCACCACAGCAACTTCCCAGTTCTCAGTTTTTAACTCGACCATTGCCTCCTGAGCTTAGCGTTGTCCCGGAATGTTTGTGGGCGGTTGACGACAATGATGTCGGGGTACTACAGGTTGAACCCGTTAAAATAATTTTGAAACATGGAGTTAAACTACCACGCATTCCGCAATATAAAATATCAGTTGAGGGCGAGCGTGCTTTGAAGTGCATTGTCTCTGATTTTGTGCATCGAGGAGTGATTGAAGAGATTGCAGGTAGCTTATGTAACAGCCCGATTTTACCCGTATACAAGAAAGGCGACAATGCAATCCCATACCGTTTCATAATTGATCTACGTGCTATTAACAAAGTTGTCGCCCCACAATTTCCAATTGTGCCTGATGTGACAACGATACTAACGATGATCCCTGCTACAGCTACGCACTTTAGTGTTGTGGATCTAAAGAATGCTTTCTTTAGTATTCCTATACACAAGGAGAGTAGATATTTTTTCGCGTTCACCTTGGGGGGACGTTCGTTCACATTTACTTGTGCACCTCAAGGGTATACTGAAAGTCCAAGCATTTATAGTAGGGCTTTGAAAGAGCAGCTTGATACCCTTGAATTGCCACCTACTTGTACACTGCTTCAGTATGTCGATGACTTGCTTTTAGCTGCAGATTCTGAAAGTGCTTGTAAAGAAGGCACTGTATTGTTGCTTATTCATCTGGCTGAAAACGGTCATAAAGCTTAGCTTAAAAAAATTTCAATATTGTTGTCAGGAGGTCACCTATTTAGGCTATCTCCTGTCAAAGGAGGGGAGAAGACTGACACCTAAAAGAATAAAACACATTTCTGGCATGTGTTTTCCAAATACACAGAAATAAGTCAGAGCCTTAATAGGTATGGCTTCTTACTGTAGGCTGTGGATCCCGAACTTCTCACTAGTGATAAAACCGATGTTGGCTTTGAGGAAGAAGGGCATTTCTTCGCCGCTGCCATGGAAATCGGAACATCAACGATTATTTGAGCTTCTCAAAACTGCGTTATGCTCTGCACCGGTTCTGGGTACTCCAAATTATGACAAGGCCTTTGTGTTGTTTGTGCATGAATGTGATGGATGTGCTTTGGCTGTGTTAAGACAGGAACACGGAGGGAAGAATAGACCGTGCGGCTACTACTCTTCCGCCCTTGATCCTGTCGCATGCGCTTTGCCAAGATGTTTGCGAGCTGTCACAGCTGCTGCCGTGTCTGTAAAGCAGAGTGAGGGAATGGTCCTAGGCCATGACTTAATCCTGATGGTACCTCACTCTGTAGATGACCTATTGAATAAAACCCAAACGCAACACCTCACCTCTGCATGGCTGACGAGGTATGAATTCATTCTGTTTGCCCCTCACATTCAAATTAAGAGGTGTTGTGTTCTTAATCCGGCTGAACTCTTACCTTTCCCGCAAAATACTGTTTGCGGTGACGAAGAATCACATGACTGCCTGTATACTACTGAACAGGAAAAGAAGGGCAGGATAGACCTTATAGACACTCCTTTGGGCAATGCGGAAGGGGAGCTGTTTTGTGATGGCTCCTGCTTCAAACTCCCAGATGGTACATCTACAGCTGCCTATGCAGTTACTACATTGAGTATGGTTGTTGAAACTAAGAGAATTCCGCATAACTCAGCACAGGCCTCAGAGATTATAGCGTTGACCCGAGCTTGTGAACTCTCCGAAGGGCATACAGTAAACATATATACTGATAGCCAGTACGCCTTCGGGGTGGCTCACAACTTTGGGAGGCTCTGGTCCGAAAGAGGGTTCCTAACCTCACATGGCACCAAGATTCAGCATGGCCCCCTGATAGTGCAATTGCTCTCGGCACTCTCGCTCCCTAGTCAGTTAGCGATCATGAAATGTGCAGCACATCGTAAGGTCATAGATGATGTGGGAAAAGGGAACGCTTTTGCTGACCAGATAGCCAGGCAAACGGCCACAGACCTGAGCGCAGACATGTATGCTCTAAGAGAAACAAAAGATGCCTATGTAATGGATGAGGGTATTGGGTCTGTGCGAGATATCCAAGCTGATGCCACAATAGAAGAATCTAAAAGGTGGGCCGAAGGGATGGGGAAACTAGATGACGATGGGTGTTGGGTGGATACATCTGAAGGGAAATGGTTGCTCCCTGATTCATATGTGCTGGCGATGGTTACAATGGCACACGGTCCTACGCATGTGTGTGCTCAGCAGATCACGAAAATGTTAGAACCAGTCTGGGTGAATGATAAAATTTTGAAGATCGCACAGCGCTATGTTCAAAGTTGTATGATTTGCTTACAGCACAATGTGGGGAAGGGGACAGTAACTCCAAGGGTTAGCTTTGGGCCCCCTTCTGTTCCCTTCGAGGTCATCCACTTTGATTTTATTGAGATTGAATGGTGTAACAATCTAAAATATGTTCTTGTGACCATTTGTGCTTTTAGTAAATGGGTTGAGGCTTTCCCCGTCAAGGATGCTACTGCCATGACCACTGGAAAGACTATGGTAAAGGAATTCTTTCCACGATATGGACTGCCAAGGGTAATTTGGTCGGACAACGGTCCCCATTTCGTTGCAGCAGTAATTTTGCAGATATGCACAGCATTACACATTGAAAAGCGATTTCACTCGGCTAGACATCCTCAAAGTGCTGGGTTGGTGGAGAGACATAAGGTATCCTAAAGAATAAGCTTGCCAAAACATGTGCCGGCACCAAACTGAAATGGCCAGATGCCTTAACTATTGTACTGTTAGCCATGCATGCCACACCTCAAACTAAGACTGGGCTCTCTCCATTTTAGGTAGTGATGGGGAGACCTGCTAACATTTGGGGCCTTCCGAAGCCCAAAACTCTGAGGGAGGTTGAAAATGTATTGCTTGTGGACTACTGTAACCAGTTGACCAAAAATCTGTATCTCATTTATCATCAGGTTCAATCAGCTTTACCTGTACGGTTTACGGGCCCAGGACATAATATTCAGCCTGGAAGTTGGGTCCTGGTGAAGGCCTACGAAAGGTCTTCCTGTCTCGTGCCTCGCTGGCGGGGACCCTATCAGGTGCTGTTGGTCACCCAGACAGCAGTGCGGGTGGCTGGAAAGAAGCATTGGATCCACGCGACGCATGTCAAGAAACTTCCTCACCCGACGCCACACGTTACAGAAGAAGCAGAACCCCTCGCTGATGCTACAATCTCTGATCCTGGAGTAGCAAATAGCGCTGTGAGTGTGTCGGAGAATCTCTCTGAGCCCGTGAAGCTTGGGGAACAGTCCATTTCGTCTCCACACTCTTTGGAAAGGTCGCTTCCGGAAAACGTTGTTTCAAGTTCTGCGACTTCCGTCGCCTCTGATATATTGCTTCCCTCAGGAAGTGACTTTACCTTATTTCCGGATCAAACAGTACCAGGAATCACCAGGTACGACCTTCGACGAAGAAAATAGAGCTACGGCACGGGTTCTTCCTGTGCATCTGGAAAGAAAGAGTCATTGAGAGTTTTTTTCTTGCAAAAGAAAGATTTTGAGAAAGGAAAAAGGGACTCTGCTGGCTAGGGTTGGGGAAGGACCAAGAAGTCGCGCGACCGTACATTGGAGTCGTCGATTGAGAAACTACGATGCCTGTCACCTCCACCGCTGCTGCTCGCATTGGACTTGTAAATAAAGGGGTGACCAACTTGGACAACGAAAAATGTGCCTGGGCCCAAAAAACATATTGCTGTGTTGTGTTAATAGTAATTGGAATTTGTATAGTTACTGCTGTGGGACTTTGGTACTTCGAAGAAATGTATCCTCTAGAACCTCTTCTGCCAATTGAAATTGTACCTACTGCTTTGACTCCCTCTGTACACCTTCATACTTTGTCACCTAGGGACTCCCAGCATAGACGAAAGTACCATAATAACACTTTAATGATAATAATGAATTCAACGCATGCCATTTTTAATAAGAGTAATTGCTGGATTTGCACCCATTTACCGCAACATGGGAACAAGGGGCTAGGATGGTATATTCACCCTTTACCTTTAACGACTGCTTGCTATGCCTCTCTTAGAGCACTATTCTTTGGCCGTTGGAATGACAGCATCTCAGGGAACTTTGATGGAAATAATTTAAATGATTTTGAGAAACGTGAATTGACTCCCTTGGGATGCTTGCTTTTTGCCAATAGAAGTAAACCTAATGTTGCATCTATTAGGCCATCTGATAAACTGTCTCTTCCCTTCCAAACTCTCATTTCCTTTAAAATGGCTCCGATAGGCAATAAGGACGCTGTGCCTCCTTCCTACTCTATTAACCATAGCCCCGATTCAGTCCCCTTTTGTGTACAAAGAAATGGCACTCGGTCAATGGGAGATTTTGAAGGTTGTGTGAACATTGTAAATTTGACCGGGGAGAACATGCCTCTGTATGTAGGCGGGCGTGTCTATTTCGTTTGCGGTAGTTCAGCATTTCCCTGGTTGCCCAAGGATTGGCAGGGAACCTGTTATTTAGGAATCCTGTTACCTGGGGTATTCATAGCTAGTACATTGGAAGTTTCTAAGGCTCGCCCACGGCGGGACGAGAATGGAGATACCCCTGGGCAAATCTTGGGAGATATAGCAAAATCAGTTGTGCCATTTTGGGGAAGATAGCAAATTCTGAAAATATTAGGGGGCTAGCAAGGGTACTGGAGAGAACCATCAACCGGACCACGGATATACTCTACAATATGACACTGGAACAGAAAGCAATAAGATTGGTAGCACTCCAAAACCGGATGGCATTAGATGTCATCCTGGCAGAACGTGGTGGAGTATGTAAATTAGTGGGGTCCGCTTGCTGTGTTTTCGCACCAGATTCCTCACCGACAATTTTCAAAGCAATACAGAACTTGCACATCCTTAGTTCAGAAGTGCATGTTCCTGTAGGAGATTGGAGTATTAGTGCTTGGTTCTGGGATTCTCTAAGATCCTGGGGTTGGAAGGTGCTTTCTGTTATACTGGTTATTTTGGGAATCCTGCTATTCCTTTGTTGCTGTATCCAATGTCTACCTAGTATATGTGCAAAGCTAGGGGGATGTTGCGCTCAGGCAGTGAGCACGATAGGGCACAACATGTATTCCCCAGATACAGCATCTAAAGAGTTTGTGTTACAAGAGGTTCTAATGAACGACCTAATGGCTATAGATATTACGGATAACGATTCAGGATGTATGGACGACAATGCATGGAGTTATTTACAAAAACGTCAGAAATGATATTAGCACTTGGCATTGGCCAAAAGGAGGGTTTATCGGAATAGAAACAATATTATGCCTCCTATCGTAACAATTGTATGTGTATTGGCCTACGCCAAGTTGTCTAAACATCATATGCGAACAAACTCCACGGCAAGGTCTTGACCTTAGAGAAAGTAATGTAAGTCGCCATCTTGGATTAAGCCGCCATTTTAGCTTCTCTTGTTATATGGAAGTCACCTTGAACATCAAAATGGAGGCCAAATGACATTCTGAGTAAAACTCTGGCCGTTGTGACCTCCGTACACATGAATAATTAATATGCCTGCAGGCCACTTGTCGGGGTCGCGAACTGAGACCTTGTCCTACCATTGACCTACATGTAAATGTACAACTATATCAGTGAAACTAATCAAAATGCATATATTAAAGGATTGACCTGGCAAGGAACCCATAGACCTGTTTCACAGAATGGTTAACCCGCAAGAGGGTTGGCCAAGGGCTGGACAAATTGTATAAAAAGCCCAGGTATTCCAAGGTGCTGTCTCTCACTAACACATCGAACCCTCGTTCAAGTTCGTTATGTTACTCTGAGAGCCAAATAGCTATCCGTTTGTCAATTGACTTGGTAACTGTTGTAGCTTTTAAATAAAGCACTTGTATGTTTCTTTGTAACCTGTGTTGGTGTGTTTCTTTTTGGGCTTCCCGGCCTCATATTATTTTTCTGTTTTCACAGTGCAGGAGGGTACTCAACAATACTTCATACTCAACACTGCTCAATACCACCATTACACCCCCAAACCTATCCCACTCCCCTTAGTTGCTGTGTGGCTGAATCAATATTTACACTCTGTGATCCACTCACGCTGTTCGGCTTCCAGGTTTTGTAAAGCTGCCACACCACACTTCTGATCTACTGAACTCTGCACCTTCCACAGGCAGGATATTCCCAAGCTGGCTCCTGATGGCCTTCGTGCGGGGGTGGACCTCCCTACTGGACTCGAAGTCTGCGAGTCGCCCCTCAGCTGTCCAGGCGCTAGAGGGGAAGAGTCGGCTTTATGCCGAACGGGCATAGTGAACTGTCCTCTGCTACCAACTTGTTGGAGGGATATGCCAGATGTTTTGGAGGTTACTACGAGCTGACCTGATCATCTACCCACGGCCCAACAACCCTGCCCCCAGAATAAACAGAGGACTCAGCCAATGGCAAGTTAAAACTATTGTGCATTATGAAAACCAACAGGGATCATACAGGACATTCAAAGATCTCCAGAGTCACAATTCCAATGAACATGTCACCTGGTTTTAATGCAGAATGGCGTCAGCAACTGGGCCCACCCCCAAAACCTATTGCCCATGTTAATTATGTGTTCTGAGTGGTAGGCAGTATAGATCGCCGATATTCATTTTGGTCTATTTGACCTTCCCCATGAGACTATCTATTACATTGTGGCAAGGTCGCAGGATTACAATTGGCCCATGCCCCCTGCCATCCACCCCTGGATTTCTGTCCCTTGATTAGCTGGAACTGGTCTCCTCAGGCCTTGGACCCAACTTGGGTCTCAGCCCTCTGTGCACCTCTTCAAGGTGATGTGAAATTACTATGGGCCTCATTACACGGTAGGTGGTAAGGGTTTACCGGTAAACCCTTACCGCCTTACTACGAGTTCCCTTTGCGGGACCCGACCTTAAGGGCTGGTTTTACCAGCCGTAGAAGTAGGGTGCCGCAAAGGGACCTTGGTGCTAATTACGGTACTGCAATTTGCGGTACCGTAATTAGCTCCTTCCCCATTCCCATTATGCCCTATAGGGGCAAAAATGGGAATGGGGAAGTGCCTTGGTGAATGGGGAATTACCGCCCCCGCTCACCTTGGAGTAGGGCGGTAATTCCGCCATCCACCAAGGAGGACACGGTAAAATACCGGCGGCAACCATGGCGCTAATAGCGCCATGGTTACCGCCTACCATGTAATGAGGCCCTATGTTTTTCCAATGTATCTTTTAGCAATACCACTTTTGCTTATGAGAGTGTTCTCCTCATTGTTTCGTGTTTTGCTTCTCATCTGGGTGGCTGAGAACTGTTCATCTTCCCACCGCGGGTGAATACCCATTGTCTAGCCTGGCTGCATCATGTGGTTGAGGACCACAAAATCAAGCTCTTCCTGTCTGCAATTATGAGGATTTATTCTGTTTTTCTTCAGGTGGCTCCTTGTCATTTAAGTTTGGAATGTACTGCGTAACTCTGACCTTGGCTGCAAGTCCTGGCCTTCTTGCTTTGTGGAGCCAGGTTCTGCTTTTCTTTCATCTCTTGTCCTGCGGTTGAGGCCTTATGTGTGTGTCCATTATACTAATACTATGATTTTTTCACACTTATATAGTGCTGTATTGCCTATAGGTTAGTCCTACTTCGTCCTGCCAGTCCACTTATGTGATCCTACAGTTCCTAAGGGTTAGTTGCCATACGCATCTGCAAGCTTGCTCTGCATCTCTTTGTTGCCCTGTGTTCAACAATTCTGCAGTTAGCTAATGAGAAGAAGAATACAGGCTTTGACACTATGTAAATGTATCTGTCCTCTTTCTACAGAACTGTGTAAGCATGTTATTCATGTATACGAGTGTGTGTTTGTGCAAAGCTGTGCATGGTTGCGAGTGTACTTCATGACTAACGTGGCTACGTTGTGGTGTCACGAGTGACGTCAGCACCGTGGTTTCTCTGTATTTTGAGTCAACACCATTCATCATGGCATTTGGGTCTACGACCACTTTTGAGGCACCTGTATCATAAAGACTTTTACTGTATAAGGTTGAAGTGGCTGTCTGAGGGAATACCTCGCTGCATACGTGTCAGTCACTAGTACTCCTGGGGGCTTTCCGACTAGTGAGTGGCTCTGTGCTTTCTTTACTCTTCGGGCTGTCATGTTCATGGGGAGGAGGGGGTCATCCCTGGGGCCCTCTCTTCAAGTCATTTTGATTAGTCAAAGGCAGCAAATCTGATTGGTTGGGAGGGGACACAAACCATTTACTGTACAGCTATTGTGACCCAAGGATTGTGGGTTGGGCCCACAGAGTGCAACAAAATGTTTCAGAATATTGATATGGTAGCCTCTGGGCCACCAGCCAACATAAGGCAACATTTTGAAGGGGGCTCAGAGTGGCAAACTAGTTTTTAAAAGTCTGTTTCAGCCATGGTGCATTAGGCTACATGCTCGATCCACGGACCAACAGATTAGGGCATACTTCAACTCTGTTCGTGTTGTATCCCCATCACTTATATTTACCATAAAACAATAATCCTATTTATTGAATGGTGCAACAGTAATGCATTGAGCATGTTTCCTAGATGTTGTATGCAGTACGTTCTCAACAGTGCCAAGAAGAGTTTCTGTTCATGATGTTAATTAACTCCCATACTTTATTAGTAAATATTATTATAGTATATGTCAAGTGAAACATTAATAAAACATGTTAAACATTAAAGAAAGTATTTCACACTTTTAACAACTGGCTTGTTGGGTTGTCAGCCAACCGCGCAAATGTAGCCAAAGTAACTTGGCTGCGACTGGATTTCGCAACTGCTTACTATGGCTGCAGTACTTGGCTCAATTTTCATTTGAGCAATTTATAAAAGCCATTCAAATAATTTCCTCAAATTATATTGACTCACAGGGAATTGTGAATGGGCACAGGCATGGAGATTATGGTGTTTCATTTTTTTTTGGTGTGGATACCATGTTTGATTTGAAGGCAGGCTGTCTATTACTTTGCCAATCGTGGACAGTGGCTAGGAGCAGCCGCAAGTGCAGTGGCAGCACTTTCCCCCGCTGTGAAGAGTTAAGTGGGGGGGTCTGAAAAAGAGGGGGTGGAAGGTAGTGGGAAGAAGGCAGCCAGGGGAACGGGCTTTCAGGCATCTTTGAACGTGGACAGACATAGCCGGTTTCAGCCCATGTTCCTAGCCACCTGATTGGCTCGCTCCTCCAAGCAGGGTGCTAATGAAGATTAAAAGCACATCAGTTAACAAAATGACGACATAAAGGAACAATGCACCACTTCATTGGTGAGGTAGGGAGACATTTCAACATTTAATCAATCTTTGAGCACCAATAAGGCATAGGATAATTTCCAGTTTGAATACTAAAGAACAGTGCCTCATGAAATCAACACCTCAATGTCATTCATTAGTGACACTTACAATAGGCACCCTTAACAATCCTTGTTATCCATCCCTGAGGAAGTTCACCTCATTGTTGTTCTATGTCGAAGGCGATCTAATGACACACTCCCCATTTCCCAGATCTACTAATTGATCAAGTATAGAATAAAGGGTTGAGTTACTAGAATTCATGAAATGAGAGGTGGGGGAGCACCTTGTATCAAGCAGGCTGGGCTGACTTGCCTCAGTGGCTCCTTTAGATGAGTAACAGGATTAATTGCTTTTAAAATAGAATCAACAATTGGCCTCCTTGCTGCGCGACTTGCACCAAGGTTTATTGCATATTCAGATCATTCAAATTCAGTGGCCAGTGTAGCATTATCCCAACTTCCGATTCAATGTATTTTCCCAAAAAAAATTCCGAAACACAATCGTGTCGCTAACATAAAATCAATCCTCAATGAGATGATTGAGTCACTATTAATTGGCAAACCTGGCCCATATAAAGGTATATTAAGGTTTCGAGATAGAAAATCTAATTGCTACAGCATTGGCACACTGGGGGAACACAGAGAGGACAACACAAGAACATGGAGAAGAGTAGAAAACAGAGGACATTGGGAAAAAAGGGTTAGGCAGCAGGAATTAGAAAGGACAAATATAGTTGAGGGAGGAGGAAACAGGAAGTAGAGGAGCTCAGGCAAGGAAGTGGGAATCTCTCCTTAGAAGGAGGGTATGTGCGGGATAGATGTAGATTACAGAATAGTCTTCCTCAGACAGATTTGCATAAATTAGAGTGGCCATGAGATGGGGTGAGCCTGCAGTCACTCTCCGACAAGAGATAGTATATCAGAGGCTTGCATATCTATTTTGTACACTCTAAACTGCATCTATGAGTCCTATATTCCAGAAGGTTTGCACCACACATCCTGTCCCACCATTCCTTTACCGATATATTTTTCCAGTGCTGCTGTGCATTTGATAGCCAATGCAAAGGCGACGTCTATGAAGGTGCGCTGCAGGGTTGATCTGCCACGCTATTCTTTAAGTAGACTACTCTCTTTATTTTGCATATTATCCAGATAGTTTACTTTATTTAAATTTGTGTTGAGTGCTGGCCCTACCCAGAGTGCCTCGGAGCGCCTTACCTGATTCTCAGGTTGAAAAGGTGAGAGATGAAACATCATTTACAAAATGTTTTCAGGATAGGATAGAAGGATTAGGATAGATAAAAAACATAACAGTGACACTCTTGACCAACCATGTGATTAATAGAATCGCCCCAATACTTAACTCAAGTACTTAATTAGTGAGCAGTGGTTGTAGACCAGGCACAGAGATGCCCCTTAAAGTCTGAGAGGGAGGGGGGAGCAATACCTTTTTGCAACTTCAACCCAGCATGGGGGAGAGGTCTTTCTTCTTCACACAATAAACTCCAAGCCTCAAATAATATTAGAGCCCCCCTAATCATCTAAATTCTGGACATCTCTCCATGCTATTGAGGCTTGACTCTTTTAGTTGTTCAGAGGAATTCTAAGTCTGCCACCCCTCCATAGAAACGCACTTAAGATATTGTTCAATCGCGTGAAGAACATTCCTGGCCACGCGATTTAGATCATTGTGAAGGCGCATAGACCAATCTGAAGAATCTATATTTTGAATGTCCCCGCCATGATAGATTCAGTGGGGGAAGAAGTAGATATGAGCTTCTTACTGTTCTCGTAGGTATTTCAAATGTTAATTGCATTGCCAAAGTCTTTTCCAAAGCCCTTGCAAAATGTATCCATGCATAGTTTTCGCTATAAGGCCATATGCTACCCGCAAACCTTCAATGTCATCAATTGTGTAACTCTGGATTGCATTGACTCAGTTTTCTCAACATTTGACATATATTAAGAAATGCTGAGCTACTCCTGCACAAGGTGCATACACCTTTGGAGAATCAACACAGGGTTTAGGAAATAGATACAAATAGTGTCTGCAAAAACTGGTAACTTGACTTGATTGACCTAGCCACTTTGGGTATGGTGTTTATATATTTATTTATTTATTTATTTATTTATTTATTTGTATTTATAAAGCGCACAGGCGGCCCTAAGGCATTGTGGTGCTGTTACAGTTGATTTACTTAGTTACCCGAGGAAAGCAGAGTAGGACACATCACATTAAACAGATGTTATGCTTGAGCTAAAACATGGCGCTGGTGCGCAATGTATTCTGGGGGCACTCAGAGCCATGCCTCAGTGAAAAGCTGTACTTACTTTGCTGAGAGCTGAATTTACTTTGCTGAAGAAAACATGCTTTCCAAACCTGGTATGCAGTCAAGGACATTCTGCTGGGAAAGCTAGCTTTGTTATGTCTTGTTATGAGTTATGGGACTGTTTTCCACAATGTTTGTTCTTAGAGGAGGGAAGCACTTTGCTCCTTGAGGTTACTGTCGGTTGACCCAGCTGGCAACCAACGGTTGCCCATCAATGCGCAAGTGCATTGCCAGAAGGTTCGAGAAATTACCACCCCCTTTTGAGGAGTGCATATATGCGGAACCCCTCAACGGTCAGACGAGACAAGTACAAAGACCTCAGTCGGAAGGGGGACGCCTTTGTCAGGCATACCTGTGGGCTGTTGTGCTCTCGGCCTGGCTGTTATCGGGGTCTTCCAGCCTCTTCTGGCGAGATGAGGGATTCAGTTACACCCACAGTGATGTATTTTATTTTAAATTCTCTGTCTTTTCTGTGATTTATTTCTGTGTTATCACTTGTTGCTTCCAAGCTTTGAAGAAATAGCCATATAAGTGCTCATTATTTTCTAAGCTTGCGTGTGGTTGTAAGTCATTGCGTTGTCTACATGCGTTTACAGTATTGGCTCTGCAATTGCGCTGGTGATTAATGACTCTCCGTGCACTCTGGGCGAGCAATACAGCAGATAGTACATGAACAGTTGCATGGTGATTTAGGCCAAAAAGTTCAGTGGTTACAGGTGAACAAGGTCATGTTAGTAAACTGTCAGGACATAAGAAGTGCAGTGTGTATCAAAGTGAGACACTACATTTAACATTTACAATTAAAGTAATAAGATATGAGGCTTACGGGTTCCTTGGTTAAAAAGGCGTTTATTACCTTTACCTTACCCAATCCTATCTAATATGGGACAACGCACTAGACATACAATGAAGGTAAAAGTGAACATCCTTGGTAGGCACCCCTACATTGAGTAAAGAAAACAAAGAAACATTAATTAAGGAAAACATATACCTTAGGTTCCATATAGAACAGTTTAACTAGTGCAGCAGAACATCTGCCCAAGTCATGCCAGCGCAAGGTCCTCCCCAGAAAGTCCCAACCCAAGTCATCAGGCGCAATCTCAGTCGTCAGCGCTGTGAGGGTGCAGAAGTAAGACTCAGGTGTCATGGTAGTTATTACAGACTTTAATTTAAGTGAAAAAATGAAAAGAAAACTCTATCTTGCCATAACTTTAAGAGAGGTTTTCCTGCCTCAACCAAATATACTAATGTCAAAATCAGGATGTCAAATCAAGAGTCCACGGTCGTACGTCAGAATCCTAACACTATTCCTCACACTTTACACTGAACTAAACCAACAGGATATCTTCCTGACCCAAAAGAATGACTCCCATCCCCCAGACAATAGGCAGTTCTTGGTTTGAAAGTTCTTGAAGTTCAGTTTTAACTTTTGGGGTCATTTTCTCCCTTTCCCAGACTTCCTCAGGCTTCTTATACAGTTTATCAACTGTTGGGGGAATGTCTCCCCTACCCAACCTTTCTCTGGCTACTTCTCTGTCTCTAGAGTCTCAGACACTGGTTGTCAGACCTGGCTCCCTTCTCCCAGGCGCTGCGATGAAGAATAGTGGTTTGGATGCTCATCCAAACTGTGGTGGGTCTCAGACCCTGGTTGGCAGACCTGGCCCCCTTCTCCCAGGTACTGCAATGAAGAATAGTGGTTTGGATGCTCCTCCAAATTGTGATTGATCCCTGACCCTGTATATCAGACATGGATCATTTCTGCCAGGCACTACGATGAAGAAGAGTGGGTTGAATGCATCTCCAAACTGTGGTCAGTCCCTGACCCTGTTTGGCAGACATGGTTCCCTTCTTCCAAGCACTGCAACGTAGACAAGTAGTTTGGATGCTTATCCAAACTTTGGAGGTCTCTGACCCTGGTTGGAATACCTAGATCCCTTCTTTCAGGCACTGTGACAATGAAGAGTGGTTTGGATGCTTTGACAAACTGTGGTGGGTACCTGACCCTGACCGTCAGGCCTGGTTCCCATCTACCAGGCACTGCGACGAAGAAGAGTGGTTTGTATGTTTCTTGAAACTGTGGTTGGTCCCTTGCCCGGGTTTGCCAACCTGTTTCCCTTCTACCAGTCACTGCGATGAAGAAGAATGGTTTGGATGCTTTTCCAAACTGTGGTGGGTCTCTGACCCTGGTTGGCAGGCCTAGCTCCCTTCTACCAGGCATGTTGATGAAGAAGAGTGGTTTGGATGCTTCTCCTAATTGTGATGGGTCCCTGACCCTGTTTTGCAGACTTCCATCAGGCACTGAAATGAAAAAAAGACGTTTGGATGCTACTTCAAACTGTGGTGGGTCTCTGACCCTGATTGGCAGACCTGGTTCCCTTCTATCAGGCACAGCAACAAAGAAGAGTGGTTTGGATGCTTATTCAAAGGGTGGTGGTTCCCTGACCCTGTTAGACAGACTTCCTTACCTTATATCAGGCATTGCGATGGGCAATCCCTGCACAGGGGTCTGCATCTGTAATTTACCCTGTTCGCTGCCTCAACCCAGCACTTGCCACTTGCTGGCTGCACTACCACTTTCTGCTGCCTTTATTATTTATTTATTTTATTATTTATCTTTTTTTCCTTTGCTCTGCACTTTCCGCTCCCCCCTTCCATGCACTTTTCCCCTTTCCTTCTCCCATGCACTTGCGCGTTCTCAATGTCACTGGGCCTAGCAAAATCGTTGGTTTCTGTTCCCCCTTGTTCTCCTTCCTTGTCGCGCTCTGAAACACTTGTGTACAAGCGAGATACAAATAAAACATCATATCATATCATGAGATCGACTTGTTGAGTACCTCCCCCACGGGGACTATCGGGTAGCGGCCTCACCCCCCTGGCCTCATGGGAAGGGGCTCCTCCTACGGAAGCAGCAATGACATCCTGGGATTCGTCACAGCACCTATCTTGCCCATGGTCCATCAGCATGCTAAGCCATCAAAATGTTGGCACAAGGTACTCCTTCTTGAATACTGTCTGATCGTGCCAACCAGAGAAGGCAAGACCTTATCCAGCCTCAAAGCTAAAACTTTAGCACACAACTCATAGTTTCTATTAATTAACAAGATGGGAAGACTTTTTTTTGTTGCATTTGTGGGATTTCTTCCTTGCTTGGGTATCACCTTAGTGACTGAGCCCATCATAGTGACACACTTATAGATGATGATGCAATATTTCTAGTAGTTTAGTGTTTAGGAGTTCACTTTATGATGCTGGGAAATCGAATGTCAACCCATCAGGACTGGGTGCCTTCCCTTTCTTTAGAGGGGTTTTATATGTCTGTAGAGAGATAACAAATACAAAAGTGTTGCATAGTTTTGTATGGGCACACATTACTTCCTAGTAGCCTATTGCATTTTAATAAAAGAATAAGATAACCAATTTCATAAAGTCCATAGTAATAATGCACGTTTTCTTTTCTTTTTATTTTAAGAGTAGACTGTTTTCTCCTACTATTTATGGTATCATGTCCGTCAATGCACTCAGTATTAGAACAATGAAAATACATCTCACGCCTGGCATCTTAAAAATGAGCACAACCTTCTTCTAAAATAGTGCCTTGCTAATTTGGAACCCATTGGGACAGTAGAGTATATGGTCAAAACTGTACCCAGTTTATCGATCAGGAACCTGGAAGGATAAGCAGCTGAGCAAGAAAATCTCGAGTTCATTATGGTGAACAGACTGGCAACAGTTATCAGTCACGTGTGCATTGACCCACTGAGCTACATCAGTGTTTTAAAATGTGGTAAGACAATGCCATTCAGTCGCTGCAATGATATAAATGCATTCGTTGATGTTCGTTTTGCAAGACTGGGCCCATCTGTGAAAATGCATGTCACTCCCAGAAGCCGTCATTTGTCTGCCAAGTATTTTAGAGAAGGTTAATTACATTATGAAGAGGGACCAGTTGTGGAGGCACAGTGCCGGTTTCTGGCTTGGAGTCTTCATGTCTTACTCAGGACCTGGGAACGTGGGTCTGGATTCAGAATTAATGAAAGGAAGCTGGAAGTGGCCGCTGAGAAAGTAAACACGAAAAAGGACACCGATATTTATGTAATCACTGCTGCACAAGGGTCAGATGTGCTCCCAGAATGCCGTCTGCAAATGCCTGTGCCAGGAGGACATGGCTGTGTGTGTACTCCAAGGAGTTGACTGCGACCAGGGTGCTCTTTTTTCTGCTTTATCAGCCTAGAGACCTGGAATTGTTATAAAATAGGGTAATTATAAATTCTCCTATGGCACCATCGCTGGGAGTGTGCTGGCACTAAAGACATCAAGTGTGGCGCATTTGCGCAGCTCTCTGGTTGGCGAGCAGGCGCTAAGAGGTTCAATGACTTAAACTATGGCACGAGGCGCTATACAAATGCAAGAAGACCTAACTTAACCTAGGGCAGCACTTCACTTAGATCAGCATACATGCTCGCAGTTAAAAGGTATTACCCAAATTGACCTTTTACAATTGACCTTTTATACTAATTGACCTTCTGCACAATTGACCTTTATATATTGTAGTTATTTTATATATGTATTGGGTTGGTTTTGGATGATAAATAATATAAGGAGATTGGGTGTGGGGTTGTGGGGGGTTTCCCCGGTATATATGTCCTAATTGACCTTTTAAATTATTTCAATTCTCCCGAGGCTAATTCTCCCGAGGTCAATTGTGAAAAGGTCAATTAGTATACATCCCAGTTAAACACTTCAGAGCAGTGAGTGGGGTGAGATCACCAATGTTGCTGGTGCCATAGTTGCTAGCATGACCCGTTGCAATCTGTAGCTGCTTATCCAGTTGTGTTTTTTTCTTTGCATTCTGAGACTTTTAGTCCACTTTTTATAATGGGAAAGGCGGAAATACAAGTCCCAGAATGCAAAGAAAAAAAACAGGACTAGATAAGCACCTACAGATTGGAATGGGTCAGGTTGGCAAGTACGTGGTGAAAGGGAAAACTATTTGGCCAGAAGGTTCAGGGGTTAGCCCCCACCTCTGTAAAAAGTGGTGACGGGGCCTTTGAAAATCCTTCCACATCAGACACACATATGCCTCTTGGTGCATTTTTAGACTATGGACCTCATTCCGAGTATGGAGGTAATCATGGCGCTATTTGCGCCATGACTACCTCGCATACCGGTACCGACTCCAACCTGGTTCAATGGGGATTTACCGGTGCAGTTCAACCTTTGCGGGACCGGTAAGTCCCCATTGAAAAAGGCAATCCCCATTCCCCTTTGAACCCCCAAAGGGCTTAATAGGTATGGGGAGGGAGATAATAACGGTACCGCCATTTGTGGTACCGTTATTTACTCCCTGGTCCATTTGCGGCTCCCGCTAAGGGTGCCTGGTAAAACCAGGCACCTAAAGCGGGACCCACTAAGGGACCTCGGAATAGGGCACAAAGGGTTTACCGGCACCACTGTCCTTACCAGTGCCGGTAATCCCTTTGCGCCCAACTCGGAATGAGGCCCTATGACTATCTACACATCAGAAACTGCTCTTTCCCTTCACCTATCACTTCTTTGTTGTTGAAACTCAATCTGCCTTTCCTTTCCACCATTCGGTCCTGCCAACTGTCAAGACATCACCAGCTGGCCCAGAGCCAACCTTCACAGGATGGCATTACACTACCTGAAGCTGAGCTTGGGTCCAAAACATTTTATACATCTCCTCGCCTCCGATGTTAATCACACTCTCCTGTCTCCCATCTCCTTCCCTCCTGTCAGCATCACTCCTCCACCCAAGGCCTTCAGCCTGGAATCCTCTTTTGACATTGACCTTAGACTTCTACAACAGTTCATCATGGTCTCTACCATGCCTGTGAGAGTCACCTTCCTCAGTATTAGAAACCAATGCCCCCACCTGATCTACCCCACCTGCAACTCAGCTAAAGAATAATCTGTACTCTAGTGCTCAACACACTCAGTTACTGCACAAGCCTATTTATTTATTTGCATTTATAAAGCGCTCACACAGTCCAGAGGCATCAAGGCACTGTTACAGGAATATGTATTTGTTGCGTCATACAGGTGGGCGATTGGTTACATTAGCCCACATACATGCAGTACATACAAAAATCAGGTGCGTGGCTTTTAGGTAGCCCTTCATTGGTTAGCATGAGTGAGTCTCATTACAATGGGCGGACATGTTCACATTGTTTTGACACTTTTAGGAGGCTGCAGGTTTGCCTCAGCTTTGTGGACATGAGGAGTGCAGATTTAGATGAACAGTCTGGTTTTGATGGTCTTACTTAAGGCGAGATGAGAGGGTTCACTATTGATGGAGTGGGCATTGAGTTCCATTGTCTTCGAGGCAATGAATGGGAAGCTAGCGCCACCGCCTCTAGCACGTTTGATTCTTGGGACCGACAGTAGGTTGGCATATGGGGTTCTAGCGGATCTAGCCTTCAGAGGCAGTAGGACTCTATGGGAGAGGTATGGCGGTGCGGTGTGATGGATGCATCTCTACGTGATGGCAAGTGTCTTGAACAGGATGCTCTGGCGGACAGGCAGCCAGTACGCTTGTTGGCTGCCTGTAGAGATATGTTCCCTTTTGGAGATGCTGAGTGCTGCTCGGAGGGCGTTATTCTGAATGGTTTGTAATTTGTCTAGGCCTACTCCTTGGTCTCCTACACTCCTCCTTTTCTCGCCTTAACAAAGTTCTGAACTTTGCTGCTTGCACACTCTGCAACCTACCTCAATCCTCTTCCATTGCCACCTTGCCTGCTGTCTCTCAATGCAAACTCACTCTCTTTAAATTCAATCTTCTAGTCTTTCAACCTATCCATGGATTTACCCAGTAGCTTGCTGTGGGATGTTTCAACCCGCTAGTCCAGGCCCTGCAACATTACTGTGCGCTGCTTGCATTAGGAACATCAGAATGGCCGCCAGAAAGCATGATGCGCGCTAACAATCACCCAGAACTGTGCAGGAAAATCTGAAAAATAGGTCGCCAATCCACTTTTGTCTATGTCACTGGTAACACAGGAGACCACTGCCAAAACCTATCATTTGGCTACCCACAGAGGAAAAAGAAACCACTTGAAAAAGTAATGCAGCATTGCAAAAGAAACACAGAGCTGTTTGAAACCAAATTTTCTTGGCTGTCAAATTTGCAATAATCATGGTTCATAAACCACACAAAAGATCCAACCTCCTTGTTGGGTGTTCAACATCTTTCTACTTCAAGAATCCACATAAATACAATGTCAGCAGAAGTACATTTATCAGACGAAAATTCACATTTAAATATGCTTGCTTGGAAAATATGTTGAAATGGGTGCAATACCGCTACTCGCCTGTGTCAGAAACTGGCGATCTCTAAACCTGTCATGTTAAACGTGTGTCTCAAAATCTAAGTGTGGGGAAGGAAGAGACTTCCAATCAAAAGCAATATAGGTTGCCACTACTTAATGTTCATGTTGGAAAAGACTGGAATTGAAGATATGTTTGCTTATTTTTAAAATTGTAACTTTAAATTTCACAAAGAACAACATCACAATTTATTGTAAGGTACCCTGATTCAGCTAAAACTTCAAAGAGGTTTTTCCCCCACTGAGAACACACCACCCTTTTCCTTCCCACCAAAAGGAGAGGATCTCTCATTTGGATGCTAATGAGAAGAGGAGGAGACTTTCTCTGCTGCTCTGGTAAAGAGACAATGGGTTTCTTGAACTGAAAGGAAATGCTAATTTGGGGCGTCAGCAGAAACCAGCCCAGACAGGAACAAGCTCATGTTACTCTCTGGCTCAGCCAAGCCTTGGAGGCGGGCCAGACTGAAAATGTGGATTTGAAACTGAAGAAACTGTATGTTTGAGAAAAAGACTTATAGGAAATTGTGCTGATCTGGTAAAAATATGGAATTTAGAGGTCATTAAAATGAAAAGGTCGCTCACAGTTTAAAACTAAACTGGAATCTGTGCGATGTTCAGAGACTGAACTACGAACATGTTAAGATTGTAGCAATTGTGTTAATGTTAGGAATATGAAAATTAACAGGAATATACTTGGATGTTATGTGCATGTATGTAAAAAAAAATGTACAGATCCGACAATGTGTAACCAACCAAAAGCACGAAAAACGATCATTTGTGAACCAAAACTCGTAGGAAGATGAGACTTTGACAGCAATGTACCTTAGTTCATCTGTAATGTAAATATGTAATATTAACAAGTTGGGGATATTGGAAATATGTTTTTTTACGAAAAATAGATTTTCTGAGTAAAAAGAAAGGGGAGTGTTTTCTCTGGGCCATAAACTCAGTGTCACTCTGAAACATCATGACACATCATGACACACTGTTTCCTTCACAAATCAGGGGCAAGGGAATTCTCTGAGCTATCAGATTCTTAGAGGGTTGGGCATAGTAAAATCAGCCTACCCATCCCCCTTGGAAAATACATAAATAGGGATTGCTGAGGACAGAAGAGACACACACTTTCACTCATCAACTGATCCACTGGCGAAGCACCCTGCAGGAAGAATCCAGAATTATCCAGACTACAGAACTATCCAGACTCCAGAATCCTGAAGCAAAGGCCCAATCCAAAAAGCTGAACCCTTCTCAGCTGGCCTTTGAAACCTTGCAACTTGATTTAACCCCAAACTTCCACTGAACCTAACCAATTCAACAGCCTGGCTGTGCTGTTTTGGCTGATTCGGGCTAAGAACCCTTGCTAGAACCCCAAGATCTAGATCAGTAGAGCAGAGCTGTACCCAGAACCAACCTGTCAGATCCAGTCCAAGAGGCCGTGTAGACCAGAGTGCCATGCTGAGAGCAGAACCAAGCGCCTGAGACCTGTCCGGTGGCGAGCGAATTCCAGCCAAACCTTTGACCAGATCTTTGACGTGCCCATTCCATTCCAACCCATAGTTGTGAGTATTTAGCATAGAACTGTCCATAGCAAATCTCTTAGTTTTAGGTAATCCTATCCAACCCATTCCAACAAATCCAGACTGCATTATAGAATCTCTTTTGTCCATCCTGAATCCTTCTCTCATCCATATAATTATGTGATAATTGTAGTGATAATCATCTTTGCGCTGAATATATTTACTGAAGAAAGACAAGTGGCTCAGCGGGCAAAAGTTAGAGCGGAGGCGCCCTGTTCTGGTGGCTGACCGTTCGGGTATCTTGCATCTTCATAGCCTCTTAGTGTAAGCCAATCTTTGTTCCAAATCTTCAAAAGCGCAATCGCCCACTTGTAAGATCTTGACTCTTTTCTGAGAAAAATCTACCTTTATAAAACCTCTGTAACTTCTGAACCGTACATTCTAGGAATGAAATTTAACTGTCATTTTGAAGCTAACTCCAACTCCTTGAAGTTTGTCTATAATCGCATTTCTCGCACGCTGAAAGTTTGCCGCGATTTTCATTTGGCTCAATTTCACTCAATATAAAAATAGCAATTTCTTGCTTTCAACTTCTGAATTTCGTTTTCCATCTGCTAATCATTCAACAATCATTGCTAATGTCTACCTGAACCAATCCAAAGCAACTCTCACTAGTTCTGAATCAATTTAGCCAATTAAAGTCATTTTAGCATTTTTCCCATCACTTCATATTACATTCAAAAGCATTTGACCTGTTGAAAACCATTCCTGTTCTCTAAGCTTGCTGGGGGAATTGGGGTTGAATTTGCAATTGTTGATTGTTATTCCTGAAACCTGTGTGCCCTTATTCCATCTCTTCAGATGCATATAGGGGGGATTGATTAGTAAGAGGGGGAAAGAGTGCTTTCATTTTCTTTGATTGAATTCATATCAAGTGTATTATGTGCTTCTTTAATTTCATCTCATTGCATTCATTGAACCCACATAAAGTTATTGGCCCTCATTACGTCCCGGGCGCTAAGTACCGGCCATTACCGGCATGGCACAGTTTCCGTGTCCATGCTGGCAATGGATCACTAAAAGCGGCCCATTACGAGTACATGGGCAAGAGCTTTGCGCCATGCCGGTGAATACCTCACCGCCATGCTGCAAAACCCCTGAAAATCCCCCTCTCCGACACCGTCAGTAGTGGAAATAGCACCTCCGGCATCCAAGCCTGCGGCAATAGCGACCACCGCTATTAGCGGTGACTGCTAATAAGCGGAACCGGAAGGTGCGTCATCGCAAAGGAATGGGAAAGAGCATGGCGGCCATGTTTAAAAACACAATCCATTGCCATCCACCACAACCAGAAGCCATCTGACCCCCATAACTCGTACACACATCCACCACTACTTTTCCAATTTAACCATGCCAAAATCTGTAAAGAAAACGGGAGATAGCCTTCGCAAGGAGCGCTTCTCCAGAGAGGAGCTGCCATATGCTAGCTGAGATACTGCAGGAGCATGCAGATGAGGTCTTCTCGAATGAGATGTCCCGTCCCGCACTGCAGCAGAAAAAGTAGATTTGGGCGGAGGTCAGCCAGAAAGTCAGCGCCGTTGGCACCACACCCCGCACACCAAAAGAATGCTGCAACGCTGGGATGACCTGCGTCTTCTCGTACGCAGCATACTCTCTGCAAATCGCAACATGGGGATGGCGACAGGTGGAGGAGTGGAGTCCCCCATCAAACTACAACCGTGGGAGGAGATATGCGCCACCACCATAGGGGCAGAGTCAATCCACGGAGTCGGGGAGATGGAGCGAGGAGCACTGTCATCGGCCGATGCATAATGGTTGTGAAATGCCATGCATGTGCCCCACTGTGTGCTGGTAGGTGCCTGTGGCCAGGAAGTGGAGCATAGACACTACCTTCAGTAGGGGTGGGATGGCGGTGCGTGTTTCAATCAGGCTGACAATGTCATTTATCATGTCCACAATGGTGGTGATGGTGTCCCGGTCCAGACGGTGCAGGGTGTGGATCTGCTCAGCGGTTAGTTTGAATGTACTGGCTCTGATGCGTGGGATTGGGGGCTGCCTGCGTGGAGCCACTGGTTGCACTGGTGGGGCGTGCTGGCCCTGCCTTGCCCTCCTTCTCCTCGTGCGTCTCCTCTGTGCTGCCTGTTGTTGTTGTTGTTGTTGTTGTTGTTGTTGTTGTTGTTGTTGTTGTTGTAGTAGCACTTCCACTGATCAGGTCCTCCAGCCCCAGCATTGCTTGTAGTATTGGAAGCATTATGGAGTGTGACTGGGTGTGGGAAGGGGTGGGGTGTGCTCCTTTTGTGCTGGCCCAGTCTGTATTGCCTCCACCTGTGCCTGATTGTGTGCACCTGTGGCAGTTGGAAACACTGCACATGGCCGTTTACGGGTGGTCCACGATGCCAGTATTTGCACCATGGCGGTAAGTTACGTTACGGCCTTCACTAGGGCTTTAATTGCATGTCCGCATGAGTCGTGATGTTCCCCTGTTTGCGCCATGGCGCTATTTTCCGGCATGAGGGGTCGCATGCCCGCGCTCATGTTGCTATTTGCGGCACCGTAAAGTACGGTGCTGCTAAAAGCGAGTTGTCCTTTCCTAATCACGTGGAGCGGTAAGCGATGCTGGTAATCCTTTACCGGCATCGTTATTCACTTACCGCCCGGGTTGTAATGAGGGCCATTCTCTGCTACCTTATTCTTCTCAACCATACTCCTATTGATTAAAGAGATTGTTGATTGTTGTGATATCACCAAATGCTGATCATTGTATGAATATTAATAGGTGTGATATTTAAATATTATTCATAGTTATGAAAGTGTGATATATATATATTGTTCCATTCATCAAATAAATCTTTTAACTTGCAAGAACTTTTGAGATAAAAATAAATAAATAAGGGTTCCAGCTGGGCATTACAGCTAGGCATTGATTAAGTTGGAGTGCTGGGTTGAAACCACTTACAGATTGGGGACTCGTTCAGGATTTCTGGATTAGACTACCACTTGTGCAGCTTAATACAGTGTGCTAATTGACAGGATACATAAATCCTGTTGGGCTACCACTTTGTGTTACACCGTAAAAGCACCCCTCAAAAGGGAACGCTCTAAGGAAACGGTCTGTTTTGCAAAAATAAAAGAAAACTTCTGTAAGTCAAGAAGCAAATTAATATTTCCAGAATGGCAACATTGGTAGACATCAAGATGGCTAGAGAACACCTTTTGCATAAGTTATTATTGAGAGGTGAATGGACAGAGCAGGAGCAGAATGTGTGGTTGCAGACAATCACACAACAAATCACTGCAACAGGGTTAGATACCTGGAAAGACCAGGGTCCCTTACATGTGGCCCTGAGCGAACTATATATGGCCCCTAAGGCCAAGGAAGAACAAAACAAGATTGCCAACATAGCAGCATATCTATATTTATCTATGGGAGACATACAAGAGAAATATGCTGAAGGCCAAGATCTGGCAAGTGAGCAATTGCAGGCATTAGAAAGGGCCAAAACTGATCTGGACTCTTCTGAGCAGAGGCTGCAGAGGAGCAAGGAGTCTGAAAATAAAAGCAGGCAGTATATAGTCAAAATAAAAGAGGACATGGCTGTCCTGCAACGGGAAAAGGCAGAACAGGATACCAGAATTCTGGCCTTGCAGAAGAAGTAACAAGAAGGTTTGTACTCCCTACTGCAGAGCCAGGAAAAGCTGGAGCAATAAATAAACTTTAACAGGGCATGCGCAGAACAGGTAGCCACCCTGCAAAGCCAACTAGATAGAGAGAAAGAGGAAAGCAATACATTAATTCTGAAAGACCTGGATACCCAGGCAGAGTTTGATGAAGAGCACCAGAAAGCTGGTGCCCTTCAAAGACAGAGGGATGACATGGCGGCACAGAGGCAGGCTGTTGCTCAGGAAAGGGACACCTTAGGCCAGGAAGTCTGTCACTTAAAGGGAAAGTAGAAGAAAATCACCTGGCCCTTCAGGGACTGGGTGACCTCCAAAAAGAGCATGAAAGATTGTTAGAGCACACCAGGAGGGTGGAAGATGCTCTGGCAAGGAAGGAACCGGCCAGTATGGACAGGACTCAGGAGGCAACCCTCCAGCAGCAAAGACTGGCCCAGTACTCAAAAACAACCCAGGAAGCAGAGAGAGAAAATGAGGCTCTCTGTGAGAACAATGACAGACTCTACAGGCAGGTAACCATGCAAGAGAGACTGATAGAGACTAGTAAGGCCTTAATTGAGGAACAGAAAGCTCAGGTTCTTGCATGGCAACAGGGAGCAGGGGCTGATAGAGATGAGGTTCACTGGGAAAGGGAGACACCTGAGCATAATCTCAGGAACCCTAGTACCAGAGGCCTTCATCTCTCCCAGTCCCTGGATTCTGCCACCCCCATGTCCACTGGCGCACATGAGCCCAGGGTCATGGGGAGGGCAGATTTCAATCCAATCAGAAGTATGGGGCTCATAGACCAGCACTTCCCAGGAATGGATGGGCGGGCATCTGGGTATGGGTACCCAAGCACTGTGAAATTTAGTGGGGAACCCCATGAGGGTAGACCCACCAAGGGCATCCTAAAAACCTCTGCCCAGCTAGGACAGTGGGGGGATACCCATCAAATCCTGGGAGCAGGGAGGAATAAGAAGACTCCTCTGAGCGCTACAGGACAAATGAGATTAGGTCCCCACATTCTGCCAGCCATTCCCAGGCTCACAGAATCCAGGAGAACCCAGAAGTCCAGACGAGCACCTCTGGGAGCAGTGCCTCGGAGTCAGAGGAGGATTGGACCAGGGTTACCTGAACAAAGAAGGCCAATTAGGCAAAAAAGGGCCTTGCTTAAGGATCCCTTAAAACAAATCAAGGCGATAAGGGGCGTCATCACGCCTTATCATAAGAACGCTAAGTATTCTGTTTGGGAGCACTTAGAGCTCTTTGAGCAGATAATGGAAACTTTCCATTTGAAAGACAGCAGTAGTTGCATTCAGTATGTGAAATGGACCTTCTCACCAGAATACTCCAGCTTCTTTGCGGGGCTGGAGGACCAAAATCATTCTCGATGGTCCACATATAGGGTGGCCATCTTGAAGCATTTTTCTGTTCACAGAAATCCCCAAGAGGCTTGTAAGGCAGCCTACAACTTGCAATGTGGGGAGGATCAGGCCCCACAAGAATTTGTGCAGAAATTAAAGCGTGAAACAGAAGGGTGCGCACGGACAGCAAAGAATTTGTCAATACTTTTTCCATGCTCTACCAAAGTACATCATGACCCATCTATTGAGAGATTTTCATGAGAAAAGGTCACTAGACTGGGTCATTGAACAGGCCATCCGAATCTATGAGGTGCAAAAGCCCATAGAAAACAAAAATACGCAAAAAAGCCCCAAACCAACCAACACCCCTGCTGCTGCTAAGGTGGCAGATGTGAAGGTTGCCCCCATTTTAGACTTAGTGATGGGGGGCCTAAAAACCCACCTGCAAAAATCAGAATAATCCCAAGCCCAGAAGGCCTTCAGGCCAGTCATAGACAGGGAGCCAAGGAGGTAGTCACCACAAATGGGATCCCTCACTCCCTTGACTACATAAGTCCCCGCTACAAGGGGGACAGACTCATCCTGGGTTATGTTTGGACTCCTCCAGCCCAAGGGGGGGATCCAACCAAGAAACATCTAACCCAGGGAACTTCCCTCCTCACTTCCCCCAAGAGGGCAGAAATTCCCCAAATCCTGGGCAGAACTTTTTCCCCAGGTACCCACAAAACTTCCAACGCCAGAACAATCCATCCTTCTTTCCCCACTTTCCTGAGCCCAGCAACCGAATCCGGGAGAGGGCAGGCCAAGGGAGGAGGGGTACCCAAATCTTCCCAACCCGGGGTATTACCAGAGAAGGGATAGCTACCCTTCCCGGGATCAGCCCAGGGGAGAAATGAGAACCCCGTATCAGCCTGAGCGGGTTTCACAGCTAGAGCACCAGGTCCAAAACATGGCACAGGATCTGGGTCGCATGTTGAGGGCTCAACAGAATTCTCAGATGGGCATGCCGGCACACAATGGCTCAAACTCTGGACCTGGTGCTCCAGACCAATGATGGGGTAGCACCCCAACAACCCACCGGTTCCCAGGGAGGAGGCTCAAGGGGAAGGGGGTGTAAAGCCTTGGAGGAAGCTTCATTCCCCACATGTAAAAAGCCCCTGGAAACCCAGGAACCGGAACCAAAATCTCCTGCCCCTGAAAGTCTGCCACCCAAGGAGCAGAGGGGGTAGGAGAAACAAAGGACCCAAACAGACCCATTTTGAGGAGGAGGTACAGATCTTCCAATTTGAAGGAGAGGGATCCTCAAAGGATCCTGGGAAAAGGATCTTCTCCTTCAGAGATGGGGGAACTCCTCCCAAAGAGAATTGGGTCCCAAAGGATTCAAATCCAGACTGGGGAGATGTGGGGACTGAGCTAGCGCCACCCGCATCCAACCCCAGAACCAACAGCATGAAAATCCCTGAGTTCAAACCCCTCCTGGTGACTGCCTCCAAAAGGGGGGGCAGCCCATCACCGGAACCAGGGGAACTCAAAACTTCTCCCATCTCTAGTTGCCACCTTTTTCTTTCAGATTCCCAAGACTCCCCACAGAATTCTGCCCAAATCTCTTCTCTCTCAATGTCCAAAACTAAAAAACTAACCCACCAGTTGTCCAAAAATGTACATTATCTGTACCCCCTTGCGGAGAAGGAGGGAAGTTTCTATGCCCCAGTACAAATACAGGGGCAGAGTACAATTTTGGCACTGGTGGGCCCTGGATCCCAAGCTACCTTTCTGTCCAAAAAGGCCTTTGATGAACTGAATTCAGGAAGGGGGGAGAATTACCAAATTCCTCTCACCCTTCTTGCTGGACAACTTCAGAACTATGACGGGAAGGAAATTCCCGTTGAGTGGACTGCGGATTTGGACATTAAAATTGGGCGACACAAGGTGAAGCACCCGGTCATAGTTGTGACTCCAGAGGGCACCCCTTGTTTACTAGGGAATGACCTCCTGCGAAGGTTAAACAAGGTGCTCTGGACCCAGACTAGCTGACCCATAAAATGAAAACAGAGTGTCAACCAAGTTAGTTTAAACGGCACCTGCCACATGGTTGGACAAAAATCTGACCAAGTAGAATTTTACTTCCAGAACAACCAAATCCCAGAGATGACAGTAATAGCAGTAGGACAACAAACTGGTGATGGGGGGTCCTCTCTATTTCTGAAAATCAACCTTCCTTCCAGTCTGAGGTGGTATTCCACACTGGAAGGAAACACTCTGAAATTCTTTACCAATCCACAATCAGACATTCCGACTCCTATAGTCCAGAAAGATGAGAAATCAGCTCAAAGCTTGGCTAATATTCAGCAAATTGGAGAGCAGTTCTTCATCCCTGTTCAGTTAAATGAAGGGAAGCACTCTGTTCTCGTCCGAGTGTGTGTGAACAATGTAAAGAGCTTCATCAGCGAAGCCATGTTACGCCAACTCCCTAAAAATCCAGCCATTCCCACATTCAAACTGATAGAGGAATGGGAAATGGATCTGGAAACACCCAAATCCAAATATCTCCTGCCAAGCAGGTGTATGATTAAAATCTCCAAAGGCAACAAGAGCATAGTCCATAATTGTTGAGTCATGCAAGACGTCACTGCCGCCTTTTACTTAAGCAGTGATAGTCTCATTCGCTTTGCCATTAGTTTGGACCTAATAAACTTCAAAGCTTGTTCCCGATTAGCGGATAATCCCATGGGCTTTGATGACCCAGAGAAAGCATTTAGGTCAGCTCAACTGCTGCCTTATGCAGTTGAAATTCAGATTGGAGAGGAAGTCACCATCCCAGAAAGGACCCGACAATTCTCCCTGGAAGTGAAAGTTAAAAGAGGACAGAAATTGAAAAACCCTGATGTCTATATTCATCTAAATGCTTCTCTCCAACAGCAAGGGTTGGGGGTAAACCCAACACCACTAGTCAACATAGAACATGACACCATTCCAATAGAGGTGGATAACAGCGACTTAAAGAGTATCACTCTAGCCGCAGGCACCATTATTGGAATGGCGGTTGATGACCGACATTTTTCAATTGATTTAGGAAATGAACTGTTAGGACCAATCCCCAAGGACTGTTTTGACAGTGACAGCGATGGCAACACAACACCAGACAGGATCTTTACCTGGCATGGGGGGATCTTCCTGGTGTATACTTCCTGCCCTTATGGCAAGGAAGATCTGTCCTGTGACTTCAGGAGGGATGAGGTGATTTTCCAGGTCCGTGAGGGCTGCCTTCCCCACCTGAAGCCACAAGTCCAAATCAGCACTCTGACCAGGGACTTCTACACCCAGCTGGAGGAGGCCGTTGAGATAGCGAAACCAGAAGTCTTTCCAGGCTTCAGGCAGATAGTTGAAGAGAGAGTCAACCTAGCGAATGCCTGTGAGACTCTGGAGAAAAGGGGAAAATTGAAACAAGTTTTCTTGGATTTTCAAGATCTCTTTGCGGTGGACTCATATGACTGTGGTCGCACTGACATCCACACAACAACAATTCCCACAGACCGTGGCATGACTCCAGTGTTTGTGAAGCAATATTGCTTGCCTCTCGCATCAATGGAGTCCCTTACTGAAATAATTAAGAACCTTGAGTCCCGTGGGATAATCCATCCAGTCCACAGCACCTTCAATAATCCGGTTCTGGGGATATTGAAGCCAAACGTCCAGTGGAGACTCTGCGCCGACCTTAGGGAGTTCAACCAATGGGTACATACTTCCCGATGGCCTCTTCCCTACATTGACCAAGGGCTGGCCCAGATCCAGGGGTCACAGGTATTCACTGCAATAGACCTGACCAATGGATACTGGACTGTACCTGTCAGTAGGGAGGACAAATACAAGCAGACCTTTACTTTTGGGGTGCTGCAGTACACATGGACCCAGACTCCCTTCGGATACATCAACTCTGGCAATGAATTCAACATTTTCCTACATAAGGCCATGCCCGACCTGGGTGAGAGGGGTAACCTGGCCTATGTGGATGATGTTCTCATCAAAAGCTCAAATGTGAAGGAACACATAGCGGAGATCTGTTATGTTCTGAAACAGTTGAGGGCTTCCGGAGCAAAACTTTCCTTTCAAAAGGCACCGTGGTGTGGAACCCGTGTTAATTTCTTGTGGCATGAGATTAATCCTCAGGGTCTCTGTCCCCAGGAAAAGAAAGCGGAAGCACTCCAGAAATTCAAAGACCACATAACTCTGCAGGAACTAAGGAGCCTCCTTGGACTGACTAATTACAGCAGAAAGTTCATTGATGGCTACGCAGAGATCACTTGACCCCTGATTCGTCTTTTGAAGAGGGGGCTGTCAAGTGGGAGTGGGGTCCGGAACAAGCCGAGGGAGTAAGACAACTCAAAAGAAGCCTCTCACAAGTGCCTTGCCTAGTTTACCCTGTCAAAAACAAGGAGCTCTTCTTGGAGACAGGGTTCTCTAATGCATGCTTGACTGCAGTATTATACCAAAAGCATGACAAGGTCAATAAAGTAATCTCCTATGCGAGTAAAACTTTATCCTGTGTGGAGGAAAAATTCAACGATTGTGAGAAGGCACTCCCGGCCACGGTGTGGGCATTGAAGAATTACCGCCCGTTTATCCAGGGGGAACACATCATAGTGGAGACTCCACACCAGCCTCTGCAATATCTCCAAAGTGACAGAATCCGGGCCGGAAATGTGAGTAATTCCCGAATTACTTCCTGGATTCTGTCAATGCAAGGCTTTCATGTGGAGGTCAGATATGTCCAAAACAAGAAGAGTCCCCTCGCGGCAATGTCTGGCTGACTTGCATGATTGTGCCAGAGAAAACTGCCCCGAGGATGAAAGTCTAAAAATCAAGGACAACATGGAGGCATACCTCAATTCCCCACACAAAGTCTTTGAAGAAGACAAGTGTGAGGGAAGGGCCACTGTCACTGGATGGATGCTCGTACCATGTTGACAACAATGGGGAAAAAGAACTTGTGGCCGGCGCAGGGAACGCATGGGTGAATGAGACCTCAGTACCCTCCGCTGGGTACAAGATTGGTCCCCGAATAGTCAAGTGGCAGAGTTGATGGCTGTGCATCAAG
Organism: Ambystoma mexicanum; assembly: GCF_040938575.1. NCBI lineage: Eukaryota > Metazoa > Chordata > Amphibia > Caudata > Ambystomatidae > Ambystoma > Ambystoma mexicanum. Next base: position 576,908,706 of record NC_090940.1, read on the forward strand.
CCATCCTCACTGCTGTCCAACATCAATTCCACAAACTGGTCATAATCACAGATTCGGATTATGTACGGAACGGTTTCGTGGAGCACCTGATTAACTGGAAAACCAGAGGCATGTTATGTGCTAATAATAAACTTTTGAAACATGGAAAATTAATTCAAAATATTGATGATCGGGTCACCTTGAATGGGATGACCATCTACTGAAAAAAGATCAAGGGTCATTCCAAAGTAGAGGGACCAGACAAACCTGGAAATGACTTAGCTGATCAGCTAACCAAAACTGGAGCCATCCCAGGGGATCTACTAGAGATCGAGTCCCTGTTGCAGGAAATCCAGGTCACTGCTATCACTAGGTCCCAGACAAATGCTCACAATGAACTCTCAAAGGCACAAAGGAGTAAGGAGACCCCAGATGCTGATTTGATTACGGCTCAGAAGGGGAATCCAATAATTGGTAAGTTTTATCAACACATTGAGGATCCTTAGAACTTTCCCCTGACGGATACTGATTACATTGGGAAAGAGGACCTCAGAGTGTTGATGAAATGTCCAAAAATGTTCCGAATCCAAGACAGTTGGTTGGTAAGGAGATCCCTAGCTGGCCATGATCCGTGGGTGGTCCCTTCCCCATTTCGAAGGCTGATGTTAAGTCACACCCATGATGCGGCCAGAGCTGGTCATAGGGGGTTTCATACAACACTTGAGATCTTAAGAGAGGTTGCATACTGGCCACACATGGGGCAGGACCTCGACCAATACTTGAAGGGGTGTCTTGTGTGTGCACAATTTTAGCCAACATCCCTCACACACTGTGCACCTCTCCAAAAGAGGGGATGACACTGCCATGGTCAGATTTACAAGTCGATTTCATCGGGCCCGCGATTCGCTCCTCTAGGGGAAATAAGTACATGTTGACCGTGACATGCTTATTTACTAAGTGGGTGGAATGTCTCCCGGTCCCAAACTTCAAGGCAGAAACAGCAGCTGCCCTGATGATCAATCACATCTTTTCGTGTTTTGGACTACCCCAAAGGATCGAGTCAGACCGAGGTAGCCATTTCACCAGCGAAGTAATGACAAAGATGTGGGAGATACTGGGGGTCAAAAGGAAGCTACACATTGCTTACCGGTAGCCTCTAGTGGTGCAGTGGAGAGATACAACAAAACAATTGTGAGCATATTAAAAAAGTTTGTGGCAGATTCTGGGCCAAGTTGGGATATTCGATTATCTCTTGTCCTAATGGCCATCAGATCTTGGTTCTCTATATGATCTACCTTTGATGTTGCCAGATTTGTCAATTAATATGACTATTTGAAGGTCTTAATCTGAAAGGACATTCCAATGATAGTCTAGCAATATAGTGCTTGTCACTTACTAGATTTTGAACATGGTGCTATAATATTTTGTGCAATTTGTTGATTGGAGTTTATGTATAGTCTGTGTTTCTCACTTTTGTTTTTGTGTTATGAATTATAGATATGTATGAGTTTAGTATGAATGGAGTGATTGGTGAATTGTATGGGTTTGGTTGTGTTGCTTATTGTTCCAAGTGTTTGTTGTGACAATCATTTGTTAGTTTTTTTCATGATTTGTATTTTATGACTTCAATGTTTTATGATAAAAAGGGAGTTTTTAGAATTCTTATGAAATACCATATTAAATTGAATGAGATTTTTTCTATTAAATTAGGATGTGAATTGAATCCTTTCATTTCCTGTCTTGTGATGTGGTTTGTACTTTTCTAGAGGCATTATTTGGCTAGGTGTACCATCTAGGGTCTATTTTTGCCTTTTCGCCTAAACAAGATTTTTTACCCCGGTCTTCTAGTTGCCCTATATATATACATGTTTTTTCCAAGCACGACCGGGTGTATCTATTGGCTTTAAGTCCCTCATTGTTGGTTGGCTTCATCAGATCTACCCCTTCATCTGCAACTAAAATGTCACTGTTTGAGCTCATGAGTGGATGCAGGATGGTGCTTCCCCAGCATCTGCTGTACAGAACTCAAGAGCAGACATTGATCAAGGCCTCCACAACTCATGAGTATGTTGAAAATCTAAAAAAACACCTTCAACATGCTTTTGCCTATGCTCAGCGAAATCTAGAAAGATCAGCCGACAGCATGAAACCCACTATAACTTGAAGACTACCAGAAAAGAATACAATGTAGCAGACTGGGTCTACTTATACAATTTCCAAAGGAACCAGGGCAAACAGCGCACATTTTTGCCTACCTTGAGGGGTCCTTTTGAAATTGTAGACAAAATCTCACCAGTTGCCTACAAAATCCGCATCCCCAAAGGCAGTTTGGCGGAGGGGGAAGATAAGTGGGTCCATATTAACCAACTAAAGTGCTGCCATCCTAGGCACACTCTGCAGCAACTGGAGGAGTTTTCTGGAACCCAGTGGGGGTCACTCCAGCTCCATACAACTCTAACTATAAAATACTCCATATAGTCCATGATTTACAATATAAAAATGTGTCCTGATTTATCAAATGTATGTGTCCGCCCCACTACATTAATAGTGGTGGGGAAATGTCTACAAATATGTTTTTGCTTTGTCATCCTAGGATTGGAAACCCTGGAGACTAACCAAGGAGGACTACCCGGGGACCGGGAGGAAAGACCCGAGGATCTCGGAGTATCGCTCAATACTCATACCAGGACTGACAAGGAGAACCGATCACTCCACCCCTGATAGAGGAACAGATGATGAACTTTGCCATTTGTGGAATCAGAAGAGATGACTGACATCCCATTCTTGCGAATTCCCATTGATGGACGGTCAACGCCAAATCGCAAGAGGGGGGCTTTTGGGATGTTTTAACACACTAGTCCAGGCCCTGCAACATTACTGTGCGCTTCTTTCATCAGGAACATCAGAATGGCCACCAGAAAGCATAATGCACGCTAACAATCACCCAGAAGTGCGCAGGAAAATCGGAAAAATAGGCCACCAATCCACTTTTGGCTTTGTCAGTGGTAACACAGGAGACCACTGCCAAAACCTATCATTTGGCTACCCACAGAGGAAAAGGAAACCAATTGAAAAAGTAATGCAGCATTGCAAAAGAAACACAGAGCTGTTTGAAAATCCATTTTTCTTAGCTGTCAAATTTGCAAAAATCATGGTTCACAAACCACACAAAAGATCCAACCTCCTTTTTGGGTGTTAAACATCATTCTACGTCAAGAATCCACATAAATTCAATGTCAGCAGAAGTACATTTATCAGAAGAAAATCCACATTTAAAGATGCTTGCTTGAAAAATATGTTGAAAATGGGCGCAATTCTGCTACTCGCCTGTGTCAGAAGCTGGCGATCTCTAAACCTGCCATGTTAAACTTGTGTCTCAAAATCTACGTGTGGGGAAGGAAGAGACTTCCAATCAAAGGCAATATAGGTTGCCACTACTTAATGTTCATGTTGGAAAAGACTGGAATTGAAGATATGTTTGCTTATTTTGAAAATTGTAACTTTAAATTCCACAAAGAACAACGTCACAATTTATTGTAAGGTACCCTGATTCAGCTAAAAATTCAAAGAGGTTTTCCCCCACTGAGAAAACACCATCCTTTTCCTTCCCACCAAAAGGAGAGGATCTTTCATTTGGATGCTAATGAGAAGAGTAGGAGACTTGCTCTGCTGCTCTGGTAAAGAGACAATGGGTTTCTTGAACTGAAAGGAAATGCTAATTTGGGGCGTCAGCAGAAACCAGCCCAGGCAGGAACAAGCTCATGTTACTCTCTGGCTCAGCCAAGCCTTGGAGGCGGGCCAGACTGAAAATGTGGATTTGAAACTGAAGAAGCTGTATGTTTGAGAAAAAGACTTATAGGATATTCTGCTGATCTGGTACAAATATGGAATTTAGAGGTCATTAAAATGTAAAAGGTTGCTCACAGTTTAAAACTAATCTGGAATCTAGGAAGATGAGACTTTGACAGAAACGTACCTTAGTTAATCTGTAATGTAAATATGTATTACTAACAAGGTGGGGACATTGGAAATATGTTTTTTTCTGAAAAATAGATTTTCTGGGCAAAAACAAAGGGGAGGGTTTTCTCTGGGGCATAAACACATTGTGAATCTGACACATCATGACACACTGTTTCCTTCTCAAATCAGGGGAGAGGGAATTCTCTGACTTATCAGATTCTTAGAGGGTTGGGCATAGTAAAATCAGCCTACCCACCCCCTTAGTAAATACATAAATACGGACTGCTAAGGACAGAAGAGACACACTCTTGCACTCATCAGCTGATCCACTGGCGAAGCACCCTGCAGGAAGAATCCAGAACTATCCAGACTCCATAACCATACAGACTCCAGAACTATCCAGACTCCAGAACTCTGAAGCAAAGGCCCAATCCAAAAAGCTGAACCCTTCTCAGCTGGCCTTTGAAACCTTGCAACTTGATTTAACCCCTAACTTCCACGGGGCCTAACCAATTCAACAGCCTGGCTGTGCTGTTTTGGCTGCTTCTGGCTAAGAACCCTTGCTAGAACCCCGAGATCCAGATCAGTAGAGCAGAGCTGTACCCAGAACCAACCTGTCAGATCCAGTCTAACATTCCGTGCAGACCAGAGTGCCTTGCTGAGAGCAGAACCAAGCGCCTGAGACCTGTCCGGTAGCGAGCGAATTCCAGCCAAACCTTTGACCAGATCTTTGACGGGCCCATTCCATTCCAACCCATAGTTGTGAGTTTTTAGCATAGAACTGTCCATAGCCAATCTCTTAGTTTTAAGTAATCCTATCCTACCCATTCCAACAAATCCAGACTGCATTATAGAATCTCTTTTGTCCATCCTGAATCCTTCTCTCATCCATATAATTCTGTGATAACTGTAGTGATAATCATCTTTGCGCTGAATATATTTACTGAAGAAAGACAAGTGTCTCGGCGGGCAAAAGTCAGAGCGGAGGCGCCCTGTTCTGGTGGCTGACCGTTCGGGTATCTTGCATCTTCATAGCCTCTTAGTGTAGGCCAATCTTTTTTCCAAATCTTCAAAAGCGCAATCTCCCATTTGTAAAATCTTGACTCTTTTCGGAGAAAAATCTACCTTTACTAAAACCTCTGTAACTTCTGAACCGTACATGCTAGGAACAAAATGTAACTGTCATTTGAAGCTAACTCCAACTCCTTTATGCTTTTCTGTAATCGCTTTTCTCGCGCACTGAAAAGTTTGCCGCAATTTGCATTTGGCTCAATTTCACTCCATATAAAAATTGCTATTTCTTGTTTTTGACTTCTGAATTTCGTTTTCCACCTGCTAATCATTCAACAATCATTGCTAGTGTCTACCTGAACTAATCCAAAGCAACGCTCACTAGTTCTGAATCAATTTAGCGAATTAAAGTCATTTTAGCATTTTTCCCATCACTTTATATTACATTCAAAAGCATTTGACCTGTTGAAAATCATTCCTGTTCTCTAAGGTTGCTGGGGGAATTGGGATTGGACTTGCAATTTTTGATTGTTATTCCTGAAACCTCTGTGCCCTTATTCCATCTCTTCAGACAGAATATAAGGGGGGATTGAGTAGTAACAGGGGGAAAGAGTGATTACATTGTCTTTGATTAAATTCATATCAAGTTTATTCTGTGCTGCATTAATTTCATCTCATTGCATTCATTGAACCCACATAAAGTTTTTCTCTGCAACCTTATTCTTCGCACCCATACTCCTATTGATTAAAGAGATTGTTGATTGTTGTGATATCACCATTTGCTGATCATTGTATGAATATTAATATGTGTGATATTTAAATATTATTGATATTCATAAAAGTGTGATATATATATTGTTCCATTCATCAAATCAATCTTTTAACTTGCAAAACAAACCTACTTCTTGGTTCAGTGAGACTGGGGGGATTCAAAGAGAGGGGCGTGATATAAGGCAATCATCATCCAGAAATAAAAGAACTTTTGACATAAAAAATAAATAAATAAGAGTTCCAGCTGGGCATTACAGGTAGGCAGTTACTAGGTTGGAGTGCTTGGTTGAAAGCACTTACATTGTAGACTGCATCTCCCCATATTCTCCCTCTCTGCATTCCTCCTCCCTCCTCAACCTCTTCATCCCCCACCCTTGGTGCTTCCACTACTTCCATTACTACTTGCTTGCCCCACCCCAAAGGAATGACCTCCTCCTGATATAAGAACAAGCCCAACTATCGAATGTGTCATGACCTGCCTCAAGCTTTACCTTCTGTCCTGCAAAGAGGTGCCCTCAAAACTGACCGCAGTCCTCTCCGGCCACTCTACCCCATTCATATGCTGTAAATGTGGGAATGTGTATGGTATTATATATTGTGTCACTAGACCTATACTCAGACCATTAGATATGTCTGTTTTCTAGTCCATGTGTGAGTTTTTGCATACACAACTGGCTACACATACCCAGATACTCTCAATCTTTTGTGAAGGCACCCTATCCTAGGACCCCTCTGTTGTCTCCTATCTTACTGCTTTGTTTGTCATTTCTAGTCTCAATGTCATCCCGACCTTCAATAAATGAAATGCAATTGTCCATATTTTTAACACAGTCTATAATACATTACAGAGTTGTGTATTCGGTTCTATGTCATATTATCGACAACTGTTTTTGAAAGGGGTGATTTTCAGAAAAGTCTTTGCTGAAAAAAATTCATCAACATTTATTTTGTTTAATTTTTGGGGGGGCTCACCGCCAAACCCAACTCCCCCAACTATTTCTTACTGTTCCCGACCCCCAACCCTTTATAAGCCCTTTCCCAACTCCTCAAAAAAGTGTTTTTTCTACAACATTGTTTCGGAAAAACACCCATCGAAAAACCTACTGTCAATGATTGGACATCGTATCGTGTATTCCACACTATTGCCATGTATTGTAATATGCTGTATTATTATGTACTATTGTGCGAGACATACTGTAGTTCAAGCTTTGCTTTTAGGTATATGCATGCATGAGTGGTTTACATATTACACTACAGTAGTCACAGCTAAAGAGCAGTAAACCTCAGTAGAACATCTAGGACAGGAATTGGGTCCCTAGCCTACTGCAGTGTAACCATTGTTTATTATAAATAATTTAGGGGATGGCTTATAGGCTGCAGTTTGTGTACACATGTATGCTATACTTTAGCGTGTTTGCAGTATTCTGATGCAAACTGCAGCCATTGATATTAGAATCTGCAGCATTTGAAAGGCATACACAATATTCAGCAACATGTTTAGCACATATGGTACAGAATAGCAAATGCTGCTGCACCAAGTCATGTATTAAATTTTTGTCCACCTTGCAGAATGTTCAACATGTACCAAAGTTATTGCAGTACTCCCATCAAAAGGTTGCAATTTTCTGTAGAATCTGTTGCATGTGGATAAGTGACTGAAGTGTATTAGTATACAGCGGGGGGGTGGCAGCCTCTCAGCCAATGAGGAGGCTTGGAACGGGGCATTACCAGCAGTAATCCCCCCGCTTCGAACAGCCTCGTGGCTGGAGGACACCATCTTCCCCGCCGGGTAATGAGGTAAGTGGTGTCCCACTTCCCCTCTCCCCTCCCGACTCACCATCCACAGAATTCCCTCCCTGGCCCCACTTACCTTCGTAGAAGTCCATTTTGGGAGCACTTCTGTCACCAGCATGTCCGCTCCCGATCTGCAACAGGCTGTCATGGAAAAGAAGAAGGGACTACACATAGTCCCTTCTCTCCTTTACATGGCAGCCATGTTTTTGTTTACTCTTTTAATGGCCGTCATGGAAAGAGAGACGGGTGCTACATGTAGTCCCTTATCCTGTTTCCATGGTGGCCATTTTTTGGTTTCCTTTATTTTGTTTTCTGTTCCGAATCACTGGAGTGTTCACAGAAAAAAAATGTTTTTAGTACCCCGGTCTCATGGTCCGGGGTACTAAAAGCAATAGGCCCCTCGCCGGAGGGGTGGTGCTTAATTAGAATGTATTTATGGATATATGGAACTGCTGTACTGTAGAATATTGAACAATTGCACTTGTCTGTGATCAATATTGTAGTTACTGCTTCCTGTACTGTAGTATTTATGTTAAGCAGCGTTAGTACAGTTAAACTCATATGACCTCATCTGAGCCAATCAGAATGCTCGGAATGCAGTAGTCAATAACTATATCCGACTGTATTCCGAGAATTCTGATTTCAGAAGGAGACTGGAAAGTAGCAGTAAATATTTTTTCTGCCTTAAAGAAACAGCCAATGAATGTCCCATCAAGCTTTCTTTTAGAAACACTCCCTCTCTAGGAGTACCTTTTTTTCACAACACTGTCAACGTGGCGGTCAACATATAACTTGATGCTACTAAGTTAAAACTAAAACTTGGAAAAATGGGTTCACTTTTGGAGAGAATTTCTTTTTAACTTTCACATTACTCTCAATGTATGCTCACTGTAAAATGTTACAGAAAAAAATACTCACTTTTTGTAGACAACCTTGTTATTTAAATTCCACAACATAAAACCACGTTTCATGTACTAACTTTTTTTGTCAACATTGCCGTTGAACTCCAAACCAACAAACACGTCTACACATGTTGCTATTGCCAACATTAAGATTACTGCAGACATTTACTGAAGATATTTCTCAAACATAACCACGCTGTCTCCCAGTAGAAATGAAACCTAATCTTATACAACAGCACTACTTCACAACACTCCATATAATGTGCAGGGATTTCGACTGGAATCCAATATTTTGATAGGAACTTTAAAATAAAAATGTGCATAAGTAAATCTTCTGACTGCACCTTCATTTTTAGGAGTAAACCATCAAGGGGTGCTAAAAAGGGTGTTGAGTGAGGATTCAAAGATGGCCGCCTGCAGGGGGTAGGCTTGCCGATGGAGTCCTTCGCCCCGGACCTGGGAATTGCCCACCACCCATTCATCGCGCTTGTATAAGCATTAACAGAAGTGGTGGAGCGGCACTAGTGGACGGGTGCACACCCAGCGAGGCATGGAATGGAGCAGAGGCTCGCCTTTTATGATCACTGTGACTGCTCTGTTGCGGAGTGGGCCGGAGCTGTAGCGGCCTCGGCAAGAGAATCCACGGCCCGCTGGCGCTGGAAGAGGAGGGGCCGTCCCTGCAGCTGATCGGCAGCGGGTGTGTGGTGGCCGCTCTGCCTCGCTGCTGCCTTGGCGGGGGCGATTTAGCTGCAATGCTCCCGGTGTTGGAGCGGGCCGGGACCCGAATGTGAAGGGGGCTGCTGCAGCCCTGGTGAGCGGCCCAACGACCCGCCCGAGGTGGAGGAGGAGGAGCCACAGTGGGAGCAGCGCGACATTGAATCAGCGGGGGCATGTGGCGGCTACCGGCCCGGGGCAGTGTGAGGCTGCGGTGAGTGTGTTCGCCCCCAGAGGAAGATAGGACCGTGTGGAGAGCGGCAGAGCCAGTGACGGGCAACCGAGGTGCTGAGGTCTTGCACCCCCTCTGAGTGGCACTATCACTGAGAGAGGAGGAGGGTGTGCCCCTCCGGAGACAGTACGGCGCAGAGGAAAGCAACACCTGGACTGAGAGCCGGAGGGGCCAGCTCTGGAAAGGCCTGGATGGGCTGTTCCTGGAGAGGTGTGGAGGACAGCCTCTTTGGAGCCCGCGGGAGGAGGCTGGTAGTGGCAATGGAGGAGGCCTAACCTCTGGCACGGAAGATACCCGGTGGATCAAAGGTACAGAGTGGGGAGCAGCACTAGTCAAGAGGTGGGTGGTGCATCAGGCCGGGAGGGTTGGGGGAGAGGACCGTGAAGCACACCTCTGAAAGGAGGAAGTTAGGGAACAGTCCAGTCATTGCTCCCACAGGGATAGACCCCCTGGACCACCGGGGCCTCAATCGGCATGCAGGGAGGAGAAGCGCAGCGTGGGAGAGCCCCCACTACACTGAGAGAGTGTCTACTCAAGAGGAGCGGGGGCAAGCCATACCTGCTACCCTGCTACCCAGTGGGACTACCTACGGGACTTCAGGACAGTGAGGAAGGAGTGGGAGACATCGGAGAAAGGCCCAGGGGAAAGGAAGTGCAAGAAGTGGAGCAAAAGGAGATACAACCCCAAAGCGTCCCCGGTGTGGTCACTCTGAGCCTTGAGTGGAGGGACAGTAGTGCCTAAGAGCTACCATCACGCGAGCAGAGCCTACGCTGAGATGGCTGTGAAAAACAAAGGGAAGGGTGGCAGAGCACCACAGACCCTGAGGGACGCCCCAGGTACTCTCCCCACTATTTGGCTGATGCAGGAGAGGAGGGAGACAGCTAAAAGCACGAGAGACTGCTTGGATGATGCTGATACACCACGGGGGGGGGGTGGGTTCAGCTACGATCTCGAGACAGGACTTTAGAGGGGAGATACTCACCTTGCAAGCCAGCTTAACTAAAACATTCCAGGAACAATTCCAACTCCTGCGAGCGGACCTTAATTCGGCCCTGGGGGAAATTAAGCAGGAATTGCGGCAACAGGGAGAGCGAACAGATCTCTTAGAGAGAGGCTTGCAGGAAATGGATAAAGAAGTGACAGCTAACAGTGAGGCAATTGAGAGGCTCGATGTGGCTACACAGAACCTGGAGACCCAGACGGAGGACATGAAAAATATGTCTCGAAGGATTAATATAAGGATCAAAATTTTGCCAGAAACGGTTCAGGATAAAGAACTAAAAGGAGTGTTCCAAACCATCTTCGCCAAGAAACTGGGAGTGTCCCCCCCAGATAAAGTGGAGCTGGACCGTACACACAGAGTGGGCAGATGCATAATGTCGAGACCTAGAGATGTCCTGGTGGCGTTTACCAGGTACGCCCAAAAGGAAGCAGTGCTCCAAGAGGCAAGAAAGCAAGAGCCAATACTGTACAATGAGCACCACATCGCATTGTGCCAGGATTTGTCAAGTAGCACTCTGATAAAGAGGCACCAAATTGGTCCGGTTCTAAGGGTGCTTACTGCCGGGGGGATCAAATACAAATGGACCTTTCCTTTCAGAGTATTCGAGTGGGGGGGGACCCAAAAGCGGATAACCACGCTGCAGGAAGGAGCAGACACACTCCATTTTGACTTGGAAGATCGCCCCACTGGAGCTGGGAAACAGTCCGTGGCCACCGGGTCAGGGCCAAAGCCGTGGGTCTGGACAACAGTGGGGGAAAAGAGAAGGGGGGTGAAGCTGAGTGGAAAACCGTCCAAGGAAGAGAGCAAGAATTGCCCTGGGGAAACGGGAGGGAGTGCACAGGAGGAAACCTAAGCCAAAAAGTGATATAAGTGTGTTGGGCCGTTAAAGGATGTCATTGGCGGGGGGTGGGAGTAACCATCTACGAATCGGAAAGGGTGGGTATGCCCGTGGTGCAGGGGGGTGGGAGGTGAGAAAGGCATACTCTTCTAGACATGGAGAGGGAGGGGGGAGGGGTAGGGCGGGCACGTTCATGGGGGAAGACGGGAGGGAAGGGGAGGGAGGGGCGGCAGGGAGGTCAGCAGAGGCTAGATACAAGGGCATGGATATGGGAAGTAGAACTCTACCCCAATGTGAGGGGGACATGAAGTTTTAAGAGGGTGCACTCAAAGTTACTCGCTTACCGAGTGTTGTTACAGGAGGAAGGAGGAAGGGGGCGAAAGGGAACTGGGATGCACTGGCAGGTTAATCTACATTCAAGTGGCTAACACATAATGTGAGGGAACTGAACACCCCTCTTAAGCGGAAAAAATTAGAGCAATTTATGAGGAGAGAGAGCCCAGACATTTTGGGACTACAGGAAACGCATCTCTGGCAAAAAGACTAGGGGCGCCTGAAACTACGGGGGTTTGGCCAAATCCTACATGCGTTAGGGAGGAGTAAATCGGGGGTGGGAAGCTTTAGCTATCAAAAACACAGTAGACCTCAGAGTCATGGAAACTATAAGGGATAAGGAGGGTAGGTACATTATAGCCAAGGGGCACAGCAGGACAGTCCAAACACCCTGGCGGTGGTATTCGCTCCAAATTCAGGGCAGGAGCAGTTTCTGAAGCGGGTGCTGGGAATACTGGAAGACAAGGCCTGGGGGCAAATAATCATGCTGGGTGACCTTAATATTGCATGGGAGAGGGGATGGGATAGGTCGGGGATCACACAAGAGGAGGGGGAGCAGTGATGTCGGCAGACCTTAAAGAAAGAATAGGGGGTGCAGGGCTGAGGGATGTGTGGCGGGAACTGAAAGGCGACAAAGAAGGCTACACTTTTCTATCCGGGGTCCATGGATCTCAAATGAGGATAGATTATATCTGGGTCACATCAAGCCTGGTGGGCAGGATCCGAGAGGTAGTGACAGGCCCCATTGGTTTTGCGGATCACAAAGTGGTATCTATGAGGATGACCCTAGGTCATCGGGAAAGAGGGGCGTGGACCTGGAAATACCCAACGCACCTTATTAGAGACCCACTGATTCGGCAAGAAATAGAAAAGAAGATCAAGGACTTCTTTGTGCTCAATAAAAGGGGGGACACAAGGGATGAGACGAGATGGGACGCTTTTAAAGCAACGTTGAGGGGGGAATTAATAGCAGTAGCGGTCCAGAGGGAGAAGCAGTTGAAAGCGCTGGAAACGCAGTTGGAGGAGGAAGTGGAGAAAGCGAGACAGAAGGCAGGGATAACCCCGACTAGGACGTCCATGAGGGACTATCGCAGAGCATTGGGGCAACAGGAGGTACTCCGAACTAAAAAGGCTGAAGGGGCGCTGCTTAGCGTCCGCCAAAAATATTATGCTAAAGCGAAAAAGGCAGATTAACTTCTTGCACGCCTGCTGAGGGGTGCCCAATCTAAGAACACTATCACAGCCCTAAAAACACCCTCAGGGGAACGGGTTACATGGATAGAGGAGATATTAGAGGTGCTAGTAGACTTTTACGAATCTCTATACACGTCGCAGGAGCCTCGGGCTAGTGCACAGGCAGAGTTCTTGGAAAGAGTGGAGTTGGGAAAGATCGGGAAGGAAGCATTGGAATTACTTAATAGGGAGATCACAGAGGAGGAAGTGAGGAGAGTGATTTGCAGTTTACCACCAAACAAAGCACCAGGACCAGATGGCTACACTGCGATGTTCTACAAAACCTTTGCAACTGAGCTAACCCCGCACCTGACACATCTCTTTAACACATTTAGGTCAACGGGGAGAATAACCCCATCTATGGAGGAGGCCAGGCTAACCCTTATTTTGAAACCCATTTTTTTGTAGGCCCATAGCATTGATTAATATTGATGCCAAGATATTCACAGAAATCTTGGCTAATAGGCTGGAGGACTTTATCGCGGGTCTGATCCATCCGGACCAAGCGGGTTTTTATAAGAGGCCGACAGACAGCGGACAACATCAGAAGGGTGGCTCATTTGGTGGAAAAGGCACAAAGGATCGACGCTCCCGAGGTCCTCCTATCCTTGAATGCAGAAAAAGCATTTGACCGCGTGCAGTGGTCCTTCCTGTTCAGGACTATGCAGAAGATGGGCCTTGGTGGGAAATTTATACGAATGGTTCAATCCAATTATCAGACACCATCTGTGAGGATAGCAGTGAACGGGGCAATGTCTCTGTCTTTTGGACTGAGTAGGGGTACCAAGCAGGGCTGCCCCCTCTCCCCGATGCTCTATGCAATCAATCTGGAACCTCTCTTGCAAGCAATTAGGGAGGCGGAGGGGATATGGGGCATTCTATTTGGGGGGGAAGATCAAAAGGTGGCGGCATTCGCCGACGATATGTTGCTCACACTGACGGAGCCGAGGGAGTCCATCCAGGCAAGCAGAGCGCTACTGGAGGACTTTGGGGAAGCCTCTGGTCTGAAGATAAATGTGGGAAAATCGGAACTTCTGAATTTGACCCTGAAGTCGGGGAGTTGGGACGCATTGAGGGTAGCTACCCCATTTGTATGGAGCCCGGGTGGCATCAGGTATTTAGAGTGAAAATTACTCCAATCCTAGCAGGTTGGTACCCAGCCAACTACCTGCCAATACTAAAAGACATTGGCCCTCATTACGACCCTGGCGGAAAGTAACTGACCTGACCGCCATAGCGTAAATAGCGTTTCCGCCATTGCACGACCGAGTAAAGTGCGGCTAATTCTGACCCATCGGGCACGAGCACTACGCCATGGCGGAAGTGCAAAGTCCGCGATGGCGGAAATGTCCCCAAAACGCCCCTCACCGCCGTCGTACGGCGCCCTAGGTGCAATTCCGCCACCCATCATAGCGGTCACCGTAATGAGCGGCAATCGGAAAATACGGTGACCGTAAATATACGGAAACAGAAGTAAAAACATGGTCCCGGAACGGGAAACATCACGCCGTACACCTATAAAATCAGAATTCCCACACAACCATTAAAAATACTACCCTGAGACACATCCCAACCCGTCATCCACCCTAGTGAAAACAATAAAAATGGGAAAAGTAGCGAAAAAAGCGTGCGACCGCAAGCGGCAGGTCCACTTCTCCCGTGAGGAACTCACCGTGCTCACAGAGACCCTCCAGGAGAATGCTGCCGTCGTCTTCTCGACGCAAATGACCAGGACGGCACTTGCGAACAAGAAGGCCATATGGGCCCTGGTGGCACAGCGGGTAAGTGCGGTGGGGACCGCACCCCGCAACCCACAGCAATGCAGAAAGCGATGGGACGACTTGCGGATACGCGTACGGAGCATACTATCCGCCAACCGTAACATTGCCACAGCTACCGGGGGAGGATCGGAATCACCCATCAAGTTGACCCCCTGGGAAGAAATCTGTGCCTCCACCATTGGAATGGAGAGTATAGAGGGAGTCGGAGGGATGGAGAAAGGAGTGCAGACATCCGAAGAATCAGGTAGGTGGGCCAAATAAAACAATGCTAAATCCACAATGTCCAATCATGTGAAGTACCATGTGTCCACATAGTGCAACAGAAACACATGTCCAGGAGAACGTCCACATACATTGGCCTGAGAGTGCACTTTAAAATTCAAATTAAATACATAAATAATTAAAAATCCTAAAAACACCCTCTACACGCGCAGCAGGCACACCCTAACTGCAGGCTGCAAAACAACTGCATCCTCAATCCACACAAAAATGAAACCACCTCCAAGGCCCTGACCCAAATCACCCTCAGGTACCACCCTGTAAGAGGATTCAATTCAACACTACAGCTAAGTCAATGCCTAGTCTGGGATACTGAATGGAAACCCTTATTGATATATCTTTATGTCCAGTTCATGCGTTCTGGATGACTACCCCTATATAACACCCCTCTTTTGGAATCCTCCTGACCCCACTGAGCCAAGAAGTAGTTCTGTTTTGCAAGTTAAAAGGTTTATTTGATAATTTAAACAATATGGCCCTCATTACGACCCTGGCGGAGATCCATGGTGCAAATTGCACCATGGACCATGGCGCAGAGCTGCCAACTCCGCCATGGGGGTTGGCGGACTTACCGCCCCATTCCGACCTTGGCGGGGCGGTAAGTCCCCAATCCCCATTTACCCTTCCCCATTCTTTTTTTGCCCCATAGGGTATAATGGGAGTGGGTAAGGCGTTAATTATGCCACCGTAGATTACGGTGGCGTAATTAACGAGGGGTCCCGTAGCGCCATGGATTATTCCGCCCGGAAAATCCGGGCGTAAAAATCACCATGGCGCTACGGAATGTCCTAATCTGGCGGAGAGGTACGCCATGCATTACGCTGGCGTAAACCCCTCTCCGCCAGGGTCGTAATGAGGGCCTATATATATATATCACACTTTATAATAATTTAATAATTGAATATCACACTTAATCTGAGATGATAAAGATTAACAACAGAGAATCTGGCACTAGCACACTTCTTTATAATCACTAAGGAGTTGACATGAAATGGATAAGATAGCACACTGGTAAATAGGGACAGAAGAATAATGTGGAAGAGAATGTTTTATAGGGTTCAAGGAAATGCAAGGTTGAATGAATGAAATGCAGTATAGAAAATACTCAATATGATTTCAACAAAACAATGTAATCACTTTTCTCTGGCAGTCCACTCCCCCCCTTGATGCAATGCAAGGAAATGGAAGGAAAGCACACAGTTCTCAGAAATGCAATCAAATGTGATTCAGTTCACCCCAGCAACTTAGACTACAGAAGTTGAAAACACAGGCCCAAATGCTTTTAAATGTGCTGGCAATGAAGAAAAAAATATATACTAAAATGCTTTTAATTCCCTCTAGGAGGTTCAGGGTAAGTGGTATATAGTTAATATTAGTCCAGGCTCACACTAGCAGTGATGCAGGGATAATTTTTATGAGGCAAACGATTTTTTTCAGAGGAAAGCAAAAGCAGCTATCTTTTTGCAAGTGGAGAAATTTTCAAATCGCGGCAAAATTCGCGAATGCGCCGGGCGCGATTACAGAGGATCTACAAGGGCTATCAATATTGTTTTGGGGTCCTAGGAAAGCCTATGATCTCAGCTTCCAGATGAAAGTTACTGCAAGTCTCTAGCACAAACGGTTACGGAGATATGAGCGATTAAATAAAGGTCGTTTTTCAGATTTGAAATTTTAACGTTCAAAAAGACAAGTGCAGCTTGCAACTAGAAAATGACAGGTGACAGCTTTACAAATGACAGGTGACAGTTAGGAGGCAGTTCTACTTAGATTAAATAGATTGAATTATATTATTTTAACTAAGAGATCGGTTCTGCACAGTTCTGCTATGTACTCACAATATATTTAGAAATATGCCTTGCCACGGATCTGGTCAGGTTTTGGACTGCACTCCGGTTCAGCTCTCTCTGGTTTTGGATACTGCTCTGCTTTCTCTGGGTCTTTCAGCACAGCTTTCTCTGGAGATTGATGGAGGTAAAGTATGGATTTTCCCGGCAGAGCTTCCAGCTGCAAATGGATTTGAAGGTCCCTATCTGTCCTGTCTGGCTGCTTTTATGTGTTTTTTTTTATGGGTGTGTGTGCAGCATCACTAGACCCTACCCCTCTCCACTTATCATTGGCCAAGCTTTCATTTCTCCCCTGATTGGGGGAGCTAAGTTGTGTCAGAGTGATGTCATTTTACAGCCTGCAGAAAGTCCACTCCTCCTGTCAACTTACACACAAATCTAGATTTGAACCAAATACATATTTGCAGAGGTACATATTGTTTTAAAATTACACGCACCCCTCACATATCACAGGAGGTATCCCCTGTTCAAACTCTGCTCTTCCTGGGGCTTGCATTCAGAAATGGCAATATTTTGCACTTTTTAACTGGTTTGCAATTTCGGACATTAACCCAAATTTACACACATGTGCGCAAGGAGTATGGACATTAGTTGATGAAGTGTCAGATTTTTCACATGCACACATTTTGAGTAATATCCTCTTTTCCGCTAAAACCCCCCCGAACATGCCACCGGTTCTAAAAACCTCTTAAAATGTGGGCAGAAAAATCACAAGAATTATGGTATCATTTAAATAATTTTCACAAGTCCGTACTATGAGTTATAAATCTTTGTAGAGTTATGTTCTGGCCCCAAAGGGGTGTGGTTTTCCCCCAGCACAAGGTTGAATTTCTGGTTTTTCCAGTTCTGCCAAGCCAGCTTGCTCTCACAGGCAGTGCTCCTCCCCTTTACTTCCAGGAGGAAGCTACATTTACGACATCTGCAATAAACCATCTGCCTGGGTCAGGACAGGGCTTTGTTCAGTGCTCCTGTATTCTGTGGGGCTCCCCTTAATTCAATTATCAGAGAGATGGCATATCCTTAGTGTGGCCAGCAAAAGGCAGATAGGCCTGGGAACACAGCTGTGACTCAAGTTTCACTCCTGATGGGGGTAGTTGCCAGGCAAAATTGGAATCTCTTTAAGCCAGGTTTCAGATAAAATGTCACTTTTTGTTACCCAGTTTAAGTCAAGACATTTTTTTACATATGCAGCTAGAATGCTGATTCTAAGTTTAAAACTATGACATTTAAACAATTGCAACCTATGTGACACTCAAAGTAGGTCACTCATTTCTTTTAAACATTTAAATTTTTAGTGTCTTTCGGTCCAAATTTACTTAAAATGCTGAAATCCATAGCTCAGCCAGTCTTGTTATAAACCTTCAAGTCACTTCAGAATATAACTTTAGATTGGATCCACCTCTCAGTAAGTCTTTCTTTGGCTTGCTTTGGGTTCATTTATTCAGTTTTACACAAAAAAAATAAAATCTGGTGTTGTTTTAAAACGCCGGCTTTTGGATAGTGGTGAGTACTGGTACTGCACCGCTTTTTGGGATTTAAGAAAATGAATTCCCAACAGTTATGGGTTTGCTTTTGGCAATCAGCATTGACATTCCCAATGGTTTCAGACTACTGTGTGGGTAGTCCAATGGTGGTTTTAGGCAGTGTCCTTCTGTGCCCATAACATCGGCAAAAATGAGTGGCAGCCTATTCTTCATGCATTTCCCTGTGCATTTTCTGGGAAGCTCTGGCCATCATGATGTTTTCCATGTCAGTACTGCACAGTTTTGAGGTAGGGCTCGGATGCATGGGTAAATACATCCCACAACCCCAATGCATGTGATACATTGCCATTCCAATTTCCACAGACCCATTAATAACGCTCGCCCTCCTTTACTCCACCACAGGGTCCGATTCAAACGACGAGCTCCAGGACACCCCTACCAGCACACCTGCAAAGAGGGCCAAGACCAACGGCCAAAGACCCTCCACCTCAGCTGCACCAATCAAGACACGGCAGCAGCACAAATCGAGTGGCAGCACACAGGAGGGGACTTCAACAGGCACCCCAGCAGCCAGCATGCCCACAACAGCACCACCACAGGTCCCCCCAATGGATGCCACAGAAGGCACTGCTTCTGGTGGCAGCAGCACCATAGGTGACACTGCATTAATGGCAGCATGCTCCGACACAGAAAACGGTGATGTCGATGTAGGATCCATCCATGACCTGTCTCAATCCCCCTGTTTGTTTCATCCCGTACACCATGAGGATACCACGCAGGGGCACCCACAAGACGACGACTGGCCATCCCCCACAAGCCCTGTGTCAAGGCAACATGAGGTGATCAGCCCCTCTGTGACACCACCGCAAATGGCCATGGCCCAGCAGAGGCAACAGTCCCTCGACCAGGTGATCGTGCAACAGCAGCAACTGGCCACGCTCCTCAAGGACCATGCTGATGAATGTGGGGGTACTAAGGCAGCCATAGAAACATCTACTGAGACACTTAGGGCAGAAATGGAGAGAAGCACCGAGAGCCTGAGAGTACAAATGGAGAGAAGCACCGAGAGCCTGAGAGTACAAATGGAGAGAAGCACCGAGAGCCTGAGGGGGGAACTGCATGCAACGTCCAAAGACGTATGTGCTGAACTTGCCGCTGTGCGCCGTGTGCTCACTGAGCTCTCACAAACCCTTAGGGACATGCATGGACGTGAGCAGGCAGAGACATCATCCGTTGCAAGTTCCGTCCAGGGCAGCCCCCAACGTAGATCTGGGAGGAACCTGCGCTCCACAGGCAGGGGTGCCCCTGATACCCGGAGAGGGGGCTTGCAATAGCGTCTGCCCACTGACAATGAGCATCTTTGGACACTGGTGTTCGGGGGGGAGGTAGGAGGGTGGAGGGGGTGTGTTGGGCTTACTTGGGTGGCGGGTCGATGGGGTGTGTAACATAATTTCACATATGCTATAAACATTTCACAATCATCCAATGAGATGTGTGGACATTGATCTTTGTGTACGTGTCCTTTATAGGCGTACAGTCCATATTGTGCATGTTCCAGACACACACAGTGCCACAAGTCCCGTGTCCATGTATCAGCCACCAGGCGTGAGTGCTAGAAGCATGAATCTATGATAATCTGATGAATTTCACGGCCCTCCTGTACCTCGCAGACTCCTTGAGGTGCTGCCACATCCCCACCCTCATCATGACCATCTTCAGGTGCTTGCAGTTCTGCGTCAGGGGGCATGGGCACATTTCTACGTACGCACATGTTGTGTAGCATGACACATGCCATGACCATCTTTGCAACCTTCTCATGGCGGTACAGGAGTGCCCCGCCAGACCTGCTGAGGCTGCGGAAACGACCCTTCAGTAGGCCGAATGCCTGTTCTATGACTACACGGGTACATGAGTGGGCATGGTTGTAGCCTTCCTCATGCTGGTTCTGTGGGTTCCGGAGTGGTGTAAGGAGCCATCTCTTTAGTGGATACCCGGCATCACCTGTATGTGGACAATAAAGGATGTTTGTGGAATGACATTGCTACGTATGCATCCCACCCCCTTCCTGCCAGGTCATTGCCACATCACATACACCACATTATCATGCATGAAATGAGACTCACCGAGTAGCCAGGATCTGTTCCCTGCGTGTCGCTCCATGTAGCGTGGTATTGTAGAGTTCCTCAAGACCATAGAATCATGGGTTGATCCAGGAAATCGGGCACAACAATGTGTAATGATCCTGTTGGAGTCACACACCATTTGTACATTAAGAGAATGATATTGTTTTCGGTTGCGGTACTGGGCCTCCATGGCAAGTGGGACAACCAATTCCACATGGGTGCAGTCGATGGCACCAATGCAACCCGGTATGCCGGCAAGTGCATGGAATCCCACTTTTGTGTTCGTAATTTCCTGCTCCGACCGTGGTAGAGAGATGTAGTCGTCTGCGTGCTTCAGGAGGGCATCGAGCACTTGCAATAGTGTCCGTGACAACAGTGGCTGTGAAATGACATGCAACTGTCCGACTGTGTGCTGGTAGGTGCCTGTGGCCAGGAAGTGGAGTACAGACACCACCTTCAGTAGGGGTGGGATGGCGGTTGGGCTATCTATCATGCTGACAAGGTCAGCGTGTGTCATGTCCACAATGGCGGTTATGGTGTCCCGGTCCAAACGGTAGAGGGTGTGGATCTGCTCATCAGTGAGGTTGAACGGATGTGCTCGGAGGCGTGGGATTGCGGGCTGCCTGCGTGGTGGTAGTGGCTGTGCTGGTGGGCCTTGCTGGCCCTGCCTTGCCCTCCTCCTCCTCCTGCGTCTCCTCTGTGCGGCCGGTTGTTGTAGTAGTTGGTGTTCGTCTTCTTCTTGAAGTTGGAGTACTTGCAGTGCTATCAGGTCCCCGAGGGCCAACATCGCTAGTCCTGCCGGTAGCATTTTGGAGTGGGTGTGGTTGTGGGAGGGGGTTGGGTGTGCAATTTATGTGTTTTCAGGCTGTATAGCCTCCACCTGTGGTGATTCATTCCACCTGTGCAAGCTGCAATCCCCTTTGGGCGAGCACGTCCTGCACACAACGCTGCAATTCGACGCATGGCATCTTGCTATTACAATCATGTATTTAATCCCGATGGCAGTGAAATATTGGTTCATATGTTCATTCTGCTATGGTCCCATTGTTTCACATACTATCTTTGCAGTCGCGAACAAACTTGTGAAGGGTCAGTGGAATGTAGTACTCGATTAACGGTGGACCCTCATGCAGCACTGTACCGCGGTTCACCGACGGGCGGGGCGTCCCATTTGTGAGTGAAGCCAGTTGCCATTTTCACACACTGCCGCACTACATGGATGGATTTGTGATTTCAAGCGGTCACAGATGCCTTTTCGACGTGATGTTGCAAATGAGGAATTCGAAGGACAGCGCTTTCGGTTTTCAGCTAGCGGCGAGGAGACGCCCACATGTCTGACTGTAAATATAAAGTTCTATTGTTTAATGTCCTTGGGACAGGGGCCATGGCGAGAATGCAATGATTGATATGAATAGTATGGGATGCGCAATAGCGTAGTGGACGATAAGGCCGGACGTTCCCAAATACATGTTACTTCACAACACTGGAATTACGGGCTGGAGCACAGTGGATTTTGCAGACTGCATTACGCACAGACTCAATGGAAATTTCAAATGTTATGTGAGTAAATAATCAGGCGTTTTCATACCGGGATGAGGGAATGATGTATGGATGCATGGACAGATGATTTAATAGAGAGTTTGCCATGTACATGGCTTTTTGGAATCTATCCACTTCCCCTGCGCTATGTGATGCAGGGCTGCCATAGTGGGACCATCGTCTATCTGCCCTTGTTGAACCCTCCCTGTCTCGACGCGCCTTCAAACACTTGTGTCTATGCACGTTACTAATCCCATCTAATGGATTCTGTTTTAACAGACGCATGCACACAAACACTCGTTTGTAATAGTGTTTTCACCTCGATTTATATAGTTATGATTCGCCAGTGATTTTTGGGTGGGAATGATTCTTTTGAGTGGGCTAGCATGCATATGGCTGTGGATTTAGTGTGATCATTGAAGTGAGTAATTCAAATGAAGTTCTGATGGCCATACTATTCTTTTTCATTTCATTTGGGTGACAGGTATCTCCTCCCCTTTTGCCGCTGCCATCTGTATGCCACTCCTGCAGATGGCTTTTACTCCCGACACCTGCTGCTTCGTGTTAATCAGTGGAGCACCATTACGATCTTATGGGACGATCGGCAATGGGCCACATGCCCTTACGCAGTACTAGTGGCTAGGAGCAACATATCGACCTTTCAGCTGGACTAGTGCCTACCTAATGGGACGGCCCTGCGGTTATAGGCGCTTCCATGTTGCCTTTTTGAACGTGAATGTAGCCCCTGTGTACCATGAAGGAACAGGGCGTCACACAAGAAGAAGCTGGTCATTTATTGCGGATGCAGCCCACAGTAATGAAAAAGTATTTTGGAGTTCATGGCCTAATAGCTGTATGGGCTTGGTGAATTTGATGTGCATTAAATTTTTATTCTGATATTAACCGTGTAGCGTTATTCTTTGCAAGTAATGTGGCATATTCCTATTTGTGGAGCGATGTATTGTGAGAAGATCTGCATTGGGTTCCGGCTTCTGAGTATAGTTGCGTGGTACTGTACTGGCCGCGTTTGCCTACGAAGCCCAGTAAGGTCAGGGATAGGGGCTGCCATTATGACTGTTTTAATGATGTCATGCTCAGGGGCGGGGGATTAGCTTTTGTGTAACAGATGCCGGTCAGCCAGGTGGATTGGTGGAATGATGTGATTATCAGAATATGGATGGTCACAGGTGCCTGTGTTTGCGTGCGTTTCTTGGAGGGAGACTGAGGTCATGTCCATTGGAATAGCTTCTGTATTCATGCCATCTGTGCCCTGCAGCTCCCATTGGCCCCTCTTGAGATGAGCCTGGCTGCTCAGTCACTCTGCCAACTTGTGTGGTACATGCTTATGCTGATGGTTGGTTTGTTTTCTGGCAGGAGTACAGGGCTGGTGCAGTCTCACTCAGGATACTGCTTTGAATGTTGCCTTACACTGGTGTCAAGCGATGGGGGGCCTGTTTTTGTTTGTCTCATATTTCAGTTCATGTTGCTGTACTTGAACCTTCACATGCCTGTGCTGCATCATTACGGCAATGGTGCCATGGCAAATATGGATGGCCACTCACAAGGCACTTGGAGCCCCGACATTCATTTGTTCGTTGGCATGCATGGGTGACTTGTACATTTCACTGGTTGCATTGTGTGACTTCATTGCACCTACGAGGAGTTGTGCAATGTGGCCAGGGAGTGGTGTACAGGCACTCAGTAGGGCCTTTTACGGTTGGTTCGCGATGCCGTACTTCTCACCATG
The DNA here is from genome assembly GCF_040938575.1 of Ambystoma mexicanum. NCBI lineage: Eukaryota > Metazoa > Chordata > Amphibia > Caudata > Ambystomatidae > Ambystoma > Ambystoma mexicanum. The sequence continues at coordinate 576,932,273 of NC_090940.1, forward strand.
GCGGAATGGTACTTTCCGCCATGCTTGATGGCGTTAGGTAAATGTCCGCTAGGGTCAGAATTCGCGTACCGTTGCGCCATGGTGGTAATTACGGTTTCGCATGGCGCGCGTGCGCGTACTTGGTGCAGTTAGCGTTGGCGTTCACTACGGTGTCGCTAATGGCATCGTACTTTACGTTGACGGGTCATAATCGCACCGAGCGCTATTCGATGGCGGTATTGCATTTCCGCCATCGTTTTTTCGATTTCCGCCAGGGTCGTAATGAGGGCCATTAAGTGCGACTACCGTAGGTGGAGGGGCCTTCGCGTGTCGTGGATGGGTAGGATGGTGGCGGTTAAGATGGTGACTTTGCCGCGTTTACTGTACCTCTTCCAGGCAAAACCCCAGGCAGTCCCTGCAGGCTTTTTCTAGTAATTGGGAACCTTGACAAAAGAGTTTTTGTGGGAAGGGAAGAAGGCACGGGTTAGTAGACAGTTGCTGATGGCTCCCAGACGGGAGGGGGGACTAGCACTACCCAACTTTCAACAGTACTACGAAGCCATACAGATACGAGTCATTAGAGACTGACTACGGGAAGGGGAAGTTTACACAAGATAAACAGTGGGTGAAAATGGACAGAGCAGTAGTACTTTGCAGTTTGGCGGAGGTATTATGGCTTCCAAAACAAAATAGACCCAAGCACCTTTACGAGAGCACCATAACGAAACTGATGGCAGAGAACTGGGATAAACTGGTGGGCACTAGAGGGATCACAAATGTTCCTTCCCATTTAACACCCTTGTTCGGCAACAGGGATTTTGCTCCTGGGTTGGAAGCAGGGGCATGTATGCAGTGGCAGGAGGGGGGCTGCAAGTGGCTGTGTGATTTGTTTCAGGGGGGAATTCTCTCATTCGAGGATTGCAAAAGGGAGTACGGGATAAAGGAGGGGGAAAAGCTCAGATATGCGCAATTACTACATTGGGTCCTGAACGTGAACCCGGCAGGCAGCAACGAGAGAGAAGACGCAGTTTGAGAAATTCCTTCTCTCTAACGATGGGTCCAGGGGATTAATATCTAACCTATATAGAATTCTGGATGAGGCAAACAGCAGGGACCAATGGCAGTATATGCGGAGGTGGAATCGAATCTTGGGGAGGATCATAGAGCGTGAAGAGTGGGAGAGGTTATGGAGGGAAATTCCCAGACTGGCTAAAACATCCCAGCTACAGTAAATGTGGTACAAGATTTTGTTTGGGTGGCACTATACACCAGCCAGTCTCCGGAAGATCTATCCTATCACTTCGGGAAGTTTCTGGAGGGGATGTGGGCTGGAGGGTACGGCACAACATATTTGGCGGGATTGCCCGAAAATTAGGCCTTTCTGGCAGGAAGTGCGGGAGGTTCAGGAGCAGCCATTCGGGCCGGGGAACAGTAGACCAACAGTGGAGGTCCTCCTGGGACTAGGAGGGGGCTCCGCCCCAGGGGAGCCCAGCTCTTGGAGGAAAGCGAGGGCGATCCTCATAATTGCAGCCATGACGGTAATAGCGCAGAGATGGAAGATCGCGGAGGTTCCTCTCTTGCAGGACTTACTGCGGAAGCTATGGGACATAGTGGCACTTGAGTGGGCAACGTATGCAATGAACAATAACATGCAATCCTTGGCAAGAGACTGGGAAGAAACTGTTACATTTCTTAAGGACGATTTTCGAGTTGGGTGGCGCCCTCAGCGCTTGCGACTAATGGATTTACAGTAAACATTAGCGACTGGTCCGTGAGAGTAACGGGTCAAGGACAAAGCCAAGCTGCCGCAGGAGGAGTGGGGGGGAGTTGGGAGATCCAATGTTCTTGGTACAAAACTACTTAAGTTGGCGATTGGTCCATGGCGCAATGGATCAAGGACATAGTAAAGCTGCCTCCATAGGATGGAGGGGGGGAGTTGGGAAATGCAAGTTTGATGTGGTAAAACCAATAGAAAGATATTTTAAAAAAATAAGGGTGTTGAGTGGTGTGTAGATTGTCATTAAGACTACTTTCAAAGACGTGCTATACTTTGCTTACCTCACTCTATTAGGCATCGATTACTCTCAGGTCTTTAACTACTAGCAGCCTGGCATCAGCATCACAATTAGTTGTTACATATGTAGTGGTTGTGCAGTGACTTTGGCAACTCAGTTCAGGTTTGAAATGACAGGGTTGGCAGATTACTGAGCAGCCTGTTTGGTCGCAGGAGAATTTGTAGCATATCTTTAGATGAATTCTGCCACATGTATATGTGGGGGTGGGTTTACGGAAATAATTGCTAAACCTGAAATGACAGTGATAGTGAGACTGGTGCTGTTTTGATGATTTCTTTGAAGTCTTTGTATAAATATACAGAGTAATCCTCAGTCCAAATTAGACAAGAGCGATATTAGGTGTGGACGCTGTAAAGGAGAATCGCTGTACCGCAGGAAGAGGCCCTCAATTATCTCTAAGGGATGGGCAGGAAACATGAATAATATCAGAACTGGTCGACAGGCACGGCATGCTTCATTTGTATTTATAGATTGTGTATTTTTAGTATTATGACACAGAATGCTCAGGAGGCGTACTGAGTAACTCTTGCAGCAGTATTTTCTGTTCTGTCTAAATCTGAAATCATTGTAAACAATTGTGTAGACATTTCAGAATGTTTTGGCTCATGAATATTCATGAACTTCAGGATCGAGTTTGGCCTACAACACTTAATTCTAGATTGAATCCCTGGTGTGATGAATCCAATGGAGTTATCAGCGATTTCCCAGGGATAACTTCCTTCCATGTGCCCAGGGGTGGCAGCCGCTACCTGATCTTGGCCCTGGGGGAGGCTATATGAGGTAGGATCACATGCAAGAAGACAGACATCGGGGATATGCTCTGGGATCATTGGATGAGGCGCAGTATCCTCCATTTTCCTATGAGGAAGAGCCCTGTTGCCCAGTACCCTAAAAGCCTATTGCCATGTATCTGGTTCCCCTATAGTGAAAATTAGAAAACCCTTTTCAGTTCTAGTTTTCCTTTTTGTAGACCTGATACTTTATATGAAATCATCAAGAAAGACCCTCCAGAAGATATGCATCAGAATCCATCAATAAACTTCAATTCCCACAACCACCTCAATCATCAGTCAATAGCAGTGGCCTTCAATTCCCATAACCACCTAGGTAGTGAGGTGAGGAGGATGAAGGAATTGATGCTGAGCAGCAGAAACAAAAAGACAAATGAACCTGCTAGTTGTTGCAGAGAAACACCTGTGTGTTGGACATTTAAAAATGGCTGCCGTCCTATGAGTGGAAGGTCAGGAGAAGACTTTGCATCTCTGTGGAAGCCAGTGCGCAGAACCTGAAAGCGAGAACTGATGTGTGTATACTGAAGGTGAGAGCTGGCATGGCAGAGCAGAGAAGCTTAGCAACCAAGAAGGAAAGTAACGTGGTGCGAGAAAGGCAGGCCATGCGGACACCAAGAACTACCATAGGGTACCTGGGCATCCGGCAGCCTCCAGAAGCAGCGTTGCTCTTAATGGGAGCCGAGAGGAAACCAGCGCGCAGGAGCTGCTCCGTGAGAGAGCCCAGAGAGATGTCAGATGCACACAGAATGGTAAGGACGCAGCAAAGGTATGCCGCATGAGTGCAGGAAAGCCCAGAAAAGCTACAGAGAACCAATGAGTCTACCAGAGTAGAGTGGGGACACCGGGGCGTTTCGGTGACCGCACTAAAGGGAATTTGAACTTTGTGAAGCCACAAAAAGTGAATTGATATGAATATTGCTTGTAAACTAAGAATGCAGAGTGCCAACTTCAACCTCAGTAAGAAGTGAATATGAATGTGGGGAAAAGCATATAAGAACTGTGAAAGCAAATAGATATACTAAGTCAAGCAAGATATATGCTACTTGAAAATAAAAAATGAATTACAATATACAAGAAGTCCTGGGATGCATATACCAGGCAGTTAAAGTGTAAGAAGATAAGTCATGTCAGGGGAGTATACTAGGCAGTGTTGTGAGTGCAAGTCCAGCAGGAGAGTATATCAGGCAGTTGTGAGTGCAAGAGAAGTCCTGGCAGGAGAGTATATCTGGCAGTTGCGAGTGCAAGAGAAGTCCTGGCAGGAGAGTATATCAGACAAGTGGAGGTGCATAAAGAGTTCTGGGAGGGGGTTTATATGTTTGTTAAAAAAGCAGGTACTTGTGTTGGCTACATGTGGCTCCTCTAATAGTGAAATGAATCATGCGCCTGCCATGCACAGCACAGTATGGATTCCTATAGAGTCAACCTGCTTTTTTCTCTAGCAAAAAACCATTGGTCCGCATATGAATCACCAGCATTTGCACTGGCATGAAAATCCATGCCAGGGTTTTTGTTATAGTATTTGTATGGTGGACAGGAAGGAAATGGTGGAAGCTTAAGTTACGTACCACCCGCTCCTCTCTAAAATACAATTGCATGAAAAAGGGCCATGGCAGGAGCTTTCTATGCTGAAGATTCCTGCCGCGGCCCATTTACGATGCTCTAAAAATGAGGTCCTTTGTGTTTTATTATGGGTAAAACATCTTATTGATGACCCCTACAGTTAGATCTCTCAAGTTCCCTCATGAGTAGGTCATGCAGTCCATGCATGTTTTGGGAGGATTACCATACACATGTGCCTAAGGAAGGGACATCTGTGCTCATGCAATTGCTTTATCAACAGTGAAAACACATTGCAAAGGCACTTGCATTGTCAGTAATGTAATTGTATATGTTCCAAGAGACTTTCCACATGTGCAAATTGTGTGTGTATGTTTGTATAGTAACCTCAACCCTAGACTTGGCTTTTGTTTGGATTCTGAAGGAAATAAATCCCAGATTGGAAAAGAGCGTAGAACAGGACAGTGCAATCTATTTTCTTTGTCTGGAGAAGATCAAGCTGATAACCTGATCTGTGAGATTGTTTTCACTTTGCAAGCCTTGACAGAGAAATCACTATCAGTGGTGAACGTAAGTACTTATGGGAGGGCTAAGTACTAGGGTGAATCTGTCTGATTTAATTTCTGTTATCTAAGTCTGGAATTGGGTTTACTTGAAATGGTCCACAAGAAGATGAAATCTGCCTGTGTAGGGTTTAATTTCTTGTAGGAACTTGACATTTATTTATTTATTTATTTATTCACATTTCTAGAGCGCACAACAGCCCAGAGGCATTGTGGCGCTTGTTACAGTAGGGACATCCAGGCTTAGATGAGGGAGGGGCAGAGTTCAGTCAACCTATCTCGTCAATGCACCCCAACCTGATGTACAGTTGTCTGTCACCCATGTATTTGTCGAACAGGAGATGCTCATGTAGTCCCCCACAGGATCCATGCCTCAGCTGAAGACGAGCAAGGGATTGATCCTTGAGGGACTCTGCAAGTCCCCAGATTCCATCTATTTCAGTTGTAGAACTTACAATTATAAGTGTTCTATTATAACATGTTTAATAGCGGAGACCAGAGACCGGGATTCAAACCTTTGTTGCTATGCGTTGTCTTGCTTCCAAGACCAATGTGTTGCCCCTGAGCTATCCTCCGGGCCGAATATGCACTAGCCTATATCTGTCTCTGATGTATGATGTGAAGGAAGGTTAAACATTGGACCCTATGGTCAATGATTTTGAAGGTGGCACAAGTTGATATGGGTTCCTTCTGCCCATGAGGTGAAGGTGGTCTTCAATGAGCTGGTTGGTGGCAAGGTGGTCACAAGCCAGACCGGTAGCCTAGCGGGAGGCTATGATGAGCAAGCCTCACTGGTACCTGCATGGTTGTGTTTGCTTCATTGAAAGGCATCTGAGTGATTGGTTGTTGGTTTGTGAAGTAACCAGGTACGGTGTGTTTCTTCAGCAGGAAATTGATTTACCTTGTCTTCAGTGTGTTAGGGACGACGCCTTCAGAGATGTGTAGAGGAGATGCAGGAGCAATGCGAGTGCCTTCACAGAGATGATTTCAAATATTTGGGATGGCACAAGGGTGGTATCAGATCTGCAAAGATGCTGGGCAGGCGTCTACTGTTTAGTTTTGAAACCTGTAGGTGATTCTTTGCGTTATCAAAGGCCTGCCATTTGTTTTCTGCTTTTTAGGTCTTCACCTGATCTTATCTATATCCTTTCTGTGTAGAGATTGCTGATAATGGTGCATTTTTTAGTGGGATCATTTCTTGCAGGCTCATGCAATGTGTTGATGCCATGCTTGATGGCTGAGGAGGGGCGTGGCTCGTGTAGGTTGCTTCTGCAATGATTGAGGTGTATTGAAGCAATAAACCCCCAGTTGGGATTGCTCTATCTGATCTGGTAATGGCCTGGGGCCCCCATTAACATCAGTCCAAGAGCCAGTACCTAATCAGTATGCCTGCCAACTGAGCGGTTTATAGGTATTATCTGACATGCTTTATGGAGTGCTAATAGATTTGTCTTAGTTTTAATTTAGAATTGGTCCGGTTGCAGTTTCTCAACTAGAAATCAAAATGGCGCCATAGACGTAGGCAGAAAGGATCTACATGTAGTCCCTTCTCCCCTTTCCATGAAAGCCATTCTCATGGTGGGGAAGGGGCGTGACAGCAAGAGTTGCAGAGAACTGTCAGCCGCAACTTGTAAATGGGCTCTGCATTGGGATGGTGTGGGGGGGGTGCATGCGGTTAGGGCCACATTTCCCAGAAGGAAAGAAGGTGCCCCCCCATCTCAGGATTTCATTTATTTATGTATGTATTTTAATTCTTGGTGATGCGCCACATCGCCTGTAGGCCTAAAGGTGCACAAAAAAGAGAAAGCAGCAGATAATGGACATGAGAGAGACAGAGTCAAAGGACCGGTCCTAGGTAGCCCTGAAGAGAAACGTTTTTAACTTCTTTTTGAAATCGACCAAGGATGTGAGGTTTTTAAGATCCAAAGGAATTGGATTCCTGGTGGCTGGAGCCAAAACATCAAAGCTTGTTTTACCACATTTAGCTAGACGAAACCTGGGTTGGCAAACTTTGGCCTGATCTACTGACCTAAGAGATTGTGTTGGAACATACCTCTGAATCCGTTCAGAAAGAGAGCTGGGTGCAACCCGAGCCAGGCAATTGAAGGTGAGTGTAAGGATCTTAAAAGACACTCAGCGCTTGACTGGCAGCAAGTGCAGATTTTCTCTGGCTGCGGTAATGGACTACCTGTTGGGATTCTCGGAAGGTGGACAATACCATGAGATAAAGCCTGCATTCTGACCTTCCTAATTGGCTGGTAGGTGCAATTTTGTCACCATTCAGTAATCAATTGCCTTCAGGCTCAGAAGAGGGTTTAGGGTGATGAGGTCTTGATCTCATTGGAGCTTATGTCAGAGCTTCTATTGTCTATATGTGGTATGTTCTTATAAGCAAGCATGCTAACTGTGATAATCACCAGCTTAGATGACTTTACCAGTTGGTAATGGGTTATTTCCCATTCTGAATGGCTGGAGGGCTGTAACCACCCAGTACAGCCTTCCGAGCCAGTAAAACCAATGTTCTTTTACAAACACGCTGAATCATCTATTTGCATGTTGTTTTGTCTTTAAAAATAATAATTGACTGAGCAAGGTATTGACATTTAAAATGTGCTTGAGCCCTCACATCTCACTATAATGTACACCATACTAAGGCTTTGTGAAGTTTAAAAACTTGGACTTAGCATTTTTTCAAGTACATGTTTATACAAAATACATATATGCATTATTTTGATCTCAACTTTACAGGTTGTAAAACCTTTGTCTTAGCTTTGCACCCACGCTTTGAACATTGCACACCCCTAAAACTCTGGGGGTTTGCATGCCTTTTTCTGTGATGTCTTTCTGTGATCTTTGTCACCTCTGTCTATTTTACCCAACTTGATCCCTGCATGAATATTGGGCTGTCCCTTTTTCCCCCCACAGTCACTTAATGGGTATCCTGTCAACAAAGGCTTTACTTTGTAGGACTTGTTGCTCTGAGATTTTCCCTGAAGCAGTCACACTGAACCCATCCTCTCTTTCCTCACTGGACATTACCCAATGAGACAGCAGGGGCTCCGATATCGCATAGCAGTGGAACACATTCTGTGAGAGAACCCTTACAATTGTGGGTGTGAAAGAAATACTTTTTTCATGTATATAAGCACAGCACACCTCTGCAGTCATGCTTATTGTTGTAAAAAGCAGCAATGCGGCTGCAGTCTATGACTGGTTGGCTCAGAAATGACATGGACCAAATGACTGTGAGTGAGAAGCGAGACACATGTCGAGTTTCACTTGACTTGTGAGTCCCGCTTGGCTTGTCGGTATTCCCATTCCTGTCTGAGTTCCCAGGCAATGCCGGCGGTACCAGCTTGCCCTTGGATTCTCTTTCCTTCTCGTTGCAGCTACGTGGGCTACTCTCTAAGGCATCTCCTGCCTGGATGTGTCATTGTCGTCTTTGTGACATCACGGGGATCGTGACTCGGAGTGGGAGCTGCTCACTCCCCTGAATGGTCTTGGTGCTGTTATACCGAGAACTTACCCACCAATCTAATTCCGGGGTCATGCCACCACTGCACTTTCTCCTCCTTGCTTGGCTTTCTTCTTCTCTCGCATGCCGGTTGCTCAGCATTTCTGGTTGCACGCTGGAGCATCTGTGGCACATCAGCTCAGGGTTCTCTCAGAGCCCCACCTTCTTCTGCTCCATTACGCACAGGAAGCTTTCCCGGGCCTCTCGAATCTTTACTCGCTCTAGGCCTCCTCTCTGCTCTCAACCCTCTCTCTGCTCTTGACCTTCTCTCGCTCACGTCTCTCGTTGGTCTTGCACCCCTTTTAAGCCACCTCATTGCAGGCCATTGAAGATTTGAATTTAAAGGGATATCTTCCATTTCTTGCCATTCATAATATAAGTTCCCGTTATCTTCATGAGTTTGCTAAGTTTGGCATCTTGTATAAGTCCATACAAGCCATCACTTGGAGACCATCAGGGAGTTCCTCACAGAACGGGAGTCCTTGTCCCCAAAGGAGGTGTCTCTCCCTGTGAGGTCCCACTTGCCTGAATTCCTTGAGAAGCAAACTCACCTCTATAGCCTTAAATGAGAGGGCGGGGGGGGGCTCCCTCTTGGGGAGAAGGGACGAATTTCCTCAATTCGTCACATCTGCAAGATCTTATAAAACAGACCCTGCCACCTGCCGTTATTGTGAACCTAGTTTCATATGTTCTGTTTAATGCCACACATTTTAGTTTTCTTCCACTTGAGAGCAACCAGGCCAGTTTTACTGCATTTAAAGTGTCAAAAACTATGTATACTTGGAGACACAAATACATCACTTCATCAGCAATTTTCAGCTTGCATGTAGCTCAAAATCGTTCCCCGGACAAATGCATCAACCGACTGATTTTGCTGTTAATGTAATTATCACAGGCATGTGTTTTTATTTCTCCCACATCTGGACCTGCTCATGTATTTAATTGTGCAAAGTCTGCATTTTTTATGGCACACAAAGCAGTTGTAAAGAATGCTAATGAAAGTTGTCGTATTGTATTTTTTTCTGATCCTTTTGATATCCTGGAAACGAAAATAATGAAATCAACGTGGACATCACTCATCTAATATGTGATGACAGATTAAGTTGGGCTCCCTACTGCTAACTCTGACCTGGAGGCCATTTTGTTATAATTCATACAGCTGAAACTCTGTTTAAAACAATCACATCTACCTGAATCTTTTGATTCTGGGCTTTGTTTTTAAGCCTAAATGTTTTACACAGTATACAAAAAGGAACATGAAATTCGGAGTTTGCGGGTATTGGTCAAGAAAAATGTGTTTTAAAAATATGGCAATTTCTTTCTTTTTTCCCAGATTTAAGGAGACTGGCACTGTGTCTGGTTCACTGGAGAAGATAAATTCATTGTAAGGACATTTTTAAAGTTATCCAGGGGTAACAATTGCTAGAGGACGGTCTCGGTGTAATCTCTAAATCCCATGAGACTTGCTGGCCTTCATGCAATTCGACGACTGAGTTTCTGGCACACACCGGTGTAGCCATACTGTTTTTTACGAACACCCTCCATCGCCATATTACACAGGAAACAGGAAGTACGAGATGGACAGGTATTCTGAGGCTCTGTGTCTGATGGGTTTGCCCTCATGTCAGCTTCCCCATGGACTATTTGCAATTAGCTTCAAAGATATCCTTATTAGAGCCGCATATGTGCCCTCTTATGTATGTATTTGTTATAGTGAACACAACCCAGCAAGAAACCAATGAAGGACAATAAAAGCAGAGAATTGGAGCAATAACAGAAGTATGCATGAGGAGTGTGTCCTTGTGGTAAAGCAGAAGTGTGCAGCCTGCAGCTCTCCAAATCTTTTGGACTACAATTCCCATGATCCCTCACCATTGACTATGATGGCTGGGCCCAATGGGAGTTGTGGTCCAAAACATTGTGCACGTCAAGGTTGCAGACACCTGTAGTAGAGCGTTGCTGGAGAGTACTGCCAGGATGTATTGCCCATAGCATTGGGAGAGTAGAGTGGTGCATTCGACTTAGAGGCAGTGATTAGCAATGCTAGACTGGAAGATGACTTGCCCCTTTAAGATGCTGGTCCTCATTGTTCTACTATTACTTCGTGCAATGACTAGAGGCCAACACCACTGATTGGCTTACTATGAGTATAAGTGCTGCAATCATGCCTAGCAAAGTAATGAAGGAAATAAGAACTACCCCACCCAATCACTTCCAAGTTTTTTGGAGAGAGTTCTGTGTTTATACTATGCATGTTTTCATTGAGTATTGTTTTACCCCATATTATATATAATATATAACCCTAAATACTAGAAACTTGAGTACAGAGAAAGTAGAGTGTGCTTGAAAGCCTTATTATAACGCCACTGTATGAATCTTGCAAAAATTATGTAAGGGAGAGTACACACAAAAGCTAAGGAAGGCAACACAACATAACCTTTTGATGTTTGTGTTGGTATCCTGGCGGAAAATACACGAGGATACCAGCGAACGCAATTCCCAAAACTGGCACTACGTTGAGAGTGCCAGTATCTGGTGTAAATCCCCTTTCCATGGAGGCACATTAGACTCCATGGGTGATTCTGCCAATATTACAGGTGCCGGTATTACCGGCACTTGTAATACCAGCAGTTTTTGCCAGTAAGGTGGCTGTAAACTCTCAGCTGGAGGTCATTCCACCACCTTACCGGTAAACTCGTAGTTGCCACCTCACAATGAGCCTCAAAGTCTTGAGGAAGGAACGAAGCTTGAGAATCATGTTTCCCCCAAAAAATATAGGACCACACCCTTCTGCTCCTTTCGGGAGACTTGTAACACGAAGATTATTACATCTATTTTGATTTTCCAAGTTCTTGGAGTGCTTTGGAAGGGTGTTCAAAACTGTTCCAATCTAAACAACTTTATTAGACATGTTGTCAGCATTACCGATCCTCCTTTCATCTACACCCATCCTGGATTAAAAAGATGCCATCCATCATCCAACTGTTGTAATTTTGAGTTACTAACCTCCGTGAATGATCTTAGTGTTGTCCAGCTCCAGGCCTCGGGGGCCAGCTCCATGTCGGATTTCGAGGATACCCCTCATTAATATTCATAAGATAACTTTGCATGCACTGATTCTAAATGTATGCACATTTTTGCTCATGAATATTAATGAGGGATATCCTGAAAACCTGGTCAGATTTCCGGCCCTTGAGGCCTGGAGTTAGACAACCCTGAAAGATCAGAATCCGAGTCTTTGGGATTGGCAGATTCACTTAAAGACCTTTTGAGTGCATGTGTCGAGCAATCTTTATTTATTCTACTCTTTTGGGTGGCCATTTTATGAAAAGTAGCACTTGCAGATTAGGACGAGCCCCACAGAAATATCAGAAAAGCATAGCAAGCCCGAAAACATTTGCTTAGTAAGGGCCAGTATCCAAAAGAAATTACATTAAAATATTCGGTTAACATGAGCTCCACGTGCAGGTGGTCAATTACCAAGAGAATATAAATCATATATAATTTAATAGAATATTGTTCATAAAAAGTTAAAGCCCCATTCATGTAAATTCAGGTAATGCATGCATCAGTAGAACGTGCCAAATCCAACAGTGCTGTGGCACCAAAAAGGCACCCTTTTCCTACACAAGTCTGAAAAGCTTGGCTAAAGTGCCTTAGAGTGTATATGATCGAAGTACTGTGAACTGTACACAAGCTATGCGCGGGGGCAGGGAGCCACGTAGCAGAGGGCAGCCGAAGCCTCTCCCACCACATCTAATATATGCAAAGCGTCACGGAGGTGGACTGGGAAACAAAAGAGGGCCTGCAAATATATTTCAAAGTGGCCCCATATTACACACTTTCAGCAAGCCCAAACATTTTCCTATGAGAACATTTGGAAATAAAATAGGTTGCCACACAAAAGCGGCCCAGGGTGCAGAGTCCCACTGGGAATTCCGTAGCGGCCCTGTAGTCCAGTCCACTCCTAAGCGTCACTGCCCTATGGGACTGATCTCTCCTGCCGGAGAACAGTGTGCCCCAACACTGTTTTAAACTGAGCACCTCTATGTGATTAGTAGGGAGAAGGGAATGCTTATCAGAACAGTGCCCCAATTTGCTCCTTAGGCTCCCCAAAATGCAGTGGAGTAACTTTGCTGAAAATGTTGGGGGGGGGACATGAGATCTGAAGAAAATGTGCCCCAGCCAAATGCAATGGGACAAAATGGTGTGCCATGAAATTTGGGGGAGGGACAAACACCCCTGTGCCCCCCTAAAATTACATCTATGCCGAAATGGCATTAGCTCCATGACCCTCTTCTCAGCACCTCCTGGCGCCTCTTGCCTTTTAAAGGGAATTGGCAATCTAGGTAGCCATCCCGGTTGTTGTCGCGCCATGCTTTTGCATGGCGAGCTTCTATTACCTCTAGGTTTTTGATGCTGTTATACACATCCTTTTCAGTATCAGAGATTACCAGCAGCAATGTACATTCCTGCCTTAACCCTGATGGCTCAAAACCTTTTGACCCGATTCATGGAATATTTGCCCGGTTGGAAGTGCCCGGTTCGAAGTGAATTTGCACTGCTGATAAGTGACTTTGTACTGTGGACACAAAACCTGATTCATGGAACGGTGCAAAGTGTATTTTTGCAATGCAAAGCCCATGCAAAAGTCATTTTGTACTGTAAAAATGACTATGAAATGAACACTGTCATAAAACACATGTTGAATGTTTATTTATATAGCGCACCAAACCTGTACATATCTGGGTGCGTAATATATAGGGGAGTGTGGACAGAATTGCACAGTTAAGGATGTTGGCCTTCATTCCATGTCAGCCAGTCTGGTAAAAAAGTGCCGGCATTGATGTATACCAGCACATTACCGGACCGGCCGACTACAAGTTTGCCGGTGGGTCACCTGTGTTACATCAAGCTAAGAGCTGGAGGTACGGCAGGCGCCCTACGGGCAAAAAAAGCTTTCATTAACAGCACCAGTATTGCCGGTGCTGGTAATTGTGGTGGCCAGCCTCCGGTCACCGGGCCACAGATCGTGTCGGGATCCCCGACACGGCTCGAAGATGCTGCGTCCATGCAGCAGACCATAGGCAGGGATCACCCTGCAGGGCCGGATCATCGGCACCTGGATCCCCAGGCTGGGGATAACCCAGACAGTGGCGGGCCAGCACCTTGGGGCACCCAGGCAAAGTCTGCCAACCAGACCGTGACCACGCAGCGATAGACCCCCCAAAGGACACCCTCAGACACACGTTGCCGCTTCCTGGGGCTCTGCTGCACTGCCTTCTGCATGTCAGCAGAGTCCCTTTTATTAGCGAGGCGTCATGACGCTCTCTCGCATTGAAACACTAGACCAACACGCAACAGTGATGACGGCAAATCCCCTCATGGATTAACATCGTCACTCCGACACCCATAATCCGACGGCAATGCCACTGGAATCCGACGGCAATGCTGCTGGACCGTGTGCCAGAAACGGTAACATTTGCCGGAATCCTGGTGGCTCTACCGCCAGGATACCGGCGAAGTTAGAATGAGGCCCAAATTGCATGGTACCTTGCAGGACATCACCCACACAGAGTTGTGCTTTCATCACACGTGTGATTGCGCCCGTCTCAGTCCTCGTTTCAGTATCCCTCAGTCGCCTCTGCCCCCAGCAGCGAGCATGTGTAATCCGCAAGGCACGGCCGGCCTTCCTGAAGCCTTTCAACATGCGGCTCATGTCCTCATGGAGTTTGCAGCAGAACAAGAGGTGCCTCGAAGGGACACTGCCGCAGGCATGACCTTTCTCCATGATCTTCCGTTTATCCGAGGGCCAGCCTGAAAACGTCATTCTTTTGTTCCGTATTTCTCCCGCGGCTTCCAGTGTGAGATGACCGAGATGGTCCGTCGCCGGTAGCATCCACGGCTAAGCTCCGTCCTATCTGCTTAGAGCTGCCAGCATCCGCTGACGTCACTGTCGGTAGCAGTCAAACGTCTGGACAGACCCTTCCGGCTTTCCACCATGGCGTCTATTTCTAACTGCCCCTAGGTTTGGCAGCCATGAGCATGTGGAACAGACATATTTGCTTTCAGAGTTTCTCAGCGTCCTCGTAGCGCTTTGGACCGTACTGTATAGGAGAAGAGACAGCGGTAAAGAGGCCTTGGCAAAGCCGGCAGTTTCGGCTTTGTGTAGGAATGGGATAGGCATTTACCAAACACTATCATTCCACTGCAACAGCTAGACAACGGAGAGAGTAATTGGGCATAACACGGCTGTGCTTGGCAAATACCTAATCCCCTATACACAGGCAGAACCTGTTGGCGTTGCCAATGCTTGTTTCTAAGGACATACATAATAATCATATACATTATGTGGCTGAAGGCACACTTGTTTAAGATATATTTTTATTTTATCAGTAGAGCGTGTGCAGCTGTATTAAGACATTCACTCCCAGAAGCCACCTTTGCAATAACACTGATAGGCCCTTCACATTAACGCGTTTGATGTTACTGATTGATAGATCTAGCTGAACTAGATCTTGAAGCATGTGTTTGTTTAGGGTTTGTAGAGGGTAGGAGTGGCGATAGAGACTAGCATGGCAGTGGGCGATCAATGAGTGGGTAAATACCCAAACAACACCCACAGACCAGCTTCCCTGCTCACATTTCATCTTTCACCCACCTTCACTTCCCATGGCATTAGTTGTGTCTTATAGACAGTGCTCGCCACCTAATAGCCACCTAATAGTCAACACTAAACCTAAGGCCAAGCAACATAGACCATGGGAAACAGAAGAAAAATCACAGCAACTTTGAGGACCTCACATGCCCCTGAACTAATTTTAAAGGTCCTCGTTATCCAATCACAATTTAATACCCTAACAGTCTGGTCAAGAGCAATGTTGTGTCTTTTCCAAATATTCAAAAATGAGAATTAAACCTCTAAGGGAAGCTGTCAATGCACAGCAATGCCCATTCACACAGTTGCCAATCAGTTCAAAAGGGAGGCGGTCAGTCATCTCATGGCAATGCAGTAATGCTCAGGCAACATGTTGTTCGGTGTGGATTTGTAGAGGATATTCTACACTAGATTGAGTTACTGTCCACGGGTTCTTAAGACTGACTAGTAGTGCTGCTCAAACTGATGAGTAGACGCGTTGTGGGACCCCCATTTTCTTTCTTTATGTGTGTGCAGCTACTCACCATTTACATGCACCAGTTCCCCAATCACCAATGCCCAAATATCAAGAATGTCAACCTGCACCACACTGATAGCCCCCAATTAGGAATACACATGTGCGTGGATGCTTGATGCATCCCTGAAGGCTCAAGTCTTGGGTTGATAAAGCTATGTATGAAATAGAAGCATCCTATAAGACAATGGGCCTCATCACGAGTTGGGCAGTAGCCGTAAAATACGGCATTAACGCTATTATCGCTGCATTTAATGGTACGCCCAATCGCTAATTTGTTGAAAAGTTGGAGTTTTACTTCCCGCTTATTGCTGGCAGTAAAGATCCAGCTTTCTGCCCGTTTTCAGCCGTTTCGGAGCTATTACCGCCAGGGCTATTACCGCTGGTGGTAATAGCGCTGAAAACCCCCATAGTGTCCTATGGACTCTTAAAGAAATGGGGAATTACAGCCTTAGTACTACTCATGATCCGGCCCAAATTGCACAGGACCGAGTGGCGGTAACGCTATTTGTGTTGGCGGTATCCCGGCACTAATACTGCCAGGATACCGCCAAGATCCTGATAGAGCCCAATGACTATTTTCTGCATGAAGCAAACAAACATATTTTTCAGCTAATCTGACTGCCCCTGATGCATTGCTGTGTGGCTCAGATTTGTAGGGTGATGTACAGCGATGGTTGCAAGGTGGTGCGATGTAGTGTGCATCTTATTAGATGAACGGGATGTTATACTCTGAAGCTTTATAGTGATTCAAACCAAATAAATTCAAGAGGGAGGGCAACGCAGGTGAATCCAGGCTCCCATCGAATCAGGGCCATAAAACGGTTTTGTGTGATCCCAGTAGATTTTGCTGCAAGTATTTGCTGGGGGAGGCCCCCTGCAGCTGCCCCTCCTTTAATCCCCAACATTATTTCTAACCCTAAATCCACCCCCCACATATATTCGCGGCAGAATTAGTTGAGAAAAATCTGATGAATGCTTCCATGCAGTAATCTTCCCATGTCCCATAAAACATGTGCCTCTGTCCTGGTGGTACTTCCAACAGGCCAGTGAGCATTGGGGGTACTTCCAACAGGCCAGTGAGTATTGGGGGTACTTCCAACAGGCCAGTGAGCATTGGGGGTACTTCCAACAGGCCAGTGAGTATTGGGGGTACTTCCAACAGGCCAGTGAGCATTGGGGGTACTTCCAACAGGCCAGTGAGTATTGGGGCTACTTCCAACAGGCCAGTGAGTATTGGGGGTACTTCTAACAGGGCAGTGAGCATTGGGGATACTTCCAACAGGCCAGTGAGCATTGGGGGTACTTCCAACAGGCCAGTGAGTATTGGGGGTACTTCCAACAGGCCAGTGAGCATTGGGGGTACTTCCAACAGGCCAGTGAGTATTGGGGCTACTTCCAACAGGCCAGTGAGTATTGGGGGTACTTCTAACAGGCCAGTGAGCATTGGGGATACTTCCAACAGGCCAGTGAGTATTGGGGGTACTTCCAACAGGCCAGTGAGCATTGGGGGTACTTCCAACAGGCCAGTGAGTATTGGGGCTACTTCCAACAGGCCAGTGAGCATTGGGGGTACTTCCAACACGCCAGTGAGTATTATTTACTTACCTGCACATATTTGAGATTGTTTTTTATTTTCAGTATTATGGGCAGAACCATTTTAGAAATCGAAAATGCTAGATCAGGGTGGCCTCATGCTTAAACGGACTCAATCTAAATGGAAATACATTATGCGACTGGCATGAACAGGTGAGACTCACATCCCTATCAAAAGCTTCACAGTCACAGCCTTCTCAATGCATCTGCGGTTTGTGGGAGGTGGAACAAGCAGAAGGTACAACTTAAGGGGTATATATGGCGTCATTCGGCAAAGGTCACCAGGTGCTCGGTCGTGTCCCGTTCCCGGATTGGTACACGACTACAACAGAAATGAGGATAGCAAAATAAAATTAACAAATGTTTAGTTTTGACCTTTAACCCCTTAAGTGCCAGGCTATTATTGCAAGTCTATGCATAAGGACGAGCATACTCGTCCTTGGCACTTTATATGTGCAGCCAGAACAATTATTGACATAACCAGGCATGTCATGAACATGGGGGATTGCCGCTCTAAATTCAAAGTAGTATTTTGCTTTCTGGACTTGCCTTGGTGGCCTACTCGGTGTGTGAACTGGTCTTCCACCTAGCACTCCCTTCTGTGACACTCCATTAGATATTTGTATCAGTGAGCGGAACTGCCCCAAGATTCAAGCTTCCGTAAGTCACCCCACCTCCCGACCCACGGGTGCATCTCCTTACTCCTCACCCCGCCCCTTGATTTATCCACTACTCTGTTTTTCTCCTCAGGGACATTATGCCCCTGTCCCATTTGCCTTTTGAGGTATTGCCCCACTGGGTCACAGGGATTGAAGATGTGCACAGGTAATTACATCATGGTGCTAGTGACGTCATCAATGTGTAGAGTGGGGAAAAGGAAAGGCAAACAAAGTCTGTCTGCATTCAAAGTGAGAGGTGTTGCTATAGTGCCTTTTCCATGCTTTAGTTTCATCACATTTCTTCCATTGCTATGTATCGGGTGCACCTGTGGGATGCAGGTATCCCCTTACACACCTAAGAGACAACACTTGACCCATGGTATGAATAGTGCCACACATTTAAACCATCTCAGCACCAATCTTTGCTTTGAGTACATTCCGCCACAAAGACTACATTTGAATAACAGTAGGGAATGGTGAAAAGTGGCAAGGTAAAAAAAAAAAAAAAAGAATAATAATAATAATAACCTCCCTGTATTCAAGAAAACTGTGCCTGCTGCCCTGTAACTGTACATCTGAAAACACCAAGGTACCAAATGTGTCAAAACTACAATTTTGCTGCAATGGAACATGGCATGTGTTACAAGAATCTTCATTTTGAACTGAAGTTTCACTGCTAGTCCTGAAAAGGGAGCCAACATTAATCCTCAGTGCAATCGTTTCTCTAATTTGCATACAAGCATATGTAGTTTTCTCTAATGAGATAGTATTAATTTCTCAAAGAACTGTCCAATTATTGTACAGCGTTCATAAAAATAGAATATATCACATTATATATTATAGTGTAAATATGTTGCAAAGAGCGGTTCTTTTGTATTTGTTTGAATGACACCTGTTTTCAATTCAGCTCGATATTGTGCTTCCTTAAAGATGACCAGAGTTTCACCTCAAAGCTGCACCCACTGTGGACTCTACTTGGCCAAGGAATATGTTAGAAAAGTACTATGCATATTTTTAAACTAAATCAATTCAATGGTCCTACAAGAGATTATCATTTATTGGACTGAATCTGTTTGTTTTATTACAGAGCCTCGAAGCAACTTTTCCATTAAAGGGGGCACTCTGAATAGCAATACAACGGTCCAATGTTGGGCTATTGCAGGAGAACCAGCATGTCTGTCATCTCATTTCGAATCAATTATTCCCGATGCATAGGTTTGTTTACATGCATTATGTGCTGAAGCAAATCATGTTATCCAAAGGGCAAACATTGGGCATGATTCAAATATTAAATTAAACATAGAAACACATTTAGCTCTTATCTTTGGAGCCATACCAGTTACAAACATGGCACTGTATATGTTTTAAAGAGGAGACTCTCTTCTTTATTATGTCACCAAATTCACATGGCTTGTGATTGTTTAAAATTATTAAAGTAAGTAATACTAATAGAAGTATGAATACGCATCTGCTAAATTAATGTTGCATATGAAGGTAGGTTTGTGCCTCTAATGAGACTACCAGAACCCACATCTTGGCAAGGTGGAAAGTTGCTACTGTGAATTATGGAATCAAAACAATCTTGCAGTCTAGAGTAGACTGGGGCCGCACCTTTGTTCTGGTCACAAATATAGAAATTATTATCATCCAAAAAGATTGGGTGTGCCTGTTTTATAGGAGTGTTTGACTATGTGGCAGGTGTGAGAAACCTGAAAGTACTTTCACATCTACTCCCCAGGGATCGTCTGTTCAGGTGGCTCGGGAAGGGTGTTTGCTTTTGAATCCCGACCCTGGAGCTGAATTATTATGGGAGGATCACCTGGATGGAGGGTCCTTGGGGATTGGAGAGAGTGTACCTGAAGGTGAGACATGGTAACCCCCTTCACGAACACTGACCTATCAGACCTACCCTTGGTCCTTATGGGATATTGTTAGTCCTTTGCTGCTTTTCCCTGTAATGTCACATCAAGTACTGAGACGAGGAAGACGCGACTAAGAGTAATGCACACTTTGCATTGGAAACAACACTATAGTACTGGGACCAATATATGCGAATCTGAAGGCTGCTGAACTGAAGTTCAGGCATGTCCCAGTAATTGGTCTAATTGGAATCAGGAAAACAGGAAAGAGAAGCAAATATGAACACTCTGAATGGCTTACAGGTGGAAGAAAGGACAATGTTGCAGCAGAGAAGAAGAAGAGAGCAGGCAGGAAGAAGAGAGAGCAACAGAGAGAAAGAGAGCAGCAGCAAAGGCCTGATGGACCACTGGTAAGCGAAGGAGAGTGGAAAGGAGAACACTAGAAAGTTGCAGAGCAGTGTGCTGTGCAGAATTGTGGCGAGGGAGCCGGGTCTCCAGGGAGTCGGTGAGGTCGGAGGAAGGAAGCTGTATGCACTGTCTGCCCTTTCCATTTGGTTCTGCAAGCGCTTGTTCCCCTGGGTAGAAAGGCTGCCCAGGAGTGCCTGAGGAGCAGGTGGTGAGACCCTGACCTCAGTACATGAGAAGCCATGAGAGCGGAGGAGCCGCAGCATCAACTAAAGCAAGCCGTGAGTTTCTGTGTGTAAAGAAACCCGGTGCGCGAGCAAGAGAAAAAGAAGATACATTGGGGGTCATTAGGAGTTTGGAGGTAGCCATGGCGCTATTAGCGTCTTGGCTACCACCAAACTCGTGTCCGGGTCTGGGCTCTTTGAATGGGGATTAACCGGGTTATTCCAACCTTGGAGGACACGGTAAGTCCCCATTCAAAATACCCTTCCCCATTCCCATTCGAGCCCCCTAGGGCTCAATGGGAATGGGGAGGGAGCCAATAACGGGCCCGATAGCAACTGGCCCGTTATTAGCTCCCTAGTCCCTTAGCGGCTCCCGCTAAGGATGGCTGGTTTTACCAGACGGCCTTAGTGGGACCTGCTAAGGGAACTCGGAATGCAGTGGTAAGGGGTTAACGGCACCGGCATCCTTACCGGCGCCGTTAACCCCTTACCGACAGCCTTGTAATAAGGCCCATTGTGTCAGTGCTGGCACGTGTCGCCAATAAACTTGTGAGTGCTTCTGAACTGTATGAACAATAAAATGTTATTCTAACAAGGTTGTACAAAGATACTGGGCCTCATTACACGTAACGCGGTAAAATACTGCCCTTACCACAGGGTGCTATTAACCTGTCTGCCTTGGCAAGAGGCCACTAATTGCGTGCCATTACGAGTACGCGGACACGAGCACAGCGCCATGCCGGTAATGACCCTACCGCCATGCTGCTGAAGACCCCAAAAAGACCCTTAGCGACACCGACGAAAGCGCTTATAGCACTTCCAACCTCCAGCAACAAGCAAATAGCGGTGACCGCTATCACCGTAAAATTGCGGAAACGGAAATAGCGTCATCGCACAGGAACGGGAAAGAGCACGGTGGCCATCTTTAAAAACACAATCCATTGCCATCCTCTGCCCCAAGGACCTGTTTCCAGACCAGTGCCATAACAAAGCATCAAGGATACCCTCACAATGCCCAAGGCAATCAAGAAAGCTGCAGATTGCCAGCGCAAGGAGAAATTCACAAATGAGGAGCTGATCATGCTGACGGAGAACCTTGCTGCAAACGCGGATGTTGTCTTTGCGATTGACATGCGGTGTGAGACCCTGATAAAAAAAAGGCCATCTGTGCAGAGGTCGCCCAGAAAGTCAGTGCGGTGGGCACCACCACCCGCACCGTTAAAGACTGCAGGAAGCGGTGGGACGATCTCCGCCTCCGGGTCCGCAGCATACTGTCTGCAAATCGTAAGCTGGCCATGGCCACAGGAGGTGGCGCTGATTCCCCCATCAAACTCAGGGAGTGAGAGGAGACCTGCGCCAGCATGATTGGCATAGAATCCATAGAGGGAGTCGGGGACATGGAGCGTGGTGCGCCCACAACATCAGATGGAGGTGAGTGTACACATGAAACAATGCACTGTGAAAGGTGAGGCACCCCCCAAATGTGAGCCCAGAATCACCTCATGGATGCGGCCACAAACATACATGCATACAACCCTGCCCATGTGAGTGTCACACCCCAACACACACACACATGCACGCATCACCACAGACACGTGCCACACAGACCCATGCATGGAGGACCCACCCAACAGCCCCATTACCTGAATGCCCACGAATGAAGTCCCAATGCACAGAACAGCATGATGAACAAAATCAGCATGAAGCACGTTGAACCATCACCAATGCCAGCCCCCTGTTTGTCCCCCACAGGCTCACAGACCGACAGCGATGAGCAGGACACTGCAACACAGGCTCCCTCTGCCAAAAAATAAGCCAGGCCACAGGAGACAGGGAACACCGCCACCACATCAAGGGGCACAGGGAGGAGTGAGCACCTGCAGAGGGGCAAACACAGCAAGACAGCCACTGCACCAAGACCTGAAGCTACGGCTGCAACAATTGCTGCTGCACCCACACCTTTGATCCCCCCAACAAAGGCAACACCCATGGAGGGCCCACTCCCTGCTGCCACCAGTTCGACTGGTGAGGCAGCAGCCACTGTGCCGCTGTCTGACGTGGAGGAGGCCAGTGACTTGCCAAGCAAATGCAGACCCCCAGCCCCCCAGGATCCAGAGAAGCAAGCCCACGGCCATCACCACGATCCAGTAGCCATGGCCACTCTGGCAACGAGACCATGGCAGGGTGCTGGAGCCCATAGCTGCCCTCACCTGATGGCCAAGACATACACCAAGGTGCAGCAGCCACCCCACGAGCTGGACACAGTGGCCATGACCTGGCCACCATCAGGCAGTGCCAGGAGGATATTACAGCGCTGGTTGGCCAGCATGCAGATGAGGTAGCCCGTCTGAGGGAGGAGTTCAGGGAGAATGCTAGGCAGTTGAGGGAGGGCATGGAAGCCTGCACCAAAAGGCTCTGCGAGGAGATGGCACAACTGAGGCAGGTCCTCACCCGCATAGCGGACGCAATGGACCGACAGTACCCACCACCACCACAGGAACAACCAAGCACCTCCTCCTCTGCAAGTTCAAGGCAGACAAGCCCCCGCCGCCGCTCCTTGCACACCATGAGGCGCACACCCTCCCAACCTCCTAATGGTGGTAGTGGGCATGGGAAGTAGGGCCAGCAGGATCTAGCTGGCACATGTGCAGCAGGACACCAACGTTGTGCAAGCCACACATGGGGGTGTTGTGGGGGCAGGGGGGAAAGGGTGTTTTGGTAGTGTTGTGGGGGGAGAGGGGAAAGGGTGTTTTGGGAGTGTTGTGGGGGAGGGGGGAAAGGGTGTTTCGGGAGTGTTGGGGGAGGGGGGAAAGGGTGTTTGCATATTCGGGGCCATGCACTTTCTCTTCTCAAAATATGTTTAATACACTGGTGACAAGTTAAGACACAGGCTTGGACTTCATCATTGTGAATGTGAACTTTATTGGGGGACAGGGCCCATTGTGCGCTTCACCACAAACACCAGTGCACTAATACCCACATCCATCCAACAGAGTTGAACCATGTGATTCAGAATATTTGGTTGATCAGATGCTGACGCACATCGCGTCCCTCCTGGGCATCGCCTCTTGATTGATCTGCAGCCCTGTCCCCTCCCTCCTCATCCCCATCATCATCCTCATCAAGTGGTTGCATTTCGACGTCAGGGGCAGTGGCACATTCTGTCTGATACACATATTGTGCAGCATGACACATGCCATGGTGATCTTGGCCGCCTTCTCATGGCCGTACAGGAGAGCCCCACCCGACCTGCTTAGGCACCGGAACCGTGTCTTCAAAAGGTCAAATGTCTGCTCAATCACAACGCGGGTACGGGTATGTGCACGATTGTATTCCTCTTCATGCCTGTTCTGTGGGTTCCGTACGGGGGTAAGGAACCACCTCTTCAGGGGATAGCCAACATCATCTGCATGGGTGGAACAATGGGGACTTGTTACTGTTCACCTCAAGTGCAACCTGTACATATCACACTAATCCAGTTTGCATTGTGATTGGCATCCACGAATCCCAGCATGCATGGAGACGATCTGTGCAACTGCAATGTGAGAAGGTGAGCTAGTCCCTGCAAGTGGACATGCACCATGCATGCCTCTGCCAGTAATTGCCATGTCCTGGGTGTGAACAGGTCTTAGGTGTTCCTGGGCCCAGGCAAAATTGGTACCACACTGCTAGTGTACTGCCATTCTGAAATCGATGTTGCCATGCTGTGAAGCATGACTCCAGTAGTGGTGTGGTTCAGTACAATGGCTAGAGGTGATCCCTTTGCATGCACTCAAGGGCGCATAGCTGTAGTGATGTTGTGCAGCGCAAATTTTCTAATCGCATATTGGTGCCATGTTGCTGATTTGTGTCATATGGGGTGTGGTATGATGTGCAATGTGCATGTGGATGGATGTGTCATTTTTGGCATCTTGGATTGTTTTCAATGTTGTGCTGCTTCAAATTGCATGTTGTTTTGTTTCCGGTCAAGTGTGGCCTGCCTTGGTAGACATTGGCCTACATCTGTATGTCCATTTGTTCTATAGATGAGAGTCCACACCCAGTTGGAGTATGCATCTCCCCCCCCCCAACACACCCAGTTGGAGTATGCATCTCTTTCCCCCCCAATCACACCCAGTTGGAGTATGCATCTCCCCCCCAAATCACACCCAGTTGGAGTATGCATCCCCCCCCCCCCAATCACAACCCACTTCACACTGCTATGTGCTTGCCCTGCTACTCACCAAGTAGCCACAAATGTTGTCCAGCTTGTCGCTCCATGTAGCGTGGTATCGTTGAGTTCCGCAGGACCAATGAATCATGGGTTGATCCGGAATATCGGGCACAACAATGTGTGATTATCTTGTTTGAGTCACATACCATTTGGACATTGATGGAGTGGAATTGCTTTCTGTTTCGGTAGACTGCTTCATTGTAATGTGGGACCACCAATTCCACATGAGTGCAGTTGATGGCCCGATGCAACTTGGGATGCCTGCCAGTGAATAGAAGCCAACTTTGGTGTGGGAGATCTCCTGGGCAGTCCGTGGCAGGGATATGTGTTCACTTGTGTGCTTGAGGAGGGCATCAAGCACCTGAGTCAGCGTGCGTGAGAATACTGGTTGTGAGATGCCATGCATCTGCCCTACTGTATGCTGGTAGGTGCCTGTGGCCAGGAAGTGGAGCACAGTCACCACCTTCAGTAGAGGGGGGATGGCAGTTCGGATGTCTATGAGGCTCACAATGTCGTCATGTATCATGTCCACGATGCTGGTGATGGTATCCCTATCCAGACGGTAAAGGGTATGTATCTGCTCAGGGGTTAGGTTCAATGAACTGGCTCTGATACTGGGGATTGCTGGCTGTCTCTGTGGTATTACTAGGTGCACTGGTGGGGCTTGCTGCGCCTGTCTCGCCCTCCTCCTCCTCCTCCTGCGTCTCCTCTGTGCTGCCTGTTGTTGTTGGTGCTGCAATGCAATAATGTCCTCCAGCCCATGTAATGCTGCTAATATTGGAACCATCTTGGTGTGGGAAGGAGTGTGGGAAGGGGTGTGGTGTGCTCTATTGCCTCCACCTGTGCTGATTGTGTCCACCTGTGGCAGGTAGGAACACTGCTCATTTCTCTTAGTGGGTGGTTCGCGATGCCGGTATTTACGCCATGCCGGTATGGGCTTTTTGGGGCTGTTCCATGCCGCTATTAGCATGTCCGCATGGCTTGTGATGGTGTGCTAATAGCGGCATGCCACTATTTACGGGATGAGGGGTCGCGCGCCCACGTACTAGCCGCTATTAGTGGCACCGTTCTTAGTGGAGCGCTAATTGCAGTTGGCCGGGTCGTAATTGGGAAGGGTTTTTAACGATACCGGTATTCCCTTACCAGTATTGTTATTCCCTTACCGCAATCCGTGTAATGAGGCCCACTGTGTATCAAAGTGAACGTGTATAGAAGATTTTCAAGGTTTTGAAAGCCTTTCGAGTAACAGAGAAAGACTGACATGTTGGCAGAGAATATCTTGAAACAGGATATCAGAGTGGTCAGGTGCAGACAATAGGCACTGTGTGAAAGTCTGTGGATATCAGAGGATAATTCAAAAGTGTTTAGTGCACTACGAGTGAAGAGAAAGTGGTTCAAAGCTGTTGGGCGAATGGCGGAAGGGGGAGCAGTGAAGTGGGAGCAAAAGAGAACCTAAAGGCTGCAAACCCCAGTGAAAGAAGAGACAGACTGAATATACAGTTAACAAATGAAAGTACACAGAATCAAATATCACCCAGGAGGGTGCTTGGACAAGGTCTCAAGCCAATACATAACACCAAGGGCCCCTGGTTTCCTGACCTGCAATGGGTGAACTGTGCGGTCTGACAACTGCGCCCATGCCAGAGAGACCCCTGTGCTATTTGGAACATTGTTTTAGTGAAACAGTACTTGAAGCTTGGGGAAGAGAACCCTAAGCTCCTTCTGAACTCTGTATATTGAAACCAAGTGTGCTTTGGGGAAGACACATTCAAGTCCTGAAGGAACAGTTAAAGACTTTAAATGTTGGAACTGTATCCTGAACTTGCGGAAGGGAGCAAAAGATTGCTCCAGACTTTATGTTGAACACTATTTGAGTTAGAATAAACCTGCACTACATTTTGTATTAGATGTGAGAGAAAACATAGGTTTTGATACAGAGGGGCTTTTGATTTGGAATTATAGACAT
This sequence comes from Ambystoma mexicanum, assembly GCF_040938575.1. Taxonomy (NCBI): domain Eukaryota; kingdom Metazoa; phylum Chordata; class Amphibia; order Caudata; family Ambystomatidae; genus Ambystoma; species Ambystoma mexicanum. Next base: position 576,958,846 of record NC_090940.1, read on the forward strand.
TGGGGGTCATTCCCGATGGTTGGAGGTAATGGACAAACGATGCCGGTAAAGGATTACAGGCATCGCTTACCGCTACAGGCTATTCTCACCAACCAGACTGCTATTTACAGCACCGTAAAGTACGATGGCATAAATAGCGGTCATAGGTCGCGCGCGCGACACATCATGCCGATATTAGCGGCATGCCGTAAACCGGAGCTGATCCTAAGTAATGCGGACATGCAAATAGCGGCCTCCTGAAGCCTGAAAAGTACCATACCAGCATGGAGTAACAACCAGCATCTCCGAGAAGTCGTTAAGCACCCTGAACAGTGTTTCCAAGAGCCACAGGTGCACACAATCAGCACAGGTGGAAGCAATGGAGTCTGGAAGAGCAGAAAAGGAGCACACCCACACACCACACCCTCTCCCACACCAAGATGATACCAACAGTAGTAGCATTACTGGAGCTGGAGGCCCTGCTTGCAAGGCAGCAACAACAACAAAAACAACAGCAACAACAACAACCACAGCCCCCACCACAGAGGATACATAGGAGGAGAAGGAGGGTGAGACAGGCCCAGCATGCCCCACCAGTGCAGCTACCGGTACCACGCTGGCAGCCCCCAATCCCTCGCATCACAGCCACCCCCTTCAACCTAACACCAGAGCAGATCCACACCCTCTACCGGCATGACAGTGACACCATCACCACCATAGTGGACCTGATATATGACGACATAATGAGCCTTATAGAAATATGCACCACCATCCCCCCTCCAATGAAGGTAGTGTCTGTGCTCCACTTCCTTGCCACAGGCACCTACCAGCACACAGTGGGGCACATGAATGGCATATCACAACCCTTATTTTCCCGGATACTGAACCAAGTGCTGGATGCCTTCCTCAAGCACACAAGGGACTACGTATCCCTACCATGGACTCCCCAGGAGATATTCGACACAAAAGTTCCTTCCATGCACTGGCAGGCATGCCAAATTGTATCGGTGCCCTCGACTGCACCCACGTGGAGTCGGTGGTCCCGCATGCCATGGAGGTGGCGTATCGCAACCACAAGCAATACCACTCCATGAACGTGCAGATGGTATGCAACACAAGCAAGATCATCACACATTGCTGTGCCCGTTATCCAGGATCAACTCATGACTCTTTGGTCCTGCGGAACACCACGCTACCACGCTACATGGAGCGACATGCTGGACGACGTGCCTGGCTGCTTGGTGAGTTGCCTGACTGGCCCATGGCAGTGCATCAGGGTTATGAGGTGGGTGCCTGCCTACTCCAGCTGGGTGGGAAGGGGGGGGATGCATACTCCACCTGGGTGGAAATGATGACGCCAGTGCACGATGAGCACCTCATCGAACTCTGTGCCCCAGAGCCAGTGAAACGGCACATGACTACCAAATCCCACAGTGATGAAGTAAGGCCGATACCTAACACTACATGACCAACAGGTGACCAGGCCACATCCCACAACACATGCACCACTCATCGGCGGCCCTCACACACCGTAAGGACATCTAGCAATATGCACTGCATATGCACTATGTCGCTGCCTCCAGCATATCACCACACTGGAGAGTCATCCCTGGGAGTGCATTGAACTGAGCCTAACAGGGATTGCATGGTATGAATGTGCTACTGACAACAGCCAACACTCCCTAATGCCAAATCTCACAGAACACAACAAAGCAATGATCACACTCCAACACTGCTGCATGCATATATAATGCACGTGCAACGAGATGTGGGTGCACACCATAAACCATCCTGAGGATGCTACCCACTCCATCATCCCATTGCACAGGACACATAGCGGGGTAAGGGATGGGGCCAATGCATACAGGGACATGTGCGTATGGTCAGAAATTACCTGCTGCCATGTAGGACTAGTACAGTTGTCTGCCATGAATGTAGACACACTTACCGCCATTCCCCTCTCATGCAGGTGATGGTGGTTATCCCTTGAAGGCATGGCTCATGACCCCTGTCTGAAACCCACAGAACAGGCACGAGGAGGACTACAATTGTTCCCATACCCGTACACGTGTGGTGATTGAGCAGACCTTTGCCCTGTTGAAGGCACGATTTCGTTGCCTCAGCCGGTCTGGTGGGGCACTTATCTACAGCCATGAGAAGGTGGCCAAGATCACCAGGGCATGTGTAATGCTGCACAATGGGGGTCATTCCGAATGTGCATCCATCGGAAGGTACCCCTGCCCCTGACATGGAGCTGCAACCACCTGATGGTGATGAAGGGGATGAGGAGGAAGAAGTGGCAAGACAGCATCACAGTTCGATGCACAGGAGGAACGTGCCATGCGGCAATCATTGATTGGAAAATATTTCTGACACACAAGTCAGCAGAGGGTGTGAGGATGTCAGGACATCGGGCACTGGGTGTGGGGATACATGTACACTATGCACCCTCACCCCCCTCCACCTCCCTCCACAACTCCCAAACACACCCTCACCCCCCTCTCCCTCCCTCACAATTCCCAAACACAACCTCACCCTGCACCCACTCCCCCCACAACAACCCCACACTAGTCCCATAAGGACAACATAGGCCTCACGTGTATTCCAGCATTGTCAATGTGCGCTCCCAGAGCCAGGGGGATCCATGTCATGGTGGCGCAATGCACGCTATGAGCGACGGAGTGGGCTGGTCTGGGTGGAGGAGTTTTGAGAATGTGTGTCCTCCTGCTCGGGCTGTCATGCAGGAGGTGCAGCCTCCAGGGTGTCTGCAATCCGTCCAAGGACCTCTCAGAGCCGGTTCATGCTGCTTGTGATGACCTCACCCAGTGCCCTGAGTTCATTACGCCACTCCTCTCTGGACTCCCAATTGTCTCGGATGAACTCATTAATGAGGCCTGTGAGCTGCTCAGAGCGCTCTGCATCCATGGCTAATGTGGCAGATGTGGTTGGCCCACTGGAAATTGGGCTTGCATGGATTGCCGTTGCTTCAGTAAGGGAAGTGGATACAGGACTGTCATGTTCCAGCGTGGCTCCTTGTCCTGTATGCCCTGGTGTATCGCTCTCACCGCAATCACTGTATGACACCTGGAGATTGGATTGGGCGTCAGGGGCGTGGACATTCACATTGGTGTCCTCCTCAGTAGCTACGCATACAGATGAGGGGCTGTCAGGGACATCGAGGGGGCCCGTGGCTGCATCCTCCCCAACCACACTGGTCTCCTCAGTGTGCAGCATGGGGCATGTGCCCTGCGCCAGTGCAGGGTGGGGTAGGGATGGGGGTTGTGCACCCTCCATGGGCCCTGCAGGAGTCGGTGGTGAGGCTTGCGGTGTCTTCCTGCTTGCAGGTAGACGGCAGGCCCTGGCTTGGCCCCTGGAGGTACTGGGCCGGTTGGCTGCCTGGTCCTCGCTGTCATGCTCGCTGCCTGTGGGGGTGGAAGAGAGAGATGGTATGAGCGATGATTTTACATTCTGCATTTGGACATACGTATTGATATCACAATGGGATTCTAGTGGGTTGACTCCATTTGGGTGGTGAGCGGCACATTGATCCATGGTTGGATGGTAAATGCATGCATATGTCTGGGTCACTCATGTTGGCCGGGTACTGTGCTGGCTCACATGCACAATGTTTACATCACCTGTCCTGTGTGCCTCACGAAATAGGCCTCTTCATGTGGTATGTGCATATAGATTACAGCCCTGCACCTGGCATTTGCCTGGGTCTCACTTGTTTCGGCATTATTGAAAGGGGCACCTTGGCCAGCCCTTCGCAGTACAGACTTTCATTATAAATGCGTTGTCAGTATTGACTTTGGACACTCACCTCCATCGACGGATGACTTTGCCCCGCACTCCATGTCGCCAACCCCTTCAATGGCTTCTGGGACAATCATGGCCGGAAACGTCTCCTCTCACAGCATCAATTTGATGGGGGAACCTGGCCCTCCTCCTGTCTCCAGGGCCTGGCTTCTGTTGGCGGAGAGGATGCTCCGCACCCTCAGCCGTAGGTCGTCCCACCGTTTTCGGCAGTCCTTGATGGTGCAGGGTTGTTGCCCACGTGGTGTTGATGGTAGATGTCTGTATTTACTGGATGGCTCCGGGTCCTGTGTGGTAAGGATGGCAATGGATTGTGTTTTTAAAGATGGCCGCCGTGCTCCTTCCAGTTCCTGTGTGATGACGCTGTTTCCGGTTCCGCTATTTAACGGTGACCGTAAATAGCGGTGACCGCTGATTACGGTCACCGCTATTTGCGGTCACTGCTATTGCTGCTTTGCTCTATGGCGGTAGTGTTATGTACGGTGCGTTTGGTGCTGGTAAGGGCTTTTTGGGGCCCTTTTGCGGCATGACGCTAGGTATGTTACCGGCATGGCGCAAAGCTTGTGCACGCGAAGTCGTAATAGGCCGCTTTTAGCGGTCTATTGCCAGCTCAGACACGCTATTTGTACCATGCTGGTAATAACCGGTACTTACCTCCAAACTTGGAATGAGGGCCATAGACTTTCCTTAGTTTCTTTAGGTAGGGAAATTCCCACCATAGCTATAGGGAAAGTTAGGCATTACATCCATCCGGATAACTAATACAATGTATATTGCTGAATTCATATTCTGTTGTCTGTGTCATCTCTTGATACCATGCCTGTCTCACATAGGCCAATGGAAAAATCACAACAATCACATAGTGTGGCTAAATTATGACATAAGGATGGGAATATTTTACACTTTAAAAGTGGGAGCACCGAGAGGGTAGGTGGCTGACTATGGGAAAAGCTGCAGGAAGCAACACCACCTGTCCATATTTGATGAGTGCCGAATATGGCTATTATCTGCAGTTAAAGGTCTTGTCCTTGAGGGCTCCTGAAACAACGTAACTTGAGGCAGACCCGTTTCTTTAATGAAAAGAGGAGGACATGGCCAAACGGGCCTACTGACATATACTTCCTTGGGAAGATTTGGAGGTTTTGCTGGCTGCATGCCATTAAAGAACGTTCTAAGTAAGTATGCAAATTCTCAAAATTCGATGATATCTCCTCTCTAGCCATGTTTCGTTTTCATGGGGTGGTATGGGAATGTGATAGCAAATGTATTCATTAAACAAATACAAATACAGTGCATTCCCACAGCATTTAAAATCAAGTGAGATGTAATTTCCAAACCAACCCAAAATACACTGTCTGTGCAGTGGAAGAGAAATCATTTTATGCAGTCGGCATGATAGTCTTTTTAAATTATAATCTCATTAATTTGTGCCCAAAGTGTTTTCACAGAAATAGTTAATATTAAACTGTGATATGAATATTTCCATACCATATACTAATGAAGATCGGCTTGATAATATGTGATTGTAAAGATTATAGCTATTTTGAATGGAAGGGGAAATGAGGTCACGCTTCTGTCATTACTTTTCCCATAACAATGATGCAAATGTAAAGACTTAATTCCACTCATTCTTGAAATTGCACAGTGGAACTCTGTTACTGAGTTGAGAGGGGACGGGCACATATACCTGTTTAATAAAATGATGAAACCATTCTCTCAGGTTGGGTGGACGAGCAGACATAGTTTGTTAATTCCTAATTGTTAACACATAGGGGGTAATTCATAGATTTCAGCGCAGAAGCAGCGTACGCGGGCAGCGCAGAGAGGGAGCGTGCGCCAGCGTGCACCAGCCGTGTGCGCTAAACAGCATTCTGGCGCACAGCGTATTCATGGATTTCCCAAGCCATTTGGAGCTGTGGCGCAGCGAACAGCCCGGAGCGCCAGTTACACCCCCAAGAACCCCCTTTCGCAAGGAAAAGCCATTGAAATCCCCAATATGGCGCAAAGGGCCGCACTAACCCTGGACCAGCTAACAGGGCAGCTACACTGAAATCGTGCAAAAAACTATGCATACCCCGCTAGTGGTAGACAAAATGCGTGAAAATGTACTCGTGCACCCCCTTGAATGCGTGTAACCCACTCGCAGAAGCCAAAACTTGCGAAAATGTACTTGCGCACCCCCTTCGATACACGTACCCCTCTCGTGGCATGCAAATCAACTTGCGCACCCACTTGAATACACATACTCCATCTACACCAGGCAAATTGTGTGAAAAATGCCCCCACTGTGGTGTGGGCTGCCTGCGGGTCATGGTCTGGGGTGATGGGCTGCCTGCAGGGCATGCCCAGGGTTGTAGGGTGGTCTCCTGTGGTGTGGGCTGCCTGCGGGTCATGGTCTGGCGTGATGGGCTGCTTGCGGGGCATGCCCAGGGGTGTATGGTGGTCTCCTGTGGTGTGGGCTGCCTGCAGGTCATGGTAAGGGGTGATGGTCTGCTTGCGGGTAATGGTCTGGGGTGACAGGCTGCCTGTGGGGTATGCCCAGGGGTTTAGGCTGGTCCCCTGTGGTGTGGGCTGCCTGCGGGTCATGGTCAGGGGTGATGGTCTGCTTGAGGGCATGCCCAGGAGTGTAGGGTGGTCCCCTGTGGTGTGGGCTGCCTGCGGGTCATGGTCTGGGGTGATGGGCTGCCTGTGGGGCATGGCCAGGGTTGTAGGGCAGTCCCCTGTGGTGTGGGCTGCCTGCAAGTCATGGTCTGGGGTGATGGGCTGCCTGAGGGCATGCCCATGGGTGTAGGGTAGTCCGCTATGGTGTGGGCTGCCTGCGGGTCATGGTCTGGGGTGATGGGCTGCCTGCGGGGCATGCCCAGGGGTGTATGGTGGTCTCCTGTGGTGTGGGCTGCCTGCAGATCATGGTCAGGGGTGATGGTCTGCTTGCGGGTCATGGTCTGGGGTGAAAGGCTGCCTGTGGGGTATGCCCAGGGGTTTAGGCTGGTCCCCTGTGGTGTGGGCTGCCTGCGGGTCATGGTCAGGGGTGATGGTCTGCCTGCGGGTCATGGTCTGGGGTGATGGGCTGCCTGAGGGCATGCCCAGGGGTGTGCGGTGGTCCCCTGTGGTGTGGGCTGCCTGCGGGTCATGGTCTGGGGTGATGGGCTCCCTGTGGGGCATGGCCAGCCAGGGGTGTAGAGTGGTCCCCTGTGGTGTGGGCTGCCTGCGGTTCATGGTCTGGGGTGATGGGCTGCCTGCGGGGCATGGCCGGGGGTGTAGGGTTGTCCCCTCTGGTGTGGGCTGCCTGCGGGTCATGGTCAGGGGTGATGGGCTGGCTGTGGGTTATGGTCAGGGGTGATGGGCTGCCTGCGGGGCATGAGGAGGGTGGATGGGCTGCCTGCGCATATTCGGGGGGGTGTGGGGAGTTTTACATTTGATTCGCCTGGCGCAAGCGGGGTACGCATATTCCAGGGTGCGCGGGTAGTTCTACAAGCGATTCACCTTGTGCAAGCGGGGTACACGTATTCCAGGGGTGAGTGGGCAGTTTTACAAGTGATCGGCCTGGCACGAGCGGGATACGCATATTCCGGGGGTGTGTGGGGAGTTTTACATTTGATTCGCCTGGCGCGAGCGAGGTACGCATATTCCGGGGTGCGCGGGCAGTTCTAGAAGCGATTCACCTTGCGCAAGCGGGGTACGCGTATTCCAGGGGTGCGTGAGCAGTTTTACAAGTGATCGGCCTTGCACGAGCGGGGTACGCATATTCAGGGGGTGCGCGGTGAGTGTTACACATGATCGGCCTGGTGCGAGAGGGGTACGTGTATTCTGGGGGTGCGCAGGGAGTTTTACAAGCGATCGGCCTGGCGCGACGGGGTACGCGTATTCCGGGGATTTGTGGGTAGTTTTACACGTGATTTGCCTGGCTCGAGCGGGGTACGTGTATTCCATGGGCGTGCTGGGAGTTTTACACGCGATTGGCCTGGCATGAGCGGGGTACGTGTATTCTGGGGGTGCACGGGGAGTTTTACATGCGATTGGCCTGGCGCGAGCGAGGTATGCGTATTCCGGGGGTGCGCGAGGAATATGACACGCGATTTGGCAGTGTGGGCCCTCCCGGGTGTGCCCTTCCCCCCGCCACATGCCCCGCAGGCAGCACACACCACAGGGGACACCTCTACAACCCCTTGCCATGCACCGCAGGCAACCCACACCACAGCGTACACCCCTATAACCCCTCCCCATGCCCCGCAGGCAGCCCTCACCACAGGGGACACCCCTACAAGCCCTTGCCATGCCCCGCAGGCAACCCATCCACCCTGACCATGCCCCACCGCAGCCCACATGGCACCATGCAATTGGGAGCCCCAACAGATGTCCCCCCACCCCATCCCCATTGACGGCAACCTGCCAGCAGGCCCCAACACATATCCCCACCCCCACAATTGACAGGCCCTGCCATCAGGCCCCGACACATGTCCCCACCCTCCCAATTGACAGGCACCTGCCAGCAGGCCCCGACTCATGTCCCCCCACCCCACCCCCCATTGATGGGCACCTGCCAGCAGGTCCGACTCATGTCCCCCCAAACACCAAGTCATAACTATACACACCCATGGCCTAATGCCAACCCAAATCCCACACCCCCAGTATAAACACCGAATGATCCTCTGCATCCACTCCCTACTAAATCACCCATTCCATGATAGTCTGAAAAGAACCAGCATGCCCATAAACAACTGTCCTACAGAGCCACAAAGTGGCAACACATGACTGAGCCAATGCCCATGGAGACAGGCACAAATGAAATCATAGTAGACCACACCAAGAATGAAGAAATATGAAATGTATTAAAAATAAAAGCAAATGACAATATGAAAATCACACATACAAATAAAGAAATAATTAAAGCAATATGAAAAATAAAGTGAAATCCAAGGAAAAATAAAAATCCAAAACATTAAAAAATATAAGTGATCCATACCCAAAGTCCATAGAAATGAAGGCCAAGATGAAAAGCATAAAAAAACATGACTCCATGTGAAAATAAAAATAAAAAGTATGTACAAGTCTGTAATAATGAAAACAAAAGTCTGAAGGATGCCTTATCCCAAAACAAAAGGAAAACTACCTAAAACCCTATCTAAAATACAACATATACAAAATGAGGAGCAAAGTCTGTGAACTTCAAATAAAAATATAAACCAAATGAAACCTAAACCTAAATAACTATATACAAAGGCGGCGGGCTAGTCCGACGGCTCACTTATTGATGTTCCGGGCCAGAGCATCATCAAACTCCACGTTGAATTTCAGAGGCGGGACTCTTCCCTGGCTTCGAGGTCTCGCAGAGATGCAGCCACGGCCTCCTCCAACTCCCTGCGAGTTGCCTCGAGGCACTCAGCCCACCTCAATGCCCTGTGCATGGAGTTCTCCGCCCTGACCATTGTGAGCCATGCCCTCTCTGCCCGCTGCCGCTCTGCACCTATTTGCTGGCCCAACCGCTGCCACACGGAAGACACTCCCAATCCTGGGTACTCCTGCCTGCTGGCAGATTCCTGCCCTGATGATGCAGATGCCCCGAGGCCACATGCCTCCTACGCCGAGCCTGCTGCCACCTTTCTGCTGCCTGCCGCTGCCACCACGACTGCCTCGGGTAGATGGCAACACCTGGTGCCGTCGTGCAGGTGCCCTGCTTGAATGTGCCTGCACATCGTCCGTTGCCAGGGGTCCAGTTGCTGGGGTGATCACCTCTGCTGGAGGTCCGACTCCAGACTGTGGCAGGGATGGGATCTCCGCCAGCCTGGCTACGTTGGTTAGGACAGGTCCACAGACGGCACGTAGAACGACTGGCGTATAGTGTGCACAGAGGAGGAGAGGGCCGCAAGAATGGCTGACACATGGAGGAAACCCCTGACCATGATCCCTCCCAACTGGGTCACGTTGGCACACATCTCATCATGATGACATGCATGGTCCCCACAGGAAGCATGCACGTCATCAGGAATGACACGTGGGTGCAACGCGACACAAATCGGGACAGACTCAATCTTGTCTCGGGTCCCCACTTACGCAGGTAGACGAGTGCCAGATGACATGGACCTCCCCCCTACCTGCAGACGGGTATGGGATGGGCCATCCCTGCTGGTGCATGGTGATACACAGTGTCAGGGACAATGACATGCAAAGGCCCCTCTGCGGTGACCTGTGCTGCCTCCTCCCCTGCCCCTGTACTGCACCACTTGCACCAGTGGTACCACCCCCCACCAGGCCCCATGTGCTGCTCTGAAGCAGCCTCCTCCTCCTCCGTACACACCACCAACCTGGATGGCTCCACACCGTCTTCTGCCGTTGCAAGCACCTGTGGGGGCTCACCCACCATTTCCGCAGCAGCCTTAGTGGCGGACGCGGCACCAGTCCCCTCGCTACCGGATGATGGAATTTCCTGGGAGGGTGACTGGGCCGTGCGTCGCCGGCTGGTGGAGGCATCCCTGCCGCTTTCCTCCACAGTGCCGTCTCCACCCTCTTCTTCACTCGCTGCTATGTAAAGGGAGACATGAAACATGACCATCAGGGTACTTTACAATAGTCCCCTAGACACAAAGCAATAGCACATGAGTTGCACTGACAAACGTCACTTCCATCATGTCCCTCCACAACACATGGGTCAGTGCAGGCAACACACATGCAGGAACAGGCATGGCACATGCAACAAACATTTGCATCCATGTCCAAAGCACAGTAGAAACATCCAATGGTGGGCTGAAACTCACATGTATCATGGGACATGCTGATCACATGCACACACATCACCAGAGGGTCATACATCTGGCCCCGTATACCCCCAGATACAGTGGATAGAAGGATGACTAGTCTGTATCAGTGAATCAACACATTGTCACGGACATGTGTCATGCATCCATGGTGTTGACCATTCACTAACACACTACTCAGACACATGGACATGTACACCATGCATGTCCATGACAGCAGCGCCCATCTCTCACACCCCAAACATGTTCAAGTACAGACACAGGCATGCATACATGTGTGCATTCCACAAGCTGCTCCCCATGATGCATTGTAACACATACAAAATCCATGTGGGTCACGCCTGACTGGACTCACATGCAGCACCATCATGTCCCTGCACACACACAACATGACCCTTGTCATACATACAGCCAAGTAGCTAACTACCAGCACACTGCAACGTGCACTGTTTATAACGGGAATGCATGGGCACTTACCGCTCGACTCCAGACGGGCCTGCATCCTGAGCATCTGGTGATGAAGCACTGTGCAAATGCGCTCCAGGACCCTCATCTGCTGGGTGGTAAGGAGGACCCGGTGCCCCACTGCATCCGCTGCATCCAAGAGGCACTGGGCCTTCTTGAGGGTCCTGGACTTGTAGTTCTCCCAGCACTTCTGGGCGTGTTTGATGTCACGGGGTGCGACCCCCTCCGCGTTGATTGCACCCACTATGTCCTTCCAGATCCTCTCCCACCCTTCCTTGTTGGTGCATGATGGTATGAAGAGGGCATCATAATGCCCCAGGACTTGCTCCACCAGGATGCCAACTTCATTAGCACTGAATCTGGCAGCCCTCTGCCTTCCTGCTGGGGGGTTGCCACTGGTGCCGTATGGTGTTGTGTTGGACATGGCAACCCCGAGGCAGGTGTGGGTGGCCAACTGGGTCCTGGGGCTGGGCTGTGGAGTGATTGAACACCAGTTGGGAGTCTTCTGTTCCAGCAGGGGTGGTCACAGCAACTGGACCCCTGGTGATGGCTGATGTGCAGGCACCAAATGGCAGGGCACTGTTGGCAGCAGGCAGGCAGGCAGCAGCAGATGGCTTGTAGGAGGCTCCCCGAGACTCTGGGGGGCAGGAATATGGCCTTCTGGGCAGGAGCATGGTCTTCTGTGTGTTGTTGCATGGCCAGCTTGATGCAGAGTGAATTGCCACGTGAAAAAACAGCACGTCAGCATGTTATTCACGGAAAGGGCCTTAGCACATAAGCGCGTAAGTGACGTAATGCACGCAGATGTTTCCCTCTGTTTCCCAATTACAGAGGAAAACTTAACTGTGAATCTCACTAATACTGATCTTCCACCGGAATTGATTCAAGCATTAAACAAGGGTTTATCATTTTGCCCTTCCAGTAATTGGGATTACTTCGATGTGAATAAACATCTTTTTCTATTTTGCAGAAAGCTCAAATTAAATTTGCATTTTCTCAACTGTATTAGTGAAAATCAGAGACCTACAAATCAGCCAGTATCTGAATTGTCAGTGGATCATGTTCTAAAAACTTTAGAACTTTTAAACCTACCAGAATCAGAAGATATGCACACAGTAGAATCATTTTCAGAAGAACAAAATATCATTTTAGGATTATCAGCCAGTACAAAATTAAAACCTCAATCCTCCTTCATTCCACTTTTACCAGAAGGCAATGTGGTAGACATATTCTACAAAGCGGTACAAAAAGATCTCAGATTAATATATTTGAAAAACAGCCAACCAAGAATAAGACACAACTTAACCTTGAAAGAAAAACAAGCCATGAACAACCTTAGAAACAATTCTGACATCACGGTTAAAATGGCAGACAAGGGAGGTAACATAGTTCTCCTAAACACCACGGATTACATTACAATAGCTAACCAACATTTGGGTAATACCCAATGCTATACAAAATTAATCACAAATCCTATTCCAAAACTGAAAGAAGACTGGAAATTGATGAGCGAGCATTGGAACAACATGGGCTTACTCACTGATGAAGAATATCAATACATGAATCGTACCCATCCAATCATGCCAATTATCTATTTTACACCGAAGATACATAAAGAATTTCACGGACTACCACAGTGCAGACCAATAATTAACAGTATAGGGTCCTTAACAGAAAGGATCTCAGAATATAAAGACCACCAATTGCAACCTTTGGCAGCAGGACTCACATCTTATATAAAGGACACAAAACATGTAATCCAGCAATTAGAAAACATCAACTGGGAACCCAACTTCTGGTTAGTAACCTTAGATGTATCGAGTCTTTATACCAGTATCTTACATGAAATGGGCGTAACAACCACAGAATATTTCTTAAAAACAAGATCAATATCATTTCTTGAACAAAATCGGATGCTATTAGAGATGCTTGACTTCACATTACGCAATAACATTTTTTCTTCAACAAAGAAATATATAAACAAATTCAAGAAAAGTAATGGGGGCAAAATATGCCCCATCTTATGCCAACCTCTATATGGGGCATTTTGAGACAGAAAATGTGTGGACACATCCTTTTTTCAACATAACTAACCAGGTGACATATTGGGGCAGATACATTGACGACATTATTATGATTTGGAACGGCACAGAAAATTAATTGAAACAATATCATGAATTTTTGAATTCCAATAACTACAATTTGAAATTGACCATACAATACAGCCAAAGTAGTATCAACTTCCTGGATCTGAACCTCTTCATAGAAAACAACAAAATCCATACAACTCTCTTCATAAAGGAAACAACAGTTAATAGCATTTTACATGCTGCAAGCAATCATCCAAGCCATATAACCAAAAATATACCATACAGAGAAATGTTAAGGATTAAACGCAACTGTACAAGGACACAAGATTTTGAAAAACATGTAAGAGAAAGCATTAGAAAATTCCAAAACAGAGGTTACAACTATAAACATTTAATTAAGAGCTATCATAAAACTAACCTCAAAACAAGAACAGATCTCCTTAGAAACAATCCCAAGAAAACACAATCAGGAGAAACCATAAGATTCATCACAACATACAACAGTAAAAATAAAACTTTGAACAATATTCTCAAGAAGAATTGGAATATACTACAAACCGACAAAAACTTGGAAGCACTAATAGACCAACAACCCAGTATTACTTATCAAAGGGCTAAACATTTCAAAAACATACTCAGTCCATCTCACTTTGTTTCAGCCCATCACAACAAATGTGGTTAAGAAATTCAATGACAGGACATTACAAATGTGGATCCTGCAACCAATGCCAATTTTCAGACAACAAGAAAACAGAAATGTCATTGCCCAATGGTCAAACTAAGAAAATAAAACAGTTCATTAACTGTAACAGTAAATTGGTAGTATATGCAATACAATGCATCTGCACGAAATTATGTATTGGAAGCACTAAACGCATGCTCAGAACCAGAATCAGAGAACATGTTAGATCAATAAGAAGTGAAATACCCGAAACACCTCTGGCATACCATTTTAAGAAGTATCATTCATCAACTAACATTGGAAAGCTTAAATACTTTGGCATTGAAAAAATTGTAATCCCACCCAGAGGTGGAAATGTTGAAAAAATGTTAAGGAAAAGAGAGGCATTTTGGATTTGTCATCTTGATACATGCCACACAGGACTCAACAAAGACCAAGAAATGCACCATTTCCTCTGAAACAATATCAATGAATAAACCATGCCATTGGGCTATTTAACAACACATGTAGAAGTATACTATACAACAACATTAGATGTCTGGCAAGCAAAAGGACGAAATGTAAGACAAGTAGAATCTACTCAATAGCATAGAAATAATTGCCTGCAAAAGAAAATACAACAAATACAATATTTGCAACATGGAAATGCTTTTTTTCAAAACGCGAGGTACCAATGAAATGCAAAATAGGAAGAAAAACTTCATGTTCGAACTAAAATAAGGATCTATAACAGAACGCAAAACGTGACCACAATTTTGAAACGAGAGGAGAACCATAAAATGTATTCAATAATATAAAGTACAGAATCACCGAAAAATATATTTATTTAAGAACGGATAAGAAAAACAATAATAAATGTAGTCTCAAAACGTGAAAGATAAGAGAGAATAACATGCCCAAACCAAAATGGCGATCGTCACTAACAAACGTCACGTGATCGCAAATCTGAGAGACACGTGCTGCGGAATATCTTCATCAAAATGAAACTAACACAGCCGCGAGAACAAAACACGACAAACAGAAGAAACGAAGGCGGACCATCGCACAAGAGGGAAGCACGGAGATCACACAAACAACGGTAAGGCAACAGGGATGTTAGAGACTCAGACAGATTAGGACCATACGATTGTGCTATAAGTGACAGTAGATGTCAAATATTTCTACGAAGTCAGTTACTACTAAGGGCTAAAACATTGCTATTTTCGCATTTCCCATGTAGACATATTGTAAAAACATTGGAATCCAGCGAAGGAGCACATAAATGACGAACAAAACATCTGATATTTCGAAAGAAGCAACAAGGTAATAATAAGTTTGAATTAAAAAACGGACAGACAATTGTCTAAGAGTAAAGCACGTAAATAAGGAAATCGGAGAGATAAAAAGGTTTTCTTTAGAAAAAAAGACATTTTTAGAAACTGTGGTAACCTTAAAGAATTAATGTCTCATACATATAGGTTAACAACCATGCTTTTATTTTGGACTAAATGCTCAGTCTCAGTTTAAATAACAGAGTGACAAAAAGCAAATAAAACAGTGACGCAGGTTTTTCTTTTACAGGCAATTTGAAACACAGATGAAATAAAACAGTTATTACAGTGATTTCCAAACCATCCGTACATGGATAAAAAACCATAGCAAACAAATATCAAACCTAACAAGGAATAAGGAAAGGCAACTGTGTAGAGCAAATAAATTCAAAGATCCTCCTGAAGAACCGTCAGATAAGTAGACGGGGAAACACGTGTCGAGGACACAAATAAATCAAAAGAGGACAAGTATTAAGAGGACACAAGAGGAAAAAGCATAAAGCAAGAAGATAAAGGACTCAAACGAAGTGAAAATAATGAGCATATCAACAGACTGTAAGACATTTATTACAGTGATAAACTAAGTGCAAAACTGCAAGACACTTATTGCAGTAATTAGTAACATGAATGCTTAATAAAAAGGCGCCATTTCAATCAATACAGTATTGTTCTGTTGTTTTTTTCAATTTCCCTCGGTACGGGTGCATAGTGTATCCCCACTTGCAAAAAAAGCATGTCCACGTGTGACTGCGTATAATTCGAGGAAAGGCCCTTAGCGCGTTAGCGGGTAAGTGACGTGACATGCATGGGCGTTTCTGTGGCCAGGGGTTAAAGTTCCGTGTAGGACCCCAATTTTCTTTGTACGTGCTTTTTGTGGAGAGCGAGTGGGTGATTCTTGTAATTCTTGTCGGTTCACACGTGATTACTTCACAACGATTCCAGTGCGAACTCCTTGTTTACTGAGAAAGAGCTCAATTATTCTTTTGGCGGGTGTGTTGCCTACTCGCCTACGTGTGTCTTTTTCACATTATTATTCCAGGCAGATGGTGAGTCGCGCACATATTTTTCCACAGTGGTTGCCCCCGTGTGTTGCTTACCCATTCAGAGGTCATTGTAGCCTGCATTTACTATGCGCATGCTTTATTTGTGTTCCTGGGTGCCACACGGGTCGTTCATTGCACACACACGGGCTACAGAGGGGTCGCGTGCATGTTATTTTTTTTTATTTGGGGTGCCTGAGCATTACGTGAACCGTCATCTTCCCCCAGGGGTCACAGACAGCCTTGCTAGATTCCATCTAGTACTCTGCCCCCCTGACCCCAATTGCCAAGGACAATTGTTTACTGCACCTCCCATTCGCAGAAGAACATCAGTGCCATGGTTGGGAGGCAACCAAGTGCTAAGCGAGGCAAAGGTGGCCGACCTCCAAGAGGTGTCCGTGGTAGGGGACATGGCCAGGATGAGCAGGGTGGCCAGGGTGGCCAGGTGGCAGTGGTGGGCAACATGAGCAGGGTGGCCCAAGAGGGCAGTGTGTCCAGGACCAATCAGGGACACCTATGCCACCCCCCCAGTGGGTCTGGGAGATGAAGCTGACACATCCCAGCTCAGACCCTGTTAACCCGGCCCAGATTGGTCATGGAACTGGCAAGGGATGACTCACAGGCCAACTTCCACGTCATGAAGTCAAAGCCACGTGTGTCGGTGAAAGTTGCTGTCACCAGTCTAAGTGGTTCTGGGGCAGCAATGTGATCTGCTGCCCTTAGTAGCCAGGGAGAGGAGGCTTCAGGGGCAGCTGCAGCTGAATCCATCCCGGCTCTGAGTCACCCAGCCAGGACAGTGTTGGTCCCAGGCCATCACGCCAAGGCAGTTGTGCCGCTTGGTCCTGGCAACAGCACCCAGCAGCCAATGCCTGCAGTGAGACCTTTGGTCATTGTGCCATTGCCTGCTTCTAGTGGCTTGTCCACCTTTGCTTCAGCCCCTAACGACCAGAGTGGCGTAAGCCACTCAGGGTCCGCACCACCTCTCAAGAGGAAGAAGCGTGCTCCTGCGGAACAGGCTGGGACCCCAGACACGGCTTGCCCCTCCGCCATGTCAAGGAAGCAGAGTTTCAATGATGTGGAACTAGACGCACTTGTGGGCTACGTTTCGGCACATGGCCGTGGCATGCTGGTGACTGCAGGGTGCAAGACTACGACTGCTCAACATAGGGCCCACTGGCAGTGCATCGTGAACCAGATTAGGTTCCTTGGATTTGTGAAGCGCACAGCAGGTGATTGCTCAAAGAGGTGGAATGACCTCAAACGCCCAGCAAAAAACAAGCTGGCTTCCAATTACACCTCTACTCTGGTGACTGGCAGTGGGTCTCCACCAGAGGAGGATGATCTCACAGAACATGAGGCAATCGCTGGATGGTTCATCACAGAGGATCAAATCCAAGGCGTGCGAGACCTACCAGATCTTGAGGCAATGTCTGGTGAGTGTCCATGCGTGTGTGTCCAGACCATGTGTATGTTGCTTCGGTGATTTGTTCTGATTGAGTGCCAGGTCAGGCTGTGTAGTCATGACTGCTATATGTGACCCATATGGTGCATACAAACCATCCCCCACCCTTGGGTTTGGGTTTCACAGTATCCCTACTGACCGCTGAAAACACTTTGCACATTATGACTGCACTTGCCCTTCAACTGGCATAATACCTTCTTAATACTGTTTTTCTCGTCATTCTTCCTGATTGATTGAATCATTTGCATGATAAACACACATTTGTGTGCCTTTCTGCCCCCAAAGTCACCCCAAATTCACCATAGATTTCACCCCACATTTGTTCACTTTTTATGGAAATTATTTCATCAATCAGGCTGATTGACTGCTGTGCACATACACATGCCCTGCACCCGATCACTTCGGAGCCCTGTTTGAATGTTCAACATGACAATTGACTTATGTCATGTACAAGTGACCTACCCTTGATGTATCCATGTGCCTCCCATCACTGTATTTGTAAACACTGGCGTTGTTGCAGCGGGTGACACATGTGTGTTTTGTCACACTCTTTTGCATGTTCTATTTCATGATGTGCGTCTCACATGGATGGGGGACAGTACTGATTTACTACCATCTGGTTGTCCTTGTCAATTCTGACATGGCTATTCTACCTGCCATCTGTGTGCTGGCATGTGCCATGTTTGTGGATTGTCCATGCCACTCACAGGCTAATGTGTGATTCAGGTGCTATGCACCATGCAGCACATGTGTTGCTTTTCCATTTCAGAGTCCTCAGTGTCTGCTTTTAGGGTCCCCTTCCACTTCATTGCCACTGCATGCATGCCAGAGTTAGTGTCATGTGTGACATGTCTCATTAATGTATTTGATGTGTAGATTGTGATGCCTATGTGTGTCGGGTATGCTGTCCATGAGTGTCTTCATTACTTTTGTTTTATTTTTGTGCAGGTGATGAGGCACTAGATGCGGTTGAGGAGGAGGAGATGGCACAGGGGCAGGAGTACTCAGAGCACCAACCAGGCACCAGTGGAGGATGTGGGGTGGTGGTGCAGGAAAATCCATTAGTTCTACAGACCATCCTGTCTACGGGTGTCTCTCGGTACACCTCCGATGACCTGTATGGCTCAGGTGCTGAATCAGACATTGAGACAAATGTCCCGTTGCAGGTGAGTGTTTCTGGCAGGGATGCTGTTCTGTCCAATGCACCTGCCCTGGCGGTAGACCCCTCAATGGCCCATTCAGTTGGAATGTCCGCCTGTGGCATTTACGGATGCAGGGTCACACTTCACAATATTTGCTCCTGTTCCTGGGCCAGCAGATCAAAGGAGAAATGCAGTCCCGCAACCTCAGGCAGTGCCAGCACAGCAAGGTGCACATCACCTTGGGGAAAACAGGTGTGGTGTCCACCAACGCGATGCTGTGCGCCACCGGCAATAGGTGTGGGAGAACTCCATGTATACTATTTCAGCACAACAGGTGGCATTGTGTGAAATGATGGCTCAGGCCATGGATAGGGTGGCCACTTCCATTCTCCCCCCAGAAAGGCAGGTGGAGCTCCAGCAGCAGGCAACAGAGTCCAAGTGCCGCTCACACAGGGAGGACATGTTGGCGGCCAACAGAGACCGACAGGCTGAACTGGAGACTCTGCGCACAGCCATATCTGCAGAGTCACAGGCCCACAGGGATGCCCTGAGGGCAGAAAACAGGTCCCTCAGAGATATTCTGGGTGCACTTGTGGTGTCCCAGAGTACAAGGTCAGAACAGAAGCTGGAGCAGCTAACACGCACAATCTCAGCTTAGCTGCAGGCAACCCGCGAGGAGATCCGGGCATCACGTGAGGCCTTGCAGGCAGAAGTCCGTGCTACCCATGAGGTGCTGCATGGGGATCTCGGGACCATCATCCTGCAGAACCGAACCTTTCAGACCCGCATGATTGCTGCCATGGAGTAGTATGCCAAGGCTTTGCGTGTTCTGCCTCCCATACTACACACTTCTTCTAATGTAGCCCCTGAGGGTGACGACAGTGACGGCAGTTCTCCCACTATCGGGTAGCCGTGCAGGCCATGAGCCCATGGAGTTTTTTTTTTTCTCAACATCCACGCATGTGGGTGTTGGGGTGACCCTGTACCTCCTCCCTCCTGGGTGGTCTCCCCGCAACCCGATTGACCCAAGGCCATTTTTGATTTTTGATTTTTGATTATTTTCTTTTCTTTTTCTTTTTCCATTTTCATTTTTCATTTTCAATTGTAATTTGTAAAGTTTCATTTTCATTTGTAATTTTCATTTTCATTTGCATTTTTAATTTTATTTTTAATTTTTAATTTTAATTTTTCTTTTTTTCATTTTCATTTAAATGTTTTCATTTTCATTTTCGTTTTTCATTTGTATTTGAAATTTTCATTTTTCAGTTTCATTTTTCAGTTTAATATATACATTTTTATTTTTTCCTTTTTAAAAAACAATCTTTTGCTTCTATTGTACATTCATGTTACTGGGCCTCATTACGACCCTGGCGGAAATCGAAAAACGATGGCGGAAATGCAATACCGCCATCGAATAGCGCTCGGTGCGACTATGACACGTCACCGCAAAGTACGATGCCATTAGCGACACCGTAGTGAACGCCAACGCTAACTGCACCAAGTACGCGCGCGCGCGCCATGCCAAACCGTAATTACCACCATGGCGCAACGGTACGCGAATTCTGACCCTAGCGGACATGCACCTAACGCCATCAAGCACGGCGGAAAGTACCATTCCGCCATGGTGAGAAGTACGGCATCGCGAACCAACCGTAAACGGCCCCACTGAGTGCCTGTACACCGCTCCCTGGCCACATTGTACAACTCCCCGTAGGTGCAATGAAGTCACACAATGCAACCAGTGAAATGTACTAGTCATCCATGCCTGCCAACGAACAAATGAATCTCAAGAGGGGCCAATGGGAGCTGCAGGGCACAGATGGCACGAATACAGAAGCCATCCCAATGGACATGACCTCAGTCTCCCACCAAGAAACGCACGCAAACACAGGCACCTGTGACCAGCAATATTCCGAAAATCACATCATTCCACCAATCCACCTGGCTGACCGGCATCTGTTACACAAAAGCTAATCCCCCGCCCCTGAGCATGACATCATTAAAACAGTCATATTGGCAGCCCTCATCCCTGACCTCACTGGGCTTCGTAGGCAAACGCGCCCAGCACAGTACCACGCAACTATACTCCGAAGCTGGAACCCAATGCAGATCTCCTCACAATACATCGCTCCCCAAATAGGAATATGCCACATCACTTGCAAAGAAGAACGCTACACGGTCCATATCAGAATAGAAATTTAATGCACAACAAATTCACCAAGCCCATACAGCCATTAGGCCATGAACTCCAAAACACATTTCACCATTGTGGGCTGCATCCGCAATAAATGACCAGCTACTTCTTGTGTGACGCCCTGTTCCATCATGGTACACAGGGGCTACATTCTCGTACGAAAAGGCAACATGGAAGCGCCTAGAACCGCAGGGCCGTCCCAATAGGGAGGCACTAGTCCAGCTGAAAGACCGAAATGTTGCTCCTAGCCACTAGTACTGCGTAAGGGCATGTGGCCCATTGGCGATCGTCCCATAAGATCGTAATGCTGCTCCACTGATGAACACGAAGCAGCAGGTGTCGGGAGTAAAATCCATCTGCAGGAGTGGCATACAGATGGCAGTGGCAAAAGGGGAGGAGATACCTGTCAACCAAATGAAATGAAAAAGAACAGTATGGCCATCAGAACTTCATTAGTATTACTCACTTCAATGATCACACCAAATCCACAGCCATATGCATGCTAGCCCACTCCAAAGGATCATCACCACCCAAAAACCACTTGCGAATCATAACTATCTATATCGAGGTGAAAACACCATCACAAACGAGTGTACCTGTGCATGCGTCTGTTAAAACAGAATCCATCAGATGGGATTGGTAACGTGCATAGACACAAGTGTCTGAAGGCGCGTCGAGACAGGGAGGGCTCAACAAGGCCAGATAGACGATGGTCCCACTATGGCAGCCCTGCATCACATAGCGCAGGGGAGGCGGACAGATTCCAAGAAGCCCTGTACATGGCAAACTCTGTATCAATTCATCTGTCCATGCATCCATTCATCATTCCCTCATCCCGTAATGAGAACGCCTGTTTCCATACTCACATAACATGTGAAATTTCCATTGAGTCTGTGCGTTATGCAGCCTGCAAAATCCACTGTGCCCCAGCCCGTAATTCCAGTGTTGTGAAGTAACATGTATTTGGGAACGTCCGGCCTCATCGTCCACTTCGCCATTGCGCATCCCAAACTATTCATATCAATCATTGCATCCTCGCCATGGCCCCTGTCCCAAGGACATTTTATTTTTTATTTTTTTTTTATTTATTTGCATTTATAAAGCGCACAGAACTGCCCTGGGGCATCGTGGCGCTGTTACAGCAGACTTAGTCATGAACACAAGCATAGGAATGTGTTTACAGATGTAACCGAGTTACATAGTACATTTCACATTGGTAATAAACATTGAGCTTAAAGGTTATGCTATGCTGTGGATACAATGCAAGCATGAGAGTGAATGTGGCAGACTTTAGCGGAATAGGAGGGTTTTGAGGTTTTTACGGAAGGTATGGTATGATTTTTCGTTCCTTAGTGAGGTAGGTAGGGAGTTCCAGTTTTTTGGTGCGAGGTGTTGGAAGCTGGTTCCTCCCGCCCTGGATCTTTGAAACGTGGGGACATCAATCATGTTGGTGCGGTGAGCTCTGGTGGGTCTGATGGAGGCTTTCGGTGTGATTCTTTCTGCGAGATAGGGTGGGGCATCCAGGGATAGGCATCTGTGTGTGATGGTCATGGCTTTGAACAGTATGCGTTCCTTCACAGGTAGCCAGTGGGCATCTCTCCTTGCTTGCGAGATGTGTTCTCTTTTTGGAATGGACAGTGCTGCCCGGAGCGCATTGTTTTGCGTGATTTGGAGTTTTTTTAGGTTGTGGGCGGAGGTGCCTAGGAACAGTGCATTGCAGTAGTCTAGTTTTGTACCTATAGTGGCTCTGGCGATGGACAGGCAGTTTTTGGCGGAGAGAAACGGCTTGACAGCATTTATCATCTTGGTGGTAAGTGCTGAGGAAGAGGCAATGGCGTTGACTTGGCGAGACATAGATAGTGAGGCATCTAGGTGAACGCCTAAGGTTTTAACAGACTTGGAGACTGAGATGGTGGAGTTGTCAATGTTGAAGGATTTGTATTGGGGGGGGAGTTTGTTGAGAATTTCATTGGTCCCTACTATGAGGATTTCGGTTTTGTCCCCGTTTAGGCAGAGGCCGTTGGCCGCCATCCAGGTTTGGATGGCTGTGTAGATTTTGGTTAATGCAGTAGCATCTTCTTCGTAGGTCCCAGTTAGAGGGAGTAGTACCTGCGTATCGTCTGCGTAGTTGGTGTACGCTATGTTACGACAGTCGAGGTCCTTGAAGAGAGGAAGGGTGAATATATTGTAGAGAGTGGGGGCGGTGCAG
Source organism: Ambystoma mexicanum (assembly GCF_040938575.1). NCBI lineage: Eukaryota > Metazoa > Chordata > Amphibia > Caudata > Ambystomatidae > Ambystoma > Ambystoma mexicanum. The sequence continues at coordinate 576,981,987 of NC_090940.1, forward strand.
GAGCCTTGTGGGACGCCGCAGTGGATGGTGGTAGGGGTTGCCGAGGCAGTGTCTGAGAAGACTTTCATGAGTCTGCCATTTAGGAATGAGGCAACCCATGCAATGGCTTCCGGGGAGAAGTGTGCTTCATTTTTTAGGTGCATGCCTAGGATATCCTGGTTGACAAGGTCAAAGGCGGCAGATAGATCCAGTAGGAGAAGGAGTGCCGGTTTGCCTTTATCCATAGTGTCTGCAAGCTGTATTTTCAGATCAAGTAGGGCTGACTCTGTTCCGTGACCTGGTCGGAAGCCTGACTGTCTTTTTCCTAGGATATGGTTGGTTTCGAGATAATCCTGGATTTGTGTGTAGGCCATTTTATCCAGAATCTTGAGCAGGAAAGGCACAGTGGTGATGGGCCTGTAGTTGGTAGCTACTTCAGGGTCGAGGGTGGTTTTTTTTAGAAGCGGGCGCACCCAGGCTTCTTTTAGACTGTCAGGGACAGTGTTGGCTTTGAAAGAGGCATTGATGAATGTTTTAAGGAAAGGGGCGAGTGTTTCAGTGCAGTCTTTGATCAGGCTGGCGGGGCAGGGGTCTCCTTTACAATTGGATGGTTTGATCTTGTTCATTATCTCAATAACTTCGTGTTCTGTGACTTCCCTGAATTTGAACGGGGTAGTGGGGGCTTTGGTGGATGTGGTTCCCGAGCTAGGGGTGGGCATGTGGCTCGTGGTGGTGTGAGATTTGAGGTGCAGTGATAGGTTTTTGTGGTGCTCCTTAATTTTTGTTTGTAGGAGTTCAATTTTATTTAACAAGGCAGATTGTATGGAATTGCACCAGATTTGGTCTTTAACAATGTCTTGTGATTTGGTGGCCGGTGTGGTGAGTTCGTTGAAAATGGCGAAGAGTTCTTTGGATTCGGAGCTTGCATTAGCAATTCTATCATTATAAGAGACTGATTTAGCTGTGATTATGGCTTTTTTGTATTGGGCAGTGATTTTTTTGTAGGAGGATAGGGTGGCTGGGGAAGGCGATTTCTGCCAGGAGTTTAGAGCTTTTCTTTTCTGTGAGCGGAGTTCTTTGAGTTCAGTGGAGAACCAGGTGTTTGAGTGTTTGATAGCTTTGGCTTTTTTGGTCTGCAAGGGGGCAATGGCGTCAATGGCGGTGCTTATGGTGCTCTTGTAGATATCTGCTAATTCTGACGGGTCAGATGACTTGAGGTCTGTGGAGAGGATGTGAAGGTGGGGAGTAATTTTATCTTTAGTGAGATTTTTTACACATCTTGCCAGTGCTGGGGGAATGGGGTTAGGTTTGTTTGTGTTAGATACAGCGGGAATAAAGAAGTGAATGAGGTGGTGATCTGACCAAGGAGTCGGGGTGATGGAGCTAATGTCGACGTGACAGTTGTGGTCAGCTATCCAGTCCAGGATACGGCCTTTGTTGTGTGTGGGTGAGGTTATTTTTTGGTCGAAGCCTAGTTCTTTTAGGGCTAGTGCAAGAGATTTAGCAGGCTTGTCCTTTTTGTCGTTATACCCCAGGTTAAGGTCACCTAGAAAGATGCTTTTGGAGGTGGGTTTTAGGTTTTCTGTTAGGCGGTGTACAAGGTTCTCATGGAACTCTGTTAGTGGGCCGGGCGGGCGGTAGACTAGGTTGAAAGTGATGGTGGAGTTAGGGGAGAGGGCAATTTTTATAGCTAGAGAGTCTATGTTGTCACCTAGATTGGAGGTGATTTGTCTGGCCTCGAGGTGATCTTTCAGGATGAATGCTACCCCACCACCTACTGAGGAGAGGCGGTCTTGCCGGATAATGGCGTACCCCTGTGGGATAGTAAGGTTGAGGGCTGGCCCTGCAGCGCTGTGCAGCCATGTCTCGGTGATGGCTAGGATGTCGAGGTCCAAGCTAGTTAGGAGTTCGTGAATTTCAATGGCATGGGCAGGGATGGATCTGGCGTTTATGAGGGCACACTGTAGGTTGTGTGTGCGTTGGGCCGAGGTAGGGGTGGTGTTGAGTGGTGTTGCCGGGATGGGGTGCGGCATGGTGGGTTTAGGTAAGGGTGTTTTGACTGTAGGGGGTGGTGTGTTAGTCGTGTTAAGAGTGGTGGGAGGTGCTTGGTGGGTGAGTCTAGGGTATCTAGAACGGAGACCTAGGAGTTGGTTCCTGGTGTGGATGGGTCTAGTGTAGGAAGTTATGCTGGGTGGAGGATGACGTGCTGTGGGGATGCTTTCAGTGAAGAATGATGGTAGGAAGTAGGTGGGAGGAATGTTGGAGAGGAATGCCAGTGGGGCAGCTGGTGAGCTGGTGGATTGTTGAGGCATGGCGATGGTATCGTTCAACATGGCACAACTAGAATCAGAATGCAATGTGGGCAGCAAAATTAGGGCACAGTATGCGACCATAGGGCACAACACAGTAGTGTGGTCTAGATACGACCATAGGGCACAACACAATAGTGTGGTCTAGATACGACCATAAGGCACAACACAATAGCGTGGTCACTATGCGACCATAAGGCACAACACAATAGCGTGGTCACTATGCGACCATAAGGCACAACACAATAGCGTGGTCTAGATACGACCATAGGGCACAACACAATAGTGTGGTCTAGATACGACCATAAGGCACAACACAGTAGTGTGGTCACTATGCGACCATAAGGCACAACACAATAGCGTGGTCACTATGCGACCATAGGGCACAACACAGTAGTGTGGTCACTATGCGACCATAAGGCACAACACAGTAGCGTGGTCACTATGCGACCGTAGGGCACAACACAGTAGTGAGGTCTAGATACGACCATAAGGCACAACACAGTATCACAGTGGCCGCTGGGCAACCATAAGGCACTACACAGTATCACAGTGGTCTCTGGGCGACCGTGGTAACGGTACTATTGTCATATGGCAGCATATTACAGAGTAAGGCAAGAGCATGGTTGGTTGGCTATGGATTGTGCATTAAATATTTTGTTGCAGTTCAGAAGCACAACGGTGCATGTGGGACCTTGGGCGTAGCAATGTTAGAAGGTGCTAGGTCAGGGCTCTAGCTCGAGGGTCGGGAGTGGATAGTGGAGGAGGGGGCAGTATGCTTACCCTGTAGGTGGATTGCAAGGGGTCCTGGCTCTAGGCTCGATGGTGCACTCCACCTGGAGCAGCACGGGCAGAGTTTGTGGCCGCTGGCTCCTGATGCTCCTAACAGGCTCTCAACAGGCCTTAGAGTGGCCTTGTAGCTGGCCGCCGGCGTGATCCGCCTGCGGCCATTGAACAATAGAACGTTATATTTGCAGTCAGACCTCTGGGCATCTCCTCGCCGCTAGCTGAAAACCGAAAGCGCCGCCCTTCGAATTCCTCATTTGCAACATCACGTAGAAAAGGCATCTGTGGCCGCTTGAAATCACAAATTAATCCATCTAGTGCGGCTGTGTGTGAAAATGGCAACTGCCTGCACTCACAAATGGGACGCCCCGCCCGTCGTTGAACCTCGGTGCAGTGATGCATGAGGGTCCACCGTTACTCGAGTACTACGTTCCACTGACCCTTCACAAGTCTGTTCGCGACTGCAAAGATAGTATGTGAAACAATGGGACCATAGCCGAATGAACATATCAACCAATGTTACACTGCCATCGGGTACAAATACATGATTGTAATAGCAAGATGCCATTCGTCGAATTGCAGCGTTGTGTGCGGGACGTGCTCGCCCAAAGGGGAGAGCAGCTTGCACAGGTGGAATGAATCACCACAGGTGGAGGCCATACAGCCTGAAAACACATAAATTGCACGCCCAGTCTCCTCCCACAACCACTCCGAAATGCTACCGGCAGGACTAGCTATGTTGGCCCTGGGGGACCTGATAGCACTGCAGGTACTCCAACTTCAAGAAGAAGACGAACACCAACTACAACCGGCCGCACGGAGGAGACGCAGGAGGAGGAGGAGGGCAAGGCAGGGCCAGCAAGGGCCGCCAGCACAGCCACTACCACCACGCAGGCAGCCCGCAATCCCACGCCTCTGAGCACATCCGTTCAACCTCACTGATGAGCAGATCCACACCCTCTACCGTTTGGACCAGGACACCATAACCGCCATTGTGGACATGACACAGGCTGACCTTGTCAGCATGATAGATAGCCCAACCGCCATCCCACCCCTACTGAAGGTGGTGTCTGTACTCCACTTCCTGGCCACAGGCACCTACCAGCACACAGTCGGACAGTTGCATGGCATTTCACAGCCACTGTTCTCACGGACACTATTGCAAGTGCTCGATGCCCTCCTGAAGCACGCAGACGACTACATCTCTCTACCACGCTCGGAGCAGGAAATTACAAACACAAAAGTGGGATTCCATGCACTTGCCGGCATACCGGGTTGCATTGGTGCCATCGACTGCACCCATGTGGAATTGGTCGTCCCACATGCCATGGAGGCCCAGTACCGCAACCGGAAATAATTTCATTCTCTGAATGTACAAATGGTGTGTGACTCCAACAGGATCATTACACATTGTTGTGCCCGATTCCCTGGATCAACCCATGATTCTATGATCTTGAGGAACTCTACAATACCACGCTACATGGAGCGACACGCAGGGAACAGATCCTGGCTACTCGGTGAGTCTCATTTCATGCATGATGATGTGGGGTATGTGATGCGGCAATGACCTGGCAGGAAGGGGGGGGGGTGCGTACGTAGCAATGGCATTCCACATGATTCGTTTATCGTCCACATACAGGTGATGCCGGATATCCACTGAATAGATGGCTCCTCACACCAGTCCGGAACCCACGGGACCAGCATGAGGAGGACTACAACCATGCCCACTCACGTACCCGTGTAGTCATAGAACAGGCATTCGGCCTACTGAAGACTCATTTCCGGTGCCTCAGCAGGTCTGGCGGGGCACTCCTGTACCGCCATGTGAAGGTTGCGAAGAAGGTGATGGCATGTGTCATGCTACACAACATGTGCGTACGTAGAAATGTGCCCATGCCCCCTGACGCAGAACTGCAAGCACCTGAAGATGGTCATGATGAGGGTGGGGATGTGGCAGCACCTCAAGGAGTCTGCGAGGCACAGGAGGGCCGTGACATTCGTCAGCATCTCATAGATGCATGCTTCTAGCACTCACGCCTGGTGGCTGATACATGGACACGGGACTCGTGGCACTGTGTGTGTATGGTACATGCACAATATGGACTGTACGCCTATAATGGCCTCGTACACAAAGATCAATGTCCACACATCTCATTGGTTGATCGTGCATTGTTTATGGCATATGTGATATCATGTTAAACACCCTATCGACCCGCCACCCAAGTGAGCCCAACACCCCCCCTCCACCCTCCTACCTCCCCCCCGAACACCAGTGTCCAGAGATGCTCATTGTCAGTGGGCAGTCGCTATTGCAAGCCCCCTCTGCGGGTATCAGGGGCACCCCTGCCTGTGGAGCGCAGGTTCCTCCCAGATCTACGTTGGGGGCTGCCCTGGACGGAACTTGCAACGGATGATGTCTCTGCCTGCTCACGTCCATGCATGTCCCTAAGGGTTTGTGAGAGCTCAGTGAGCACACGGCGCACTGCGGCAAGTTCGGCACATACGTCTTTGGACGTCGCATGCAGTTCCCCCCTCAGGCTCTCGGTGCTTCTCTCCATTTGGACTCTCAGGCTCTCGGTGCTACTCTCCATTTGGACTCTCAGGCACTCGGTGCTACTCTCCATTTGTGCCCTTAGTGTCTCTGTACTTCTCTCCATTTCTGCCCTAAGTGTCTCAGTTGATGTTTCTATGTCTGCCTTAGTGCCCCCACATTCATCGGCATGGTCCTTGAGGAGCGTGGCCAGTTGCTGCTGTTGCACGATTAACTGGTCGAGGGACTGTTGCCTCTGCTGGGCCATGGCCATTTGCGGTGGTGTCACAGAGTGGCTGTTCGCCTCATGTTGCCCTGCCACAGGGCTTGTGGGGGATGGCCAGTCGTCGTCTTGTGGGTGCCCCTGCGTGGTATCCTCATGGTGTACGGGATGGAACAGACAGGGGGATTGGGACAGGTCATGGATGGATCTGACTTCGACATCCCCGTTTTCTGTGTCGGAGCATGCTGCCATTAATGCAGTGTCACCTATGGTGCTGCTGCCACCAGAAGCAGTGCCTACTGTGGCATCCATTCAGGGGACCTGTGGTGGTGGTGGTGTGGGCATGCTGGCTGCTGGGGTGCCTGTTGGAGTTCCCTCCTCTGTGCTGCCACTTGATTTGTGCTGCTGCCGTGTCTTGATGCGTGCAGCTGAGGTGGAGGGTCTTTGGCCGTTGGTCTTGGCCCTCTTTGCAGGTGTGCTGGTAGGGGTGTCCTGGAGCTCGTCGTTTGGATCGGACCCTGTGGTGGAGTAAAGGAGGGCGAGCGTTATTGATGGGTCTGTGGGAATTGGAATGGCAATGTATCACATGCATTGGGGTGGTACCTGAGGGTGATTTGGGTCGAGGCCTTGGAGGTGGTTTCATTTGTGTGTGGTGTGAGGGTGCAGTTGTTTGGCAGCCTGCAGTTAGGGTGTGCCTGCTGCACGTGTAGAGGGTGTTTTTAGGATTTTTAATTATTTATGTATTTGATGTGAGTTTTGAAGTGTGCTATCAGGCCTATGTATGTGGACGTTCTCCTGGACATGTGTTACTGTTGCACTATGTGGGCACGTGGTACTTCACATGATTGGACATTGTGGTTTTGGCATTGTTTTATTTGGGCCACCTACCTGATTCTTCGGATGTCTGCACTCCTTTCTCCATCCCTCCGACTCCCTCTATGCTCTCCATTCCTATGGTGGAGGCACAGATTTCTTCCCAAGGGGTCAACTTGATGGGTGATTCCGATCCTCCCCCGGTGGCTGTGGCAATGTTGCGGTTGGCAGACAGTATGCTACGGACGCGTATCCGCAGGTCGTCCCATCGCTTTCTGCATTGCTGTGGGTTGCGGGGTGCGGTCCCCACCGCACTTACCCGCTGTGCCACCAGGGCCCATATGGCCTTCTTGTTCGCAAGTGCCGTCCTGGTCATTTGCGTGGAGAAGACGGCGGCTGCATTCTCCTGGAGGGTCTCTGTGAGTACGGTGAGTTCCTCACGGGAGAAGTGGACCTGCCGCTTGCGGTCGCACGCTTTCTTCGCTACTTTTCCCATTTTTCTTGGTTTCACTAGTGTGGATGATGGGTTGGGATGTGTCTCAGGGTAGTATTTTTAATGGTTGTGTGGATTTAGTGGTTTTATAGGTGTACGGCGTGATGTTTCCCGTTCCGGGACCATGCTTTTACTTCCGTTTCCGTATATTTACGGTCACCGTACTTTCCGGTTGGCGCTCACTGCAGTGTCCGCTGAGATGGGTGGCGGTATTGCACCTAGGGCGCCGTACGGCGGCGGTGTGGGCCGTTTTGGGGTCATTTCCGCCATCGCGGACTTTGCACTTCCGCCATGGCGTGGTGCTCGTGCCCGATGGGTCGGAATGAGCCGCACTTTGCTCCATCGTGCAATGGCGGAAACGCTATTTACGCTGTGGCGGTCCGGTCAGTCACTTTCCGCCAGGGTCGTAATGAGGGCCACAGTGTGTTGCTTTCTGTGGCACTCATAGGCATTCACTGTGTGTTTCGGCTGGGCCCATGCAGGCTTGTCCTGTGTTTGTGTTAGCAGCTTGGGGTCCAGACACATATGCCACTCCTGCTTCCCCTTTCCATGGGCTCGCAAGGGTGTCACTGTGTGACAGTAACTTACACAGTGGCATTGGGCTTCCATCAGTTGTGTGGCCAGTATGTAGCCCAAACTGTGCATACACCCCTAGTGGGGATTGCTGATGATTTCTCCACTGCATGGTTGATTTGTATATTGTATAACATATTGCCCATTATGCATATTTGCATGTAGCTTCTTCATGTGTTAACTTGCCTGTGTCCATTGCAGATGCAGTTCATGTTGTATGCAGTACCCTGCCACATTTACCTATGAGCAACAAACTGAAGATTGAAGGGGTCGATGTGCTGCCTTTGTCAGGTTGTAACACTTGCACTATTGTCATTGGTTACTGTCATATGTTGCCACTGTTGGGTCCTGTATTCATGTTTTCTCTTGCTGGTAAGTATTTGTTCATGTGTGCTGTTTATTTTTCATAGGTTTGAGAGAATTGTCTCTGGCCTGTTTCAATTTGTGACGGTGCACTTTGTGAGACTTGTGTGACGTGCTGTGCATTCATTTGGTTGCTTTGACATTGCATGCCATGCTATGGTGTAATGGCCAGCTCAGATGGGGTTTGGGTGACATACCAGTATTTGGGTGTGCTCTTTTGCAATGGGGTAGTCCTTCATGCAGCATGAATGTGTGCCTTTAACTGACACAGCATTGGGTATTTTTAAGTAGCTAGGGATGCACACAATGTAGCACTTCCAGGTAAACAATCTGAGGATAGTATGGCTGTGACAGTTGACTGTCCCGTTTGTCATCATTAATTTTCGGCTGGTATGTGCCAGGCCTGTGTGCACTCCGCAGGGGTGGGATTTTATGTGAAAAAATGTGCCACAAGCTGGGTACGGGCTGCCTCACCACATGCCCTTTCCCCTCCCATGTGCAGGGGCTGTGCATGTGGTTGGGAATGTGGGGGCACCACCATGTCCACTAGCACGCCCCACCGGGTTGCAACGTTGTGCAGGATACATGCTGCCACTATGATCCTGCACACTACTGAGGGCACAGATAGTGGCTGGCCACCAGAGTGGTCAAGGGAGTGGAAATGTGATTTCAGCACTCCAAATTTGTGCCCCACTATGCCGTGGGTTGCAATATGGGCTGCGTTGTATCTTACCTCGGGTGGTGTGGTGGGGTTGTGTATTGGCGTCATCATGTAGGTGCTCAGAGGGTAGGCACTGTCCCCTAGGGAGGTGATAATGGTTGTCATTGGTTGGATTTTGCCATTTGTCAGTGTCTGACATGCATGCATGTGCGGAGGCATTTGTACTCACCAATGAGCCATGTGTCGCCATGCCTCCCAGCTTCCAGGTCCCTGTTTAGGGGTTACATTCTGAATATGAAACTAGCATGACTGGACCCCGGATAGTTGGCATATACAGAGGTCATGATTCCCTTGGCATCACATACAACATGCACATTGATTGAATGCCAGTGCTTGCGGTTTCGATAGATGTGCTCAGTGGCCCTAGGAGGACGTAGAGCCACAAGTGTGCAATCAATGGCACCACTGCCTGGCTTTCTGCTGGTTTTCTGGGCATGTATATGTGCCTGCGGACTGAGGGGCGTGCAGTCATGATCGGCAACACCTGTTGTAGGCAGCGTGACTGTGTGGCCTGTGAGATGCCCCCAACTATGGCACTTGTCTGCTGAAATGACCCAGTAGCCAAGAAATTGAGTACATTGAGCACCTTTTCCGAGGGGCTCAGTGCCTGCGAGCACAAGGTGGGTGATGTGAGGTCATCCTCGCACTCAGCAACCAGTTCTATGATGATATGGGGTGGAAACCTTTGCCTGTCATAGACCTGGTCATCAGACATCCCAAAAATTCTGGTCCTGGGTAAAAAAATGTGGGCCCTAGCTATCCTCCTCCTCCTCCGGTGTCCCACAACCACTGCTGCGAGGAACGGTATATTCATCGTAGCGTATGAGCTTGTTTTTGTTTGCGTTCACTTTTATGCTGCGCGGGGCCGCTTCCGCCTGCTTCCGCCTGGCGTACGTGTTTCTGGATTAGCGTGTCTTTTGTGGCGTGCAGATTTCCCCTGTTCGATTCCATAAATACGTGTTGTTAGCACGCATGTGGGCGTTGCGAGGATTTGGCAGCAGTACTTCCTCCATAACGCCCACATTTTCACATGTTGTTCCCCATTCCGTGTGTTCCGCCCCTTTTTAGGTGTGTGCGCTGACCTGTGTGCACCTTCACTTGTGCACACTGGCGTCTCGTGCACAGCCTTCGGGATGTCGCAATGACGTGTGCGCCACACACAGTTTCAGCACACATTCAGCACACATCTCAGGTAAGCCACGTGCAGCGCATTCCATGAATCGACTAACGGCTGTGTGCACAGCTTTCGCACGCGTGCGCTACGGTTTTCATGCTTGCGCTCCCCTTTTCAGCTCACATTAATTCCATGAATTACCCTGATATTCTCTAACCTAAACATGCAGGACTTTCATGCAATGCAAAATAGCCTGCATTCCTTAACATACACAAGCAGGAAACCCAGAATCCCACACTAACACTATGGGGAACAAAATCTGATTCCATAAATTACTGGTGGTTTTTGAGAATGTCTAGTCATTTATATTATTTTTAAAAGTAACATTATGTGTAGTCTGTTAATGTTTGGATGGAAAAGTGGGTGTTGATATCATAGCCGAAAAGCAGCAGAGTTTAAATTGGAAGACCTATTTTTATTCAGAACAAGATATATATATATATATATATATATAACTGCGCAGCAGTCGCCGCACTATAGTTCAGTATCAAGTTCCATAGGAAACCCCAAAATTGAATTGCTAATACAAGTTGAATTTTATTAGGTCGGATTTCTCCATTAACAATAATACACATACTTTACAAATATTGATCACATACAAACTCAGATTATAAATAGTCAAATCTACCTTCAATCGCCCCACAATATCAGTAATAAAATCATCACGTCCAACTCCCACCCCCTGTTCATAAGCCAACTACAGACGAATCAAAAGAAAATCAGCCTAGTCTTTCAAACATCTTGATGCAACCCTAACATATTCACACAGATTATAAATAACATCCATATCATAACAATTCATAATATACCGCAATGCCACCCCACAATGCTGAATATTGTTCTTGATGAAATATGGTTTAAATCATTCCTTACACAAATCCGTAAAACACTTACTATTAACAAACAATGACATAAATGCAGTGGAGCAGCCATTACGCAAAAACAAATATTAGTCGATTCGCCTCACCCTTATTTAATAGGTGTATTTAAAGGAAACACATTTAAATGGGTCATCCAAACAAATCTTCGGCAGTCATGCGATATGATATTACACAACTCACCTCCAACCACTTTATCACCTCTCATGGTGGTGAACAATCTCAATGAATACAAGGTGCATATCGCTCTCTCATACTCCTGCTGATTGACACATAAAGTTATTTGCCTAAACACAGACTTTAGGGAATGTGTTGTTTGCTTCAATGTGTTTACATCAACTAACCCACACTTCCTGAGTAATTTGAACCCTTCATTATACCACCTATACCCAGCACAAGTAGGTAACCTTGCAAATTCTCCTTATGCATGTTGGATGTTTGGGTTCTCGGTTTCCCTCAAAACTGTTTTCATAAAAAAGGAACCAAACCTAATCCTTGCCTGTGTTTTAAATTTAGACACCCCTAATTCAAGGCAAAGAGTAGTATTTGATGTACCTGTTGGGGGTCCGGTTTACTTTAAAAAAAATGTTATTCATTATAACCTCAAGCTTAGCGCATTTTGAATTCACCCAAATGTCATTCCCATAAGACAATGCACTCCCTACCTTAATTGTAGACACCTGTAAGCACTTTTCAAAATGCACCCACCAATCCTGTGATACAATCTTAAAAGTCCCCCCATCGTTATCCGGGCTTTTTCACTTATCCTATCTAGATGTTTCATCCAATTCCCATTTTTTGCGAACTTAACTCCTAGGTATCAAAATTAATCCACTGGATCAATTTCCACACTATTTGAAGAACAAGAGTAGTTAATTTTATTTTTACCTCAACAAAAAACACAATTTTACTTTTGCTCATATTCAACTTTAAATTATTGGTTCTGAAATAGTTCTCTACATGATATAGACTTTGCTGCAATCCCATAGATGTTGTATTATCTGCATGTAATAAGGATGCAGAAAGCCTATTTTCTAGAACAGGGGGGCAGGCTTTGGACCCCATAGTTATTGGGTTAATAGCAGCCAAAAATAAATTAATGAAAGAGGGGCTAAACAACAACCCTGCTTGACACCTCATTTTGTGATATAATCTTTGGAAAACTCTACTCATTACTACCCCTAACTACTGCATGGTTATTTGTATAATATGTTATTATCAAAAGCAGTTGTCGAGGGGGGACCTTCCTGACCAATATCTTTTGCCACATAGCCTTCTTGTCGACCAAGTTGAATGCTTCCTCAAGGTCCAGGAAGAAACATATAGCCTTCTGCATCTGACAAGACATTGTTTTATATTAAACACCTTAATTGAAAATAATGTCCCATAGTTGAGAATCCTTTCCTGAACCCTGCTTGTGAGGATTGTAAAATATTATTAAAACACACCCACTCCTCAAGTCTAGATTTCAAGCACTTATTAAAAAAAAGCAACGAAATGGGGTGGTAGCAATGTGGGTCATTAATATATCTCTTTTTAAAAATTGGGACTACTGTAGCATTCTTTCAGGAATTTGGAATTATTCCAGACCAAGACATGGCATTAAAGAGTTTTACCAAAATATGTGTCCTACATTCCTGACCCCATTTTAGGTAGTCTGACCTCAGTCAATCCGGACCAGCAGCTTTTCTGGATGGTTAAGCCTTAACACAGGCTAATAGCTCCTCTATAGTAAAGACAATGGACCTCATTACAAGCTTGGCGGTAGCCTTGCCGGTACAACTGGCAGGCTGCCGCCAAACTTGTGAATTTTTTCCAGACCCTGGCAATGGGAAAATACAGGGCCATTACAACCCCAGCGGTCTGTTGTTACCGGACCGGCAAACTTGTAATGAGGCCCTATATCTCCTAATCTACAATCAACTGAGGTTAACCATCCTGGTCATATCAGGGTTAAATAAGATATTAGAGAAATGGGATGCAAACATTTTGGGGGAGGTTACACCTGTATCATATTCCTGCAGGGATTCAAATTCCCTAACTACTAACCTCGAAAGAAAAAACACAGTCTTTGAGGAGACAACCTTCTGCATCTGCTCAGATTGTTTAAGAGCAATCTCTCCCTGTTTGCACTGCAACAATTTCTTATAATCACTCTGAAGAGCATTTAGCTGGCCTGCACTCATTCCTCCTCCGTTAACTGCTTTATATATCACCCCTTCCATGTTCATTCACTTCTAATCAAACCACTGTGCGCTTTTCACCCCTTTCCCGGAATTTATACTATAGCAATTACAAAAACTCTTACATTCCGGATGTATTACCTTGACTAACACTTCATAATATTTTGTGACATCTGTACTTGTATCTGGCAACAAATTAAAATCATTGATAATTTCCCCAATTTAAATTGAGTAGATAAAATGACCCTACTGTCCCTGACATCCTGTTTTAAGGGATGACTATGGCGCTTAAACACTAGAAAGAGTGGGAAATGGCGGATTACTGTGAATTTACGGAATTAGAAATGTTCGAGGGAGAAAAAAAAACGAAAGTAATTCGAATGAAAATGACTTTTCCGGTTTTCACTCTCCTGAACATTTCTGTCATGCCGTGGCCATGGAGTATTTGGCAAAGGTGGAAGAACCAGCACCGAACTACAAGTTCCAAAATCCCCAGGACGGACACACACTACAGCAGCACCTGTCTAGTCCTCACTCAAGATGGCCACCGCCAGGCATGTGATGTGCCTATAACACAGGCACAGTACAAACGCAAGGTGTGCTGTATCCGTCACTTTGGTGCCTGCTGTTTTGGTTCTCAGCTCCTCTCAGGAACTCTTGTGGTCCGTTCTCTCAGAATGTTCATCCCCCTTCTGTTTGTTCCTTCTTTGCCTTACTTGCACGTACCTCTGTACGTGTATGTGTTTTGTTCTACCCTTCTGTATTTCACCCGGCTTTTCACCGTCTCCTTTCCTGCTATCCTCTAAGCCGGTAAGCCCTTGTTCTTGTTTCCAGTTCCTTACCTGCTATCCTCTAAGCAGGTAGGCCCTTGTTCTTGTTTCCGGTTTCGGACGTACTTTTCTGACTTTCATTTTCACTTCGGTGTCTCACTAGAGTCTGCCTTTCTAACTGTCCTTTACTGCGTGCACCTGCATGAGCTGCCCGATTTTCGTGGTTTTACTCCATTCTTTTTTGTATGCTATTCTGTTCTTTTCTTCTTACGCTTTCTTCAGTCCCTCTATTGCAGACATACTGTTGGCTGGTCTATATATTTTCTGTCAGACCTTCCGACCTTCGGCAGCTGCAGTGTTATGCTTTGGAAAGTCCAGTTTGCCTACGGCAGCAGCAACATAACTCTTTCGGTGGTTTACTGTGTCTACGCCCTTTACCTTGGACTTTGGCTCATTCAAGAGGAATTTTCTCAATTCCAAGGGGTGTGAGTACTTACCTACTTCCCAAGTCAATAATCAGTCAACCACCTAAAACACACAGTGGAAAGTACTCATTCTGCTACAAGAAGATCTATGCAAGGTTTTTTGGTGCCCAGAGGCATTTTCTCTGCTATGAGGGCTGGCTCCCTGGAGTTCCCTTTGGCTAGGTTCCCTTTCCAGTCAAGGTGGCCTCTGGGGGAGCCAGACCCTATCTGCATGATAAAAAGGAGAAAAAGATAAAGACAAGGAAGCCCAAGGAGAACAAGAACACCCGACGGAAGGTGTCATCCGAAGACCTGAACAGCTCTTCAGAAGAAAGAGGTGAGGAGGGGTCTCAGGAGGGTACACCAGATTCTGTCAGTCACGACAGGCATGACAATTTCTGACAACCCACTGCCCACACCCCCATACTTACCTCTTGACAGCACACCTCCTTGTGTGCCTCTGTCTCCTGCTTCCCTCTTTGGTGCTGGTTCCCTTCACTTACGTGAATCTGAGCTGAAGCAGTAGGGTCCTCTTATTTTTGTTTTCCAAATTTGATACAATAGGAAGTGGGGCATTAAAGTGAACAAGGGTGTGGGGCACACCACTGCAGGCCCCTTAGTCCTTGTTCACTGTAATAGCCCCAAATGGGGGATTTATTCAAAATGTTTGGCTGTAGTAATTTTTGTCTAGCCGATTTTCGAATAAATCTCACATTAATTTTCTTTATTCGAAAAAACATACGGATTCCAGAAATTATCACTGTCCATACGCTTGCACACTGAAAATTGGAGACACGTGAAGATATGTAACTGTCCACCAAGCAATAATCAATTATTGAAGTGCTCTTACCACGTTCAAATCTACTTCTTGGCGGGCAGTCCCCGGGACATCTCCCATTTACTTCCACAAGGTGGAACTCTCCCATCAGCTGTTCCAGCTCCCTACTCCTTAGATCATACTTATTATTTAGGTGGTTCCAAGCACATTGTTCTTCCAACAGGAGTTTATCTTCCCCCATAATGTTCATATAATGTTAAAGTGCACATTTTGCTCCAGAAGCGACTCATGCTTTTCTTCTATGAGTTATAGCTCTGAATACAATTTCTAGGAGGACGATAGATATCTACCACTAACAAACCACTCTTATCGTTAGCAGAATTTAGAGCCACTGAAACTACATGCTCCTTTCCACCCTCAACTCTTTCAATCACAAATGGGAGGGACTTCCTAACCAGGGTTACAACACCACCACCACACAAATGCCTCTTCCCCAATTATTTTGAGCTTTTGGCAAAATGCACACAATCATTAACAGGGTGTACCTTCTCTACCCAGGTCTATTGCAGGCATACAATATCATAGCCTGCAATATATTTTACCCACTCTGTGTCGATAACTTTATCTTTTAGACACTTGCATTCCAAGAGATCAATTTAAGTGTGATTGGCCCACTTCCTGCTGCCTGAGCTGGAGGCACCTTGGGATAAAAGGTCTTATATAGTCATAGAGAGGATCCTTAGCCCCCCCTAGAGATTACATGTATTTATTTATTTATTATTAAGTTGTTTTTCAGTTCATAAAACTTTACAACTTTTACATACATACATAGAATCTAAAGATTAATTGATTGTATAAAAATAGAAAAAGAAATAAATACTCAGGCATTCATACAATACATAATATAGAACAGTTATCCGTACAGTACTTTAAAGGCTACTGAACATTTCCTTAATGCATTATTACAGAGATTACACTAGCTTGATTTGTTTTATCAATTGAATGATCTAGCTCTTTAGCATTCATATTAATCAGCTGTGGGGTGGAGAGCCCACCTCCTCCTACCTGGTCACCGCTACCTCTTTACCCTCCCTCAGGAGACTGCTCATCAAGCATTAATAGGTCATACCAAGTGTCATGACAGTGGAAGATCTTAGCCTTAGAGTGCAGGAAAATCTCCATATCCGTGCTTGTCATCATATCTCTACATTGTATTACACAGGCACTAATATTAGGGTTATAAAAAACAATTTGCACGTTATACCATCCGCAGTACATATAATCTGAAATGTCTTAAAAGAGATCTCGTTGACACCTAGAAGCAAACACATGGCATTTATGAAGGATCTATTGTATAAGTTAATCTTTTAAATGTACAATTTGGGTTTAATTTTCTCCAAACTTTAAATGGGTCCTTAGCATTGCCTTTGTTGTAATTAGATGGAGACTTATAGGACAACTGGGCTTCCTGTCCAGCAACATCTGGATGTGCTGAAATCAGTGGCGGTGACACAGACTCCACTAAGTGGTTCACTCATACAGCGCCATTCTGGTCCGTGCTTTTAGTACCCGGCACATAGGGAGTAATGCCCATGTGGTACATTTCATGAATCCAAACTGAACTTGTGGATTTCTCCTTCATACTAATAACTAATAACTTTTGACTTGCATGATGGATTTTGCTGATATTTTGCAAATCAAAAGTTTGTCACGGGTCCACGACTGCTAATGAAAACGTTATTAGGAAAGTAAACAAAACACTGTTTTCGGCCTACTCCTTTTCATTTCACCATAGAGATAAAGTCAGGATTCCTGCACAGTGCACAGCAAGAATCGGTAGACAGAATTGGACAAGGTGTGAAACAACTTGGGCACAAAGCATTGACTCAATTTCCGGGATGGGTCTGAAGTTATTCTGTATTGTAGTTGTTAAAATATTTGATGGAGAACGGGGTGACCCCTTTTCCCAAAATTATAGCAATAGCTCCCATGGTGCTTTGTAGGAGAGAGGCTTTTCAGAAATGAAAAAACAGCAAATTTTTTTGTTCAATGAGAGAGATAATCACAGTTTTAACGGGCATAACGGGCTAACCGAAAACGAAAAGTGCACAAAATGCCCTTTGATGGTGGAAAAAGGATGAAATGACATCAAGCAAGAGGTGGGGAGGGGGGCATGGGGACCGAGTTCTGAGCTCAAATGTTTTTGCATAACCAGGGTTATTCGGGGGGAATAACTGCAGCTATAACAGAAAAAGCGATTGGGAATGAAAATACGTCACACAAATTGACAAGTGTTGGGGTAATGTGAGAGGGCTAAGGCGGGAAACATGACGTGAGGGGAGTGGGATGAGCATGACAGCAGGAGGGGGCACTTGGTGAGTGACTGGGAGGGCAGGGAAGAGTTTTGGATTTTGTGCACTTTTTATGGATAGCTACAATTATTTGTAGTACATTGCTAATATAGCTGCAGTGATGAGAAAAAAGACTTAAAAATGATATTCATACAAAAAAAGTGGAATTTTACAGCTACAGCGAGGTGAGGGGTAGTTGGTGGGACCGAAGGATATGGCTGCTGGGTTACTTTAAGGAACTGAATGGTGCAATATAGAAAGTGGCCATGGTTTGTGGGCCCCAACAAACCTAATCTATGTGATTACCAAACCACCCATAATGTTGAGAGATAAATTGCTGACACCCATTATGGCGCAGGGCAGTGATCGCATAGATCACTGTGCCCTGCATCCTCTGCAACCACCTCCACCCTACACGCTTATCTTTTGGGCGGCACAGTGTGCAGTGTGCCGTCGTCTCTCCCCGGACTTTGCGGCATAAATCCTCACCCAGTTCTCGCCTACTAACATGGGTCTAAATTGGGCGGCGCAGGATCTTTTTTTTTTCCCTTTTCTTTTTTTCTCTTTATTGTCCCCCGCTCCCATTTAATAGAAGCGGTGGACACCCTCTGAACCCCACTACACTAACAAAAGGGAACGGGAAACACCCATGCGACACCTGAATCTATTAGTCAGTGTGTTGGGGGGGGTTGACATTTTATTACTGCACAAAGGCGTTATAATGACATGCTCGCAATTTTGGGGCTGAAATGTTAGTACTGTTCCGACAAAACATATTCAGGCAACGTGTCAAGGTGTGGAATCTGTAAAGTGGACAAGGCCGAAGTTCACGGCTAGTGTGCCCAAAAGAAACCTAGTGATGTGGCCACAGCCGAAGGTCTAGGGCCCATTTAAGAAACCCATTGGAGCAACGGCCAAAGGCAATGTCTAGTGGGACCGGAAGAAAGTTATTGGGGCAATATGTAAAGAGGCAATGTCCAAAGCCCGGTGCCACTGGTCATGGGTGAAGGACATGGCTAGTGAGTAAGAAAGAAAGGTAGAGTTTTGAAAAATACAGTGGCCACGGCCAAAGGCTGTGGCTAGTGGGCCTGAAAGACATGCATAGTGTCCACCGCCTTTGGCCATGGCTGCCTAGTTGTTCCAAAAGAAACATATTTGGATAACATGTAGAGTGGACACGGCCGAAGGCCATGGCTAGTGGCCCTGCAGTGTTTTAAAATACAGAGTGGGCACGGTTGAATGCCATGCTCACTGGCCAGGGCCTTCGGCCCCAAACAACATGCAAAGTGGTCACGGCCAAAGGCTGTGGCCACCTAGTGGGTCCAAAAGTAACATTTTGAGGAACATGTACAGTGAACATAGCCAAGGGCCGTGGCTAGTGGCCCATAAACAAATCTATGGTAAAACAAAACTCTTGAAATTCACTGAAAAAACCTTAGTTAACATGCAGCTAAGCTATGCAGATTTAACTCAGCACGTTCCCATTGGAAAGCCCACAAGCATGTACGTACTATAAGAAAAGGGATTCACAATGACATACAAAACGGCAGTATGGGGGACATCAACGGGAGCCGTTCCTTACCATAGAAAAAAGGTTATTTGTCCGTGTTCGGGCTCCCAGAACTTTCGGCTATACAGAAAGGCTGACTTCTGAGCAGAAAGCAAATCTGATCAGGTCCAGGAGCCCTGGGACTCAACGGAACACACTAGTGGGCACCGCCCATCCACATTTTTCAAAGATTGGACGCCATCTGCCTTGGGTGTTTCAAGAGATCAATCTTTCCCTGAATTCCTCACTTAGCTTATTGTGTTAGGTGTGCCTTAAACGGGACCACAGCAGGGATTCGAACTTAGAACATCAGGATAAGGGCAGAAACCATATGAAGTCTCTTCAAGGAATCATTAGGATTTTAACAGCTTTGTGGGTCTAAAAAGTGCACACTTTTTATCCTTTGGAAGCAACATTACAGGAAATGCTTCTATTTCGGGTTATCTTCTGGGTGTTCACAATTAATCTTGTGAGAGGAAAATGCGGATTTGTCCTGTGCACTTGCTTCCTCTGGGAACAACCAAGAGTGGAGCAAGGCGCTGAAGTGCCACTACTCTTCCCTGACCCAATCCAAAGGAGTATGATTTGTTTAGTTCCATTGGCATGGCTTCATGCCATGGCATAACCTATAGAATAAAGAAGTATTATCGCTTTCTTTGGTATAATACAGAAAAAGTGACATGTTCTTATTGGCTGCTACGACTGCAACCTTTAGCACGGTTCACTGTGATATTAACGAATCAATAAATAACAAAAACATGTCCTTTTAAAAATAAATCCTCACACCCAAGTCCCCCATCTCCCTTTGTTTCAAACCCCACTCCAACCCCTCCCCAACTGTTTTAACCCTTTATCCCACCCATATATATATATATATTTAAACAATTCAGTATTTTTTCAGTAAGAATGATTGTTTTAAAATGTTGTTCGTTATTATCACTGGATATTTTTAGCACACCGTGTGAAAGGTATTTGTAGGTTTTCAACAACTCTGCTTCAAGATTTGGATCAAACCTCTTTAAAAGTGACTGACAAATAAATGTAGGTTCCCTGAATACCATCAATTTGAAATGGAATATTCGCAGGTTGCTCTCGACTTATGAATGACATCAGTTTGGGCCATGACTGTGGGTATTATGCGCTAATCATGAACATGTCCCCACAAATTGGAATTATGATATGAGAGGTTATTTATAAAACGGTTAATACCCAGAGGTTTCTAATCACGGACCGGGGATCGAACCTGTGTTGCTAAGTGTAGTTTTGCTTCCAAGACAAGCACATTGCCCCATGGATTGAACCTGTGTTGCTCCGTGTAGTTTTGCTTCCAAGACAAGCACATTGCCCCTGAGCTATCCTCCGGAGACGAGTGGTTAAAGTAATAAAATTAAGCTGAAACTGGTTGACCATTACAAAGGAATGCCTGAGTATTAATCGGTGCCCATTTTTTATATTTTGGATTTTTAAGTGTTTTTGAGTAAACGAGAACGATGCATTAAAAGTATGTAACTCTCTACCGTGCTTACTAATTTGGCCTCTTTTTCCGATTTTTGGAAGCCATTATGGGCATCATTTTGTTTGCACTAAGGAGGGCTTAGTGACTTTCACCTATCCTTCACCCTAGACAGGCGGCCCACTAGCCTTCCCTAGGGGGCATATTTACCCAGGGACAGCTAGCATTGGTTTGAGGGATAGATTAGTGAACAGTAAATAAAGTAAATTTAATAAGTGGACCAAGATATCATTTTTTGTGTCTGACTATTAGGGCACTAACTATTGTCCAGCTGCCAATTGTTTGATATGAGATGATAGGTTATTTATAACACGCTTAGTACCCAGAGGTTTCTAAGCGCTAAACTCAGGGATCGAACCTGTGTTGCTTCATGTCACCTTGCTTCCAAGAAGAGCATGTTGCCGCTGAGCTATCCTCCCGGGACGGTGTGCGGCTATAATATTGTATATATGGCACCCACATTTCCAACCTGAGCTGTGATGAGACCATGAAGGAGTCCAGGAATAACAACATGGTTTTGATTTTTTTAGTAGAACATGATTTTTTATTTGTTTTTACAATTCCCCCTGTTCTTATCTAGGTTTAGCTTGGTAGAGCGTCTGTGCTCTGCGTGTTGTATAGGATTGTGTATCTTTAAATTCTATCTGCGCATTTTTGCAAATATATTCTGTTTTAGAAAACTAGGGGGCCTCAGGAATTTCTAACCTGACCCAGGCTAGCATGATCCTGGATGTTTTCTGACAAGCAACCTTGCTAATGCAAAGCTATATCCTCACGCTGTGGCGTGGTGTCAGAACTGCTGTCTTGCCCATGTGCTGGATCAGGCACAAGCCAAGCCAACACTTTACATTTAGATGGGATTTTCTTTTTGTTTTGTTAATAATTGGTGGTGCAAAATATAAAGCCATTGTTAATATTTCTTGATTCTACTCAATTTCTTTTATGTTCTGTGTCTGAATGTGTGTATGTGTTTGCATGTGTGTTTATGCATGCACATATTTTGTCTCTTGTGTGTTTGTGTGTGTATATAGGGAGGATAGCTCAGTGGCAACGTGCTCGCCTTGGAAGCAAGACAACACAAAGCAACACAGGCTTGATCCCCGGGTCCGCGCTTGGAAACCTCTGGGTGTTTAAGTGTGTTATAAATACGCAACTAAGAGAAAAAAAAAACAATTATGCAAAAAAAAAAAAAACGATTCCTGTAACAGCGCCTCGATGCCCACGGTCTGTGTAAGTGCTTTCTAAATGCTAATAAATATATATATATTCAGTGAAAAAGCTTTAGTTGAAGCACTGTTAAGGTGAAACGATTTGATACAACAAAACCCTTGAAATGTCAAAAGCCAGCATGTGTTCCAGCTAAATAGATAAGAGTCGAGGCCATATCTTAAATACCCTCTCTGTAATGGAGTCGAACTTGTGAGCAGGAATTTGGCAGGACGAGGAAAGGATTCATACATCATGCTCAGTGAGGAGACAGTCCTGTCCTCCCAAATATTTCCTGCCAAGATCCTGCTCCGCCCATTGCCAGCAGACAATGAGGAAGCGAGCAGGCTGCAGAAAGAGGAAGCATGAGCTCATCCGTCCCAGGCGCACTGGCCTCTGGTAAATGGGGTTGTGCGGTCAGTGATTGGCCAATAGTCTGCAGGGAAGAAAACAATCCAGGCCACCAATTCCAAGTGCCAAAATAACATAAACCTGCTAATACCGTATAATGTTCAACAATTCATCATCGAGGGTGGGGACGTGATATTTTTTATGAATCAGCCTTTGGGAGTTTCTAGCGATTTAACTGCATGGCAGCTTGCAATATCTGTTTAAAATCCTGTTAATAGTTCCCTAAATACAATTCAGTAATGACATCATTATTCACCTCTACTAATGAAATGACATCACTATTGCAATTGTAATAACGTAGTACTATTGAGTTACACCCAGGGTTTAACAGAACTCCATCTGCCACTGAGGCATGTCAATAATGACTAGCTCGTCAGTTTAGTTTGTGGCGTTATGTAGCCGTTCCACAGGCAACACCGGGGGATAACGGCCCACGGCCCCGGTTAACGGCCCGCGATGCTAATTTTCCTAAATAGCTTTCTATGTCACTGAAACTTCATTCATTGATGAGGAGGGAGTGCTTATGGAAGTATGTATATTGTGTGAACTCTTGGAGTTTAGCACGGCATATTTGAAGACACTTTAAACCACAATCATCCTTTAAATGCCTTATATTTGACGGCTTACAATGTGTTTTACAATACCTTACACGCTGTTAACTAGTGAATTTATAATTGGTTTCTATTGTTGGACCTAATCAAACATCGATTATACATATCAACAACTGCAAGATCGCTTACCTTACTGTAGGCAAGAGACCGATAACTTAAGGTGACCACAGTGTAGCCATGTATTATAAGGAGTAAAATACCTCCTATGTACATACGTTCTGTGATTGTGTAAAGGAGCTCAGCAATATCTACTTACAGTACTGGGTTGTCTATCACATATGACATGCGTTAAAACTGTATTTATTGACATGAAGTAACTATAGAAGCATTTATGTGGATGTACTTAACAGCAACAGCCTAGATAGACAGCAACAGAGGGGGTCCTATATTGAGTGAGGCACACAGTTGGAGGGGGATGACCTTTTCATTCTATGATCTTAGCTGAAACGTGTATTTATATATTTATTTATGTTTGCATTTATTGCAGTGCACAACGCCCAAAGGCATCTAGGCGCTAGTTACAGAAAGTGCATAGTACATTAGTGAAGTGCATGAATACACATATGGTTACCGACAAAATAGGTGCTAATACAGGACTGGCAAAGCCACACCTCGTGGTGCGGGGGGCTACATCAGGCAAGCTGCCGGGCATTAGAGTCAAAGTAGGTATGAATCCAGGACTGGCAAAGTCACACCTTGTGGTTCAGGGGGCTACATCATGCAAGCAGACAGTCATAAGAGTTATAGTAGGTGCTAATACAGGACTGGCAAAGCCGCACCTCATGATCTGGGGGGCTAAATCAGGCAAGCGGGCGGGCATAAGAGTCAAAGTAGGTGTGCATCTAGAACTGGTAAAGTCACACCTCGTGGTGCGGGGGGCTACATCAGGCAAGCAGATGGGCATAAGAGATAAAGCAGGTGCGAATACAGGACTGGCAAAGCCACACCTCGTGGTGCGGGGGGCTGAATCAGGCAAGCAGATGGGCATAAGAGTCCAAGTAGGTGCGAATACAGGACTGGCAAAGCCACACCTCGTGGTGCGGGGGGCTGAATCAGGCAAGCAGATGGGCATAAGAGTCCAAGTAGGTGTGATTACAGGATTGGCAAAGCCACACCTCGTGGTGCGGGGGGCTGAATCAGGCAAGCAGATGGGCATAAGAGTCCAAGTAGGTGTGATTACAGGATTGGCAAAGCCACACCTCATGGTGTGGGGAGCTACATCTGGCAAGCAGACAGGCATAGGAGTCAAACATAGGTGGGAGTACAGGACTTGCTACATCCGAAATGCAGTTACTGGTGGAAAAAATGCAACATCGGGTAATGCAGTTATAGGCAATGCAGATGTGGCAAACATTTGAGTTGTCCGAGAATGGGTGGGTTACAGGTGGCATGGGTTGAGCAGTGCAAAGATATAGAGTTAACAGATCAGGTGTGTTGTATGTGGATTACTAAACATCAAACATGACCAATGCTAATATGCATCTGAGGAGAGGGAGGTCTAGCCACGTCAATTCAGAGCAGAAGGGCGGTCATAAATGGACACCATTGAGGCAGTGACATTTAATCAAGCATTTAGCAGAGCATCGCTTTGCGTTCGTTGGAAGGCAAATACTGCCTACACAGACTAGACACCGTTCCTGGAAGGAAGCGCACATCCCTTAGGCCGGGTCATACGATACGGGTCAGCATATAGGACGCTTAGGAGATAAGTGGAGCAGTGGAGACGGTAGCCACAATACAGGAAAACCCCGCTCTGTATGCGGCAAGGCAGGCAAAGGCAGATTATGTCCTTAGGAGAAGGTGTACAAGACGAGGTGGAAGACAGAAGTCTAATGGTGACGAATGGGCTGGGCGGCAAGGAGAGATTAAAGGTCAGGGACACACGAATGTGGGAGGCAATGGTGTGCACATACTTGGGCTGGAAGCCTGCTGGGCCATGATCAGGCCCAGACAGGCAAAGAAAGACTCAAAGTCTTACCCCGCAGCCTTCCCCTGCAAAATGACCCGGCTTTGCCGGCCGGCTGTGGGGAGGCCCGTGAGTAGGCTGTGGTCTGTCCAATCAGGGGCATGGTCGGAGGCACTCCCACAGCCATCAAAACACTGCTGATGGTCGATAATGGCTGCAGCCATCTTAGAGGTCATTGTGCTCTGGTCCAGTTAAACCAAGAAATGGATGGCATCGCAGTGCTGCAGAGCGCAGCCCATCAACTCCATGATGGAAAGGAAATGGAGAGGCAGCATGGTGTGCACAGAGAGGCTCCAAGTCGTACCACACAGCCTTCCCCTGCGGAATGAGCCAGCTTTTCCTGCCGGTGTGGGGGGCCCAGGAGTAGGCTGTGGTCTGTCTAGTCAGGGATATGGTTTTGAGGCATTCCCACAGCAATGGAAGCACTGCTGATGGCCAACGATGGCAACAGCCATCTCAGAGGTGCATCAGGCTCTTGTCTGGTAAAAAGAATAAATTGATGGTATCGCAGTGCTGCAGAGTGCAACCCCTCAACTCCAGATGGAAAGGAAGAGGAGAGGCAGCATGATGTGCACAGACAGACTCCAAGTCGTACTCCATGGCCATCCCCTGCGGAATGAGCCGGCTTCACCTGCGGCTGTGAAGAGGCCCGGGAGTAGGCTGTGGTCTGTCCAATCAGGGATATGGTTGGAACACTCCCACAGCCATCAAAGCACAGCCGATAGTCGACGATGGTAATGGCCATCTTAGATGGGCATCGGGCTCCATTCCAGTAAAAAGAAGAAATGGATGGTATCATAGTGCTGAAGAGAGCAGCCCTCAACTCCCGGGTGTACAGAAGGAGGAGAAGCAGCATGGTGTGCACAGGCACAGACAGGTTCCAATCCTTAGCCCGTGGCCTTCCCCTGCAGAATAAGCTGGCTTCACCTATGGGCTGTTGGGAGGCCCGGGAGTAGACTGTTGTCTGTCCAATCAGGAACGTGTTTGGAGGCACTCCCACAGCCATCAAAGCACTGCTGATGGTCGACGATGGCAACGGCTACCTTAAAGGGGCAGCAGGGTCCAGTCTGATAAAAAGAAGGAATGGATGGTAATGCAGTGCTGCAAAGTGCATCATCTAATGCAGTGCTGCAAAGTGCATCATCTGCTAATGTCCAGAATGCCATGAAGGTTGCTCTAGTGCATGGGAGCACAGCAGGGGCATACTTGTTTTACGGTCTTCTTCTGATTGCACTTCTTGGATTCCAGTTCTGTGATATCTTTGCACCCAATGTTTCTCCTGGAAGTGTGGTCTTTCTGACTCTGTATGATGGCATTTTGGACATTAGAGCTTTGTAGATGAAGAATACTGTCATGAAGGTGATGAGAGCAAGGAGTGATAACCAGTGTATTCCCTTGAGAGTAGAGGAGGTACAATTGAATGTCTTTAGTGCTAAAATGAGGCAAGCTACAGCATGCTAGGCAGATTTTCACAGGCCAGAGTTGTGGTTGGACACCTACAAGGCGGGTGTTGTCACCATTCAGGTGGTAGAACACCTGGACCTGGATGATGGATCTGAAGTCTGGGATGGCAATGTCATGTTTGATTTGGTGCAGGAATGAGAGTTGGTTTCATTCGGTTTCTTGTATCTTCTTGGAGATGTATGCTTTAAAGGAGAATTCACAATTGAAGGTGAAGCTGACGTTTACACAAGGGGTGAATAGGGGGTAGAAGTCAATGGTATCCATCTCTGTGAGCCCATTTTGAACATGGTTGCATTCCTTTGCATCTCTGCAAAGGATGAACTCTGTTTTGGTATGTCTGAGTTTCAGGTAGGCATATGACATCCAGGCTTGAATGGTGGAGAGGCAATGTTTTAATTGGTGAATGTCATTGGTTCAGCTGACTGTCAGTTTTAACTGTTTGTCATCATCATGCTGGTGGCTTTTGATGTTGATTGTAGCCAAAACTGTCCCCAGTGGCTCCATGTAGAGATTGAAGAGGATAGAGCCCTGCGGGAGTCTTTAGGTAACAAGGCATTGTTGTGTTCTGCAGGTGCACATCTGATTGGGCTGGCATCTTTTGATGAGAAGTGTGGCATGGAATCCCTTGAGGGAGGACAGGGTGTTGAGGAACACTTTGTGGTAGACCATGTTGAATGCAGCAGAGAGGTCGAGCAGGACCAAGAGGCATGACAGTCTCTATCATGAGGAGTGACTCATTTATGTAGGTAATTATGTATTTATTTATATACAGGAGGAACCATGCTCTTTTGATCACAAAAGAACGTACACTAGATACAAATTCTGATTTGATGGGAAGCAGCAAGCCTCTTAACATCTGGTGAGTTTGAGGGACATTCTGACCAGGTTGTGGAGGAAAGTAATCAGACCAGTCACCGGGGACAACACATAAGTAGACATACATAGAGTAAGGCCAAAGAACAAAGGACATTTTTAAGGGCAGGTAGGTAGTATGGCCAGCTGTGCACAGGTTGTGACCATAATGGGCAAATTGCTAGAGTGGAGAAAGAGGAAGTGAGGGAAAGAGGCAAGTTAGAGGAAAAGGAAAAAAAATATCTAGATGGCAGATGAGAGGTAGGTTAAGATGGTAACTCAGAAGCCAAGAGGTAGGCTTTTAGTTTGTTTTTTAACAAATTCATGTGAACTGATTCTCGGATGTCTGGTGAAGAGAATTACATGCAAATGGAGCTGAAAGAGAGAAGGAGTGGAAGCAAGAGGATGCACAGGGAGAGCAAGGAGCTACAAGTGTAGTCGAGGAGGCAGAGCAGAGATTATGAGAAGGCTTATAGAGTTGGCTAGAGGAAGATAGATGCAGTGGTGCCTTACCATGGATAGATTTGAGAACTGGGGAAGGAATTTAAATCTGGCCCTGTTTTGCATTGTCAGCCATCCAGTCTGTTGACAGTACGAGGAAGTAGATGTGAAGTGAGGGAATTCAATGAGATTCCTGGTAGTGAGGTTAATGATCTTGTCGAGAGGACAGAAATCATAGTTGGGGAGACCGAAGAAGACTCTAGCACAGTAGTCCAGTTTAGAGAAGACATGAGTGCTTAACAGCTGCTTGGCAGTGTTGAAAGGATGGAGGTGCCTGATTTTCCTAATATTTAGGACGTTGAGGCAAGATCATGCTCCGATTTTGGAAATGAAAGTAGAGCAGGTGTGAGAAGCACCTCTTTTTTGGCAGAGTTTAACATCAGAGAGTGCAAATATTTAATTCCAAAGAGACAGTTTGAAATGTTGATAGGGAGATCAGAGGAGAGTTCAGGAAAAGAGAAGACAGTATGGGTGCTGTCTGCAAAGAGTTGGTATGACAACCCAAAGTAGGAGATTAGTGCCCCAGAGCAGAGGTGTAGAGTGAAAAGAGGAGAAGACCCAAGACAGAGCCTCGTGGATCAACCATGTCAAAAGCTGCAGACAGGTCAAGGAGAATTAGTATAAAGGATAGGTTGGAGTGTTTAGCAGAAGCAATGTAGTTGGACACATTCATAAGACCAGTTTCTCTGGAGTTACAGGA
Organism: Ambystoma mexicanum; assembly: GCF_040938575.1. Classification (NCBI taxonomy): domain Eukaryota; kingdom Metazoa; phylum Chordata; class Amphibia; order Caudata; family Ambystomatidae; genus Ambystoma; species Ambystoma mexicanum. Next base: position 577,010,148 of record NC_090940.1, read on the forward strand.
GAGGAATCCTTGATGTAGGGGGTCTCAAAGGTTGTGGATGTCTAAGAAATGGGTAAGATGATTTAACACAAGCCTTTCGAGCACTTCAGACTTGTGCGGAAGGAGAGACACAGGCCAAAAGTTAGCCGGCAGGTTCGGGTGAGCCTCTGGCTTTTTTAGGAGAGGAATGAACGTGGCTGTTGAAAACAGGGGAAAACAAGCAGACGTTGAAGAATTCAGATGTGTGATAGGCCATGAAAGGGGCACTCGGCTTGACTAACTGATGAGCAAGATGGTCTGATGGGGCACAAGAAGTTTTAGCCTTCATCCGTAGAGATAGTACTTTGTCAGTATTAGTGTGACTCAAGTGGGAGATCGAAGCAAAGGAGGATGGTAGAGTAGGCAGAGTGTACAATGTATGAGGAGAGAGTGTGAGAAAGGTCAGAAGAGCGTCTCTAATTTTGGAAATATTTGCAGCAAAGTCTCCAGCTAGGTCATTAGCTCTGATAGTGGAGCTGATAATCATATATGTAGGAGGAGTTAGGAGTGAGTTTCGGGTATTCTGTAGCCAGCAGGGATGGTTGGAGTGAGAGTCAATGAGAGTTAGGCAGAATTCCCCTTACGCTATATCAAGAGAGGACTTGAGAGAGTTCATGGCTGAGATGTAGAGTTGTATGTCCTCATGCGAGTGGTTACGCCTCCATGTGCGCAGCACTGACGCATGTCGGTGTGGAGAGAGCGTATGAAAGGGGTGACCCATGGCTAAGGATGCTGAGACCTAGGGGTGAAAGTAAGCAATGGGAAGTGAGGGGAGAATAAGTCATATATTAGGGATTGGAAGGTGGAGAAGGAAGTGATGATGGAAGAGGCATTGGGTGTGAAGGGGGAGATTGCGAACTGTAGGTTGAAGAGAATAGGGAAATGGAAGGTGGTTTACATTTCCTTTTAGTAATAGGTGAAGCAAGTGGTAAGGAAAGGTAAGAGGGTGGAAAGGCGATGGAACTGGAAACAATTTAGTGGTCAGATAAGGATGGTGTGACAGTAGCATTAGGGCTGAGAGAGAGGTGGAGATGAATAAGAGATCCAAAGAGTTACCCATTGTGTGGGTAGGTAGGTTATGGATAGAGTGGAGAGTGTGGTCACTACGAGATGACCAAAGTTGGGATTTCTGAGAAGTGGTTGGAGAGGGAAGGTTAAAGTCACCTAAGAGAATGTGGTAATGTTAAGTGAACCGAGAATCAAGGAGTTGCCCAAAATCATCATAGAATAGTCCAGTGGGACCAGAAGGGCAAACAATGGAGATTAAGTGAACCGAGTAAGACAGAGCAATAGTAGAGATGGTGAATTCAAAAGAGGTAGGTAGGAGATGACATGGCATTGGAGATTTGTGGGGTATTGAGGCAGCAAGAGAGTTGGTGTCCGCCACATTTGATTATTGTTTGTGTGGTGTATGCAAGGCATTTTTGTGGCAACCTGTGGCAAACAGGGGTTAACAGGAAACACAGAGTGAAATAGAGAAGGATATAGTAGAAACCCTTAGCTCAGTCTTCCTTTTGCTCTGGAAGCCCAGGTGAATCGATGCCCAAAGGAGAGTGCTTATATAGCCAAAGTAACCTGAAGATATCTTGGTCAGAGGTCACATGGACTGTCCCTAGATCAATCCTGGATGCTTCTTTTAGGTTTACTGACCTATGGAGGCTGCCTTATGTAGATGGCCATCACTGACCTAGGTGCTGGCCCTCCCAGTGCTGTATCTTGGTTTATCTCCTGGAAGAGCTTGATTTAGATGTACTCGCTCTCAACGAAACTTGGTTCAAGGCCAGCTCTGTCATAGGTTTTGACACTCTACTTCCCGATGGGTACAAGGTCCCCTCCGAACCCAGAACCAACCGTCCCAGTGGGGGTGTAGCCTTGATTTTCCCAGAGTGGATCCCTTCTTCTATCATTACAATGCAGAACTACTTATCCTTTGAATGCCTGGTCTGCAAGGTCTCTGTCTCTCCTGACCTCTCTCTCACTAAGGTCAATATCTACAGGCCACATAGCCAGGTCACCCTCTTTCTCTCTGAGTGGGCTGACCTCTCCTCCTCACTTCTTGCCTCTACCTCCCAACGTCTCCTTCTCAGAGACTTGAACATCCACCTGGATGCTACAAGCCTTTCTTCAGGACTCTACGATTCTCTCTCTATATTCTTCCCTCTGGCCCGACTTAGTCTGCAGGCCACCCCCTGGATGTTCTGATCTCCTCAGACCTCCCCTTTTCTAACCCTCTCACTACTTCTCTCTCTTGGAGTGATCACTTTCTCCTTTCTTCCCACCTCTCTCTCTCTTCCCTGCAGCTGGAATAAAGCTGACTCCAGCTCTGCCACTATCTTCTCGGTCATCCGACCCATGAAGCGTGTATTAGTTGATGCTTTTGCTGCTACTTTCTCTCTAACTCCTGCACCTTTGGCTGACTCACACCCTGACACAGCAATCTCTAACCTTTATCCCTCTATCTCTAACACTCTGGATGTACTTGCCCCTGTCATGCGGATCCCCTTGAAGCCCAAATCCAAGCACAACTCTTGATACGATTCTGACCTCGCCGCCCTAAAACGCAAGTGCAGGGAGGCAGAGAGGAAGTGGAGGTCCTCAAGCGCACCCATTAACAAACTGGCCTGCCGCCTTCTCCAAAGACAGTACAGACTCTCTGTCCTCTCTAAGATTAGAGCCTACTTCCAAGCCCACAGCCTTGTGGCATCTAACAACTTGGCTGAAATTTCAAAATCTGTAAGGAGCTGGCCAATCCTGCTGCAGTCCCTACCTCTATTGTACCCTCCCAGGCCCTCTGCATGGCCTTGTCCTCTCATTTCACTACTAAAACTTAGGACATCTTGTCCGCCCTCTCTTCCTCTACCTCCTTCTCTACCAATCCTGGCCCATCTGAGGCTGTCTCTCCTCCTCCTTTCTCATCATTTATCTTGTTCACCCCTGACAATGTTTCTAGACAAGTCTGATCTATGAAAGTCTCATTTAAGTAGTTTCTCTGCTGCTAATCCAGAGCAATCAATGACTACATAGACCCCCTGGCTCCGGCCATCGCCGATTTCTGCAATCACTCCTTTGCCACTGGAACTTTCTGCTTACCCCTTAAGCACTCTCTTGTGCACTGCCTTCTAAAAAAAACCTCAGCTGATCCTTACTCTCTGGCTAACTATCACCCGATCTCCATCACTCCTTTACTGGGCAAACTCTTGGAAAAGTTGGCAATCTCCCAGCTTAATCTACACACTGAATCTGTTGGTTTCCTCCATGACCACCAGTCTGGCTTTAGAGCTGCCAGAAGCATGGAAACTACTCTCCTGAACACCTATGACGACTTGCTCTCCAATCTTAACTCTTATATCCCTTCTGTCCTCATTCTCCTTGATCTATCCTCTGCTTTTGACACGGTCTACAATGCCATCCTGCTCAATCGTCTCCGGGACAACCTTGGTGTTACTGATCGGGCCCTGGTCTGGATGACCTCCTTTCTCACCGACACACCCTCCTAGGTCCAAGTGGGGTCTCTCTCTCTACTTTTGGTGTTCCCCGGAGGTCTAACCAATCTCCCTGGATCTTCAACCACTACCTGACACCTCTTGCCCACTGCATCACTACTTTCTGCTCCAATTTTCAATGTATACGGATGACACTCAACTCTCTTTCAGGCTCCCCTCAGCCACCTATGCTTCTACTCTCATACCTGACGGTCTGGTCGCAATTCAGGAATGGTGTGCCGCCAATGATCTCTGCCTTAATGCCAGTAAGACTGAGATCCTCCTCATTGGGACACCCGCTCCCTCCGTTCCTCTCTCTCTCTGGCCGCCCACTCGGTGCCCTCTTCCTGCTGCTTCCTGTGAGGCTACGAACCTTGATGTCATCTTCGCTTCCACCCTCTACTTCTCTCCTCATATCTCTGATGTCTCTAAGGAGTCAAATTAACAGCTGCACCTCCTCAGAGGTATTATTCCTTTTCTCACTATTCACCCAGAAACTCAATGTCTCCAGAGCTCTGGTCCTCCCTAGGCTGGACTTTTGCAAAGTCCTCTTTCTAAATCTTCCTGCCTCTACCTTTCGACCTTTGCAACTCTTCGACCCATGGTTCCAATATCAATACAAATCATGTAATGTTAGTTTTTCTTTTGTGGGGTCTCTCCCTGGCACCAGTCCCTGCAAAATGGACATTGGTGGTTAATGACATTATTCGGTCCACCATTCACAATTAATTATTTTTTGGCCGTTGGGTGTTGACTAGTCACATCTCTCAATGGTATACTAATAGTTCTCCAAGTGACTAATCAATGCAGTTCAATGAGCTGACCTAGTGAACAACATAGTTTTCCAAAAACAACAAATGTATATTTTGTCATCCACAGCACATGTAACCATATCTTCAAACCTATGCGCTACCCCCACTCTGAAGATGCTAATATACTTCGATGGCCAACTTTTATTATTTGATTAAAAAGAAACAGAAAGTGTTGGTGCTTGTAGTTTGACTCTCGGGCACACTTGACAGGGGCCACAATGAGGGGTGCAAATGAAGTGTCATGCGTGTGTGTTGTTTCTTGGTGTCCAGATTCAGGCTGGAATTGGGTAAAGGTCTGTTTTTTCTCATGTGGGTGTGATGGTGGTGGTCAGATTCCTGACCCACCATTAGAGGATTAAGGTGTGCCATGCGTGTTAAGAGAATGTATGGCTGGTCTTTGTGGTGGTGGAAGCAGAGGTTTTGCAGATGAATATGTCCACTTCTAGTTATTTTGTCTTTAGGTGATGTGGTCTGGCATATTGGTAGAAGAAAAAAACACCACTTTTTCATGCCAAGTCAAAAACCAAGTCTGAATCCTATGCAGCCATAAAGAGGAAGCTGATGGGCTGTTCTTTGGATTTCCGTTATATTAATTGGATATCAAGTTTCTTTTATCAACGTTTGTCGAAATGTTTTCCATTTTTTTTAATGTGTGTTTATTCAAATCCTTTTTTTTTCTCTTTTTCTCCTGCTTTTTCGAATGTTTTCATGTTTTGTGTCTTGTAAATTAGCTGTTTCTAATTACTTCCTAGTTAATTTTATATAAGTATACTGGTTTAAATATAAATCTAATTACATTTAGTTTGCACTGCTTAATTATACTAGCATTGTTAATGTTTTCTCTGCGTACCCACCTGAACAGAGATGGATTTTCAGTTATTGCCATGTGCCAAACCATATTAATCTCTTGCTGTAATTAGTCACTGGGACTCACCACAGCCAGAGGCAGGGTTATTTCCCTGCAAATACTCAACAACACTAGTTAGTACCTGAAATGGTGTTCGTAACATGGTAAATATGACAGAACTGTGTATGGCAGAAATGCTACTTAAAGAATACACAGTATGTCAGAGTGGTTGGGTGTGGCATAAGGACCTTGAAGGTGATCTACTGTGGTGGAGGTGAAATTTGGTGGATGAGAGTTACCTACAGTGGGTGGCAGTAAACCTAAGGGCGAGTGGGAGATATCAGTAATCTGTTTAATTTAATTTTATTTTGTTTTTATTACAAGCCGAAAACCAGGCAGGCATCAGGGCGTGGGACACAAGAACATACAACACATAACAAAGAACACAAGTCAGGATCTTTGCTTTGTCAGCGATTAAATATAAGTGATATATCTATTCCAACAAATAGGTTTTCAGACCTTTTCTAAACACGAGTAGATTGCTTTCCATGCACAGGTTAGGAGGGAGAGCATTCCAAGCAATGGGTGCAGTGTCAGGAAAAGATGTACCATTTGCTTTCAGCATCTTTGAGCGTGGACCATTTAATAACACAGTGTTGCTTGAACACAACGTTTTAGTAGGTTGATAGATGGTTATTCGTCTCTTTAGGTATTTTGGGGCTGAACCATAGACTAGTGACCCAAGCTACTCCTCACTGATGAGGCCCAACAAGGCTGAACCATGTCTGGGGATGCTTGTGGTCTCTGCAGAAGGAATGTGATGTGACCTTGTTCAAGGTGGTCTGCCCCTTTTGGGGTGGGACCCAGCCTGATTTGCATATGGTCTTTCCCCTTCTGTGATGGCTTGGCAGGAGAAGAAAAATGGTCTGAGGGGTTGCCCAGAGCAATGCTTGAGGCCAAGATTCATTCTAAACCTTCCTGCCATCACCTCTTTGTTTTTGCTTTGTCACCCCAAGTAAGACGGGTATGGCCAGACATGGGTCCCATGCCTGCTGGGCCTAGAGACCCAATCTACTCCTCACTGATGAGGCCCAACAAGGCTGAAACATGTTCGGGGATGCTTGTGGTCTTGTGCATAAGGGATTTGACCGAGCAGTTTGAGCTGGTCTGCCCCTTTTGCGGTGGGACCAGGCCTGATTTGCATTTGGTCTCTCCCCTTCGGTAATGGCTTGGCAGGCAAAGAACAATGGTCTAGAGGGTTGCCCAGAGCAATGCCAGAGGTTAAGATTCATTCTAAACTTTCCAGCCATCACCTCTTAGTGTTTGCGCTGCACCATAGACTGCCTTATGGGTAAAGACAGCCATTTTAAACTGAATTCTAGCTCTCATAGGGAGCCAATGGTGGGACTTTCGATGTGCTGTGATGTGCTCGCCTGGTTACACTTGTCTTATAATGGGAACAGCTTCCTTTTGGACCACTTGAAGGGCATGCAGAATATTTAGCAATACGCCGACTACCAGGACATTGCAGTGGTCTACTCTTGATAAAATGGTAGCCCTAGCCAATGTTTTGCAGTTTTTACACAAACTCAGGGGTCTAATTGTCCTTAATAGTTGCAAGTGCTATTGTGTACTATATACACTGCCGTTCACTTGCGTATCAAGGCTAACATTGCAGTGCAGGAGGGTGCCTAAGGTTTTAATCTGTGTCTCTGTTTTAATAACAAAAGGTTTTTGTATCTGTGATCTAATTGGGATCTCTGTCGGGAGGAGAATAAGAGTAGCAATTCGGATTTAGCATACTTTAGGCACAACCAATGCTTTGCCATACATTGTTTTACTATTTTAAAAGTGCCACTTAGTATAACAGTGTCCTGGTCGTAATTTCCTTCTAATCTCAGCAAAAGCTGAGTCTCATCATCATAATTGCTGAAGTGGATGTCCATGTCCTCCAAAATAATCACACCAGGGTTTGATATAAAGATTAAACAAAGCTGGGGACGGGCAAGCCCCTGTGGGACTCCTAACATTATAGAGGCATAATGCAATAGGACCTCACCCCAATGGACAGCCAAAAGTCTATCGGACAAGAAAGAGTGGATCCACTTTTTAGCGTTGGGTGAGAACGTACCCTTTTTACACAATGCCGCCAAAAGAGTGCTATGATCCACTAAATAAAATGCTGCTGACAGGTCTAAGTTGACCAGCAGACCCCATCCGCCTGATTCAATGATGTCTAACATGTCTTATTGCAAGTCCAGAAGTGCACTTTCTGTATTGTGATAAGGCCCAAATTCTGACTGTTTAGGGTTGAGGACATTTGTGTGTTCTATGAAGTCCTGGAATTGTTTTGTGGCCACTTCATCTAAAATGTTCAAGAAAAAAGGGGTGTTGTTAATTGGTCTTAAATTGGAGCAAACATGACTCACTTAATATTTCTAGGAACCTCCTCATATCTATAAAAAGGAGTTTATGAAGTAAGAAAAGTACCAAACATATTTCCATTTGCCAGAATGATCTTCGAAGGAAGAACATATGTGCAAGTGGTCTGAATAAGTAGGTCTGTTGGATTGTTTTTTGGTGAATTTGTCGGATAAGTACTTAGGGGCTGAGTTGGACAGACATTTGTGTGTCAAAGAGAGGGTTTGGAATAAGATTTGTTTGTGGACCGGCAACCAATTGGCATTCCGTCTCGTCATGGTGATGTGTTTGTTTTTAGGTATGTTGATGGCTGCTCTTAAGGCATTGTTTTGGATCATCTGAAGTTTTTTGATATTGCGGTTGTTAGTGCCTGCGTGGAAGGCATTACAGTAGTCTATTTCAGATTAGATGAGAGCTTTAGCCAGCATAATGCAACTGTCAGGTGACAGGAAAGGATTACAGGCATAGATGAGTTGGGAAGTGTACGCTGCCGCCGAGGCTGTGGCGTTGACTTGTCTGGTTAAAATGAGTGCTGAGTCAAGGTAAATGCCCAGGCTTTTTACTTCCTTGGAGACATTGTTCCTAATCCCATCAATAACGAAGGATTTGAAGGAGTCACAGAGTTTGTTTAGGTGGTGTTATGAGTCTCTGAGGAGTAACTCTATTTTTCTGTCATTTAAGCCGAGGCCATGCTGGGCCATCCAGGCCTGGAGGGTTTGGTAGATTTTATTTAGTGATTTTGAGTCAGTGTCATACGTGCGTGTAATAGGGATGAGGATTTGGGTATCATCTGCGAAGTTGGTGTAGTTGATACCTAAGTCATCAAGCAGGGGGCTTGGTAAAGATATTTTATAGGGAGGGGGAGGCACAGGAGCCTTGAGGGACTCCACATGTGACAGGGGATGGCAGTGCTGCAGCAGTGGATGAGAAGACCCTTGTGGTTCTGTTAGACAGGAAGGACTGTGTCCAACTTAAAGCTGCTGAGAGGTCCAGCAGGCGGAAGAGTGCTAGGTTGCTGTGATCTTTGATTTCCTCCATTTGCATTTTTAGATCCAGGAGGGCTGATTCAATGCCATGCCCTGAGCGGAAACTCGATTGGCGAAGGCCTAGGAGGTTGTTGGATTCCAAATGGTTTTGGATTTGCATATAAGCTGCTTGTCATAAACAGACTACAATCAGGTACACACCAACCCCAAAATATTCATAAAGGATACAAGGGGTCAATAAGACCTTTGAAAAGGATACGTGATGGATCCGCTGTATCCCGTGTTCCACCGTACAAGTATGCCAGAGAGACGACTAGTAGATCAATAAGAGACCTTCTAATTGATAAAGCAATCTGTCTACTAAATGAACAGACAGAGTGAGTGATCAATGGAAAGGGCCAAATGAGAAGACACACCAACCTGTAAAAGAAAGTACTATATGTATTTGTCTAAAGTGGGACAATACACCAGGCCAAAAATATACATCCCGAACTAACCTGTGATGAAGGAACTGTAGGTCTGTAGAACAACAATAATCCAATCCAGAGTCAACGACTAGGAAAGGGGTAAGGTACGTAGGGAATCTAATCCCGAACGACACGTGGGTCACGCACCGGGTTGGTGCACATCAGGATAGCGTCCCAAAGTTCGTGAAAATGAAAGGTGAACAATGTTCATGCAAAAGTAAAGTTTTCCATTCTCTGGAGGCAGTTCCAAAAAGGCCCTTGAGTATTGTAATTATAATGTCCAACTGAATGTAAAGTAAATACACAAATGCTGATAACTTGACAGTGCTTACTTGAAGTTTTCTGGCGTGTGGATGGACGGCGGGAAGAAATGCTGGAGTTCAGGCATTCGCAGGAGACGTCCTGCTGGACAGAAAGACAGTGGGAGCGTTCTGCGTGTGGAATGGAGCGGGATACACTCCGCTTAGTGTCCTGGTTGCGTGAGACGTCCTGCTGGACGGAAAAAACAGCAGGAGAATTCCACTAACAGAATGGAGCGGGATACGCTCTGCTTGGTCCTGGAAATGCCGCTTGAAGGAGTGGAGCGGAAATAAACGACTCTGAGCTTGCTGAAAGGAGTTTGAAGTACCGTAGCTTCGGGCAGGAAACACAAATGATCAGAAGCGCCGGGTCAGCGTTGTTGATTGCACATATGCGTACCACGGCTTCACGTAACAACTCACATGACTATTGCGGAACACCCCGTCTCTGCTGTCTGGCCCGAAACAAATGGAACAGCTTCCAATGAGTAAAAAAGAGTCTAGCTGTACTATGGGTGTAATGCCTATACATTTGAACTTGCCATCCTCTATGAAGAGGGGGAACAGAGGCAGCAGGCATGACACTGCTCTGTCCAGTATTATGAGTAGGGAAGGTACTGTTGTGATAGGGTGGTAGTTTTTAGGAATGTTAGGGTCTAGTGTGGATTTCTTCAGTAAGGGGAGGACCCATGTATCTTTGAGACTGGTTGGAACTATGTTTAAAATGAGTAATTGATCAAGGTTGTGATGAAAGGGGCTTCAGCAGCACAATCTTAAATGAGTGAGACCGGGCAGATGTCCCCTTGACATCTGGAACACTTAAGGCTTGTGATATTTTTCAAGACTTCTGTTGTTGTGACTGTGGCTAATTCAAATTGTGAATTGGCTTTCTGGGGTATGTGTGTAGAGTCTTGCCAAGTCTGGGCTGGAGTTAAGTTAATCTTTTTTAGTTCCATTTTTGTTTGAAGTAAAGTAATTTTGTCGAGGATTGCTTTTTGTATATCTGTGCACCAGGCAGTGTCTTTAAGACACAATTCTTGGGGCGGCACTGGTGCTTCAAGTTCTCGTGGAATGATGAACAGCTTGTTGGTGTCGGAGTTGGCTTTGGCTGTTCACTCATTATAAGTCACACTTTTGTTTTGGAGGATGGCAAGTTTGTAATTTTTTCAGGCAACAGTAAAGTTTTCTTTGTTGGCTTCTGTGGGGGATTTCATTCCAGTTGAATTCAGCAGTTCTCTTGGTACTATGCATTGTTTTAAGGTTTGGGGTGTACCAAGTGGGCTAGTGGTTTAGGTTTACGCAAACCATGCAGTTAGACTGCTGGGTGCAGTTGGTGCGTGCATGTTGTGGCATAACTGAATAGACATTTAATGTGGGGCACACCTAATTGAACACAGAATAGCTCACAGAGGTCGGCAGCGCTCTGTGGGAGGGTGGGATGCTGCACTGATTCTGACCTCTTTCCATGCGGGCAAGTGCCCTTCTTTTTGGTCTGTGTTTAGTCTTGCTATAAATGCAAACACACATGTTATTAAAATAATATAGTGAGCTAAAAGCCATGTACCCAAAGGCAAATATTATTTACACTTAAATTTAATGAGATGTAAGTTTTCTCCACTTCTTCATCTCCTCTCTTACCTCTCTCTTCTCCCAATAGACTGTGATAAAGACAGAAAAAACAGCTGGAGACCGGAAAAATGGATTTTACGCTCTGTGAATGCTTTGCAATGATCACTGCGGGATACGATTTAATTTAGCGAGGGCAACATCTACCTATCCAGCTAGAACAAAGGCACAGATTTCTAGGAAAGCGGATTTTGAAAGGTTAAGGTGTGCTGCAGGGTTGAAATGAATAAAATTAGAGTGGGCTCGTCAAGAAGACTGGAAAGTTGGGAGGGAGTCTCTCTCTCTCTCTCTCTCTCTCTCTCTCCCTCTCTTTCTCTCTCTCTCTCTCTCTCCCTCTCTCTCTCTCTCTCTCCCCCCCTGCCCCCCATTCAGGCCAAAACTAGGAAGCAGGGGAAGCGGCAGTCACACACCTCTGCTTAAGTCCTGGTTAATTCATTCATTCAATTTGTCATTTGTTATAGCGCCTTTCACCATAATTATGGTCCCAAAGTGCTTTTGGTGGAACACCCTTGGAGAGGCCGGAGTCCAAAGAAAATTAGGAACGTTTGGGGGGAGTTATTATGTGTGTGTGCACTTCAGCCATTAAAGTTATGTGCGGGTGGCCAAGACCCTGCTAGTCACCCATGTCTAAAAGGAGTGTGTATGGGCGCAGTGGGGCAATACTATGGACTAAAGGGGATTGTGTTTAAATCTTTAGAGAGTTTTGGTGAAGATACAGAATGAATTTGTATCCTTAAAAGCTGCTTCCTTCTTATGGCAGAGGTGATGTGCAATAGTGTTTGTGTTATATGTGAGTGCAGGGTATATGGACTGAAGCTGTGCCTTCCACTAAATTGCAAAGGTGCAGTGTGCAAGGGGAGACATGGGTTAGCTGTACAGACAACAATTCATTATTCCTGGGTTCATTCTATGTACAATGAGCATTGCTGCGTCTCACAGGTGATTTAATTGCTAGATGAATGCATAATATTCTCCCTCTGAGAGGTACATTATGCAGGATAGATTGCCATCCCTAGTTATTTCTGTGCATAACGCAACACCCAAAACCCTCCTTACCTGTGGAGATGCACAGGAACACCCCTTGTTTGTTCTTTAGCCTACAGTTCTCCAACCAGTATGGCAAATAAGCTAACCTAGGCTGGGAAAAATAAATACGCCTTGCGTTGCATGGCTTGGGCTTGCACAGCCTGGGGTACTGGGGTCAAGGTGACATCTTCTTTCCTCAGCAACAAAGTGAACCCAAGAGCACCCCCTTAGCTGCACACTCAAGCTGGGGCAGCTCTCATGTTTTCACAATTCTGCTTTTGCTGGTACATAATGGGGTGCAGTTTGGCACCTTGTTGTCTGTTATGGATGAACCTCCACTGACATGACCTTAAAGAAGATGTAACAAACACAGAGTTTTCTGAAGAACAATAATAACTGCCTTAAAAACAGTAAAACAAATATGCAAGATGGAAAGATCTAAGTGAAATGCAACACATTACACCAACAAGCCGTTTTGGTCTATCAATTTTCCGCAAACAGTATATAATCAGGCCAAATGTGATAGGAAGGTAAGCAGGGAGCGCTCTGAAAAATATACCTGGAAGGAAATACCAGAGGGGAAAAATACAGAGCTAAGAGGGGCAAACACCAATAATGACCAGCAGGCCAAAATGTTCAGGCCATCATAGCCATTAATAGGCAGGTTGTATGTATTCTTAAGATGCCTATATGCACAATCAGATTAAGTGTAAGAAAGGAAGAGTCCTATATTAAGACAACATATAGGTATGGAGTACAAAGGTCAAAATGTTAGTCATGTTAAAGCTAACAACTTATTTAAATATTTCCACTAATCAACTTTGTTTTTCTCTCTTGTCTTACTTTTTTTAGCACAATAATGTTTTTTTCTCTCTTTTCCAGGTCAATAAACCAGCTATTTGGCTACCCGTTTTATTTTTGTGACTGCTGGCCATTAAAAGTAAATTATTATGGACAATTATTTCTGTTGAAGCATTTCTTTTCAATTCTGTAATACTGTTGGATAGTGGTTTATGAGGGACAAAGTCATTCTGGGAGTTTAACCTCTTTTTTTGCTTTGTTTTCTCTTTGGAGTTGTAATTAATAAAAAAAAACATACTTTTTGGGAGCTTTTTTTATTTCAGGGAAAAGCTAAAAGCAATCATGCCAGACAAAAAGTATTCCCTGAAAAATGCAGTCCTATATATATTTTATTTCCAGAATAACATGTACTTCTATTATATGTGAATTTATTTAATCAAATATGCTTCTCCTTTAACATGTTGACCCCACTTCCCTTGAGCTAATCTAGTTATATCTCCATCATAATACACATGTTATTAATGTGCTAAAATAAATGTTCTTTATTGGTCCTCTCTTTCCTTGAAGGATGTCTAATGTTATTTGGATTGTGAAAATAACCTAATTTCACAGTAACAATTTGAATACTACCATGTTCAAATATTGTATTTTCGTGCATTTATTGACATGCAACTTAAAATTACTGTCAATAAATAAATGCCAAACTGTATGTCTTTTTCCATTGATTTCACTACATGTCAAGCTTTGTGACACGACTACATGTGTATGCATGTCTTTTGGTATAATGATTTCTTTAGTGGTGATAGAGTCTAGCAAGGTAGAAAACGAGTTACATAAAAAGCTAGAAAGAAATGCCCCATGATATATCATGGCACATACAGAGTCATAGCCAGGATTGTCTAACAAGTGGGCCTGCAGCTAATGTAGTTGGGCACACTGCAGTAGCATTAATATCTGTAAATGCCCACAAAGCACTGCTGAGTGGGCTTGTATACATTTTGGGTGGGTCTTGCCCGCTCAAGCCCTAATCTGTCTTCACCTCTGCTCTCATATGTTTTATTGTTGTATTTTTACATATTTTGGATTAATATATATATATATATATATATATATTCATTAATAGAAAACATATAAACACAAAATGAGGCTGATCTACAAAAACACTTTTGAATGGGAAGACCCAATAAAAAAAGTTGTTGTTTATCAGGCTCTAAATGTACAGTCTTCAGTGAGCCTATGCTTTCCCAAATCAAGTAAGTGCTTTAAATCTTGTGCCACACCAAACTTTCAATAGTGCCTCCAGTCTTTTTTAAACATTTCATTCTAGACTTCCCTACTCAGTGTTTTGAAGTGGCCTTCTGAATAACAAATAACGAATATCCCCACATAGCCATTTACCCACTAATAAAGTAAAAGGGGACGATTGTAATGCATGGTTAAAAATATTTTGAATTCATTATCCATATTTAATTTGAAATTCTATTGCTAATATCCAAGAACCTTTGTTTGCAGTTGTATGTAGATATGTTTTATTGCTTCTAGTGATGAACAGGTACTTTCCCATGATGTGTTACAACATTATCAAGAAGTCACTATATGTTTGACACATTTGAAAACCCAACTTAGAAGGTAAGCCCCAGACCACTTCAATGCCATTGAATCAGAAAAGTAAACAATATATCGTGTATTCATATAGTCAGACCACTCTTTCAAGAAAACACCAGAATTATAGTTCTCCATTGATAGACCAACATAAAGTTTGATTACTATTACCAGTAAACATATTTAGCAAGCATCATCTTCTATGTTACATGTGCCAGAATATATATCATGTTGCATTGACATTTTGTTAACTTAAATTGAAATCAAATGTGCATGTTTGTGCAACAATATCCATTAGTCACCCCTTATTAGGTCAATAATGTGCACATTTCTAGATCAATGCCTGGAAGGTAAGCAGAACAGCTGTGTTTATGTAATGTTAATATTGTGCATTTTCATAAACAGATGCCAAGAGAGGTTCAGCAACTCTTAACATTAGCTCCATCAAAGAATAGGTCCCTGTTATATTAACCTTTAGTCAATGGTAAAATAGATCACTTGGCATTGATAACCATCAGCCCACACAGACACAACCCAGCTAAATGGATGGTAAGTGTAAGAACGTAACCATTTGCAGAATTGAAAAACTGAATGCAAACCAGAATTTAGCTGAAATGGGGAAGATATGTATACAGAATATGTGGAAGTGGGCTAAAGTGGTCAGCAGCAGCCACCTTGCTTGTCGGTTGGAGGTGCAGCAGGGACTTTATAACTACAATTAATTCTGCAAATCTTGGATTGTCTACCGGGTGCTGGGTGCTGCCTGCACCTTTAAGGATTTTGCGTGAGCAACGTGCACCTGCAGGAAGAGGAGGACTTCAACCTTCAAAAGCCCCTGTCTATGTGGAAACACACAGAAGTGGACGAAAGTGGTTAGCAGGGGTTTGTATCCAATACAAACGAAAGTGGTTAGCAGAGGTGAGCGGTCATGGCTCTTTATATCTGCCGTGAAGTAAGTGCCGCCTTTTTTCCTGTCTAATATTCCTTACAGCCAGATATAATATCTGCACACAGATTGCTGAGGAGTGCCTTGAGGAGCTAGACACATGTTGCAGTTCTTTTTTCAGCCAGAGCTGTGCCTGTGGGGAATCAAGTGATTCTCTGCTTGACCCTTTGTCCAGTGTCCCAGGAGTATACCTGCTGCCTTCATAAACACCTGAAAAAACAGGCAAAAATATTTATAATTTAATGAATGCCAACAAGGGTGAGTGCTGGTGAGCTAATTGTGCTGCAAGCCACACAGGAGACTACTTATTTCTTTGTTGCAGCATTTGGGGGACATCTGCTGAAGACAAATAGCTTTTAAATTAATCACGGATTTAAGTGAAGTGCTGGTGTGAGTGCTGGTAAATATAGTTGTTCTCCTGTCAGCCTGAAGAAAGGAGTTGTTCAAACAAAATGGAGCCTGGTCAACCACCAAGAACTTGTAGGATGGTTCGCCTGTTCAAGGGTAACCCGTGTCCTGTGAAAAACACTAGCATCAACTGGGCACTGCAGTGAGTCAGAATAATGGACTCGCCAAACACCCTCCCCATCTTTCAGGTGGTAGCAGAAGAAATCCAAAGAGGAGGATGTAAACTTCAAATTGTTTGGGTCAAGAAACGGAAAGACAAACTGGAAGAGATAACCTGCATGGAAGAGCTTCTAATCTCAAATCCTGGCAGAGTGAAGGAAAAAATAATACAGCAAGACTGGATCTTGACAAACGAAAAAATTCTGTCATATAAACTATTGAAAGATCTTCCGCCTGGACTCAATAAACCAAAAACCCCACTGAAATATTGCAAAAAATTCCCTGAAAAAGCTCTGAGAAAAATGTTCATGCAAGCACAGCTAAATACCCTACACACAAGGGAAATTTTGTCTATTATATCAAAATCTACAATAGCTTCATGTCGATTATGTGAGAACCCTGCCCAACTTGAAACTGTGAGACATCTTCTGACGTCCTGTTCTGCGCTGTCTTCGGAAAGAGAGGCGTACTTGGCACCGCTACTATCCCATCCATCTGTAGTAAGTGAAGAGATAGGCTGGTGTCTGCTTATTTCTGGCGACATCTTGGCGAGATGGTCGAGGGCTGCAGCTAAACTTTTGGACATTGCTTTAAAAAAAGCAAACCTGGGAAATCTCAAATGTCAAATGGTCACAGATCAGTCTGATGACGATAGTGGAGAAACTGTCTTTTGACTTTTGAGAAAAAAAAAGAGAAACTGAGAGCGGTGTCCCAAGTAGCCTCATCAGAACTTTTCAGCAAGAACTTTTTCAGTAAGAACGCTAAAAATCTTTTGTAAAAATATTTTATTGATTAAATGCAAATAAAAAAATAATAAAAAAATAATAATGGACTATGCTATGCATAGAATTGGTATAAAAGTCAATGCACTAATCCCCCAATGATGAGTCCCCCAATGATCAAACCCACCAATGTTACAGCTGTCTTGCATCCGTCGTCAGTGATGCCCCCACAGGCTGGTGGCGGCACTCACTGTGTGGTGTGGGGGAAGCTGCGCTGAATGTGGTGTTAGCTATGCCAGCACTGCTGGAAACGAGCATGACTGGTAATGCTGATAAGTCGGAGAACAATAATACTGTGCTTCCCATAACAACATCTAATGAAGGCAGTATCAGTCTTGCGAAAGTAGTGAATACATTGCATGCTTTAAAAGAGACGGGTCCAGAGCTGTGTAATGTTCCATACAATCAGTCCTTGAAATTGGGACTAATGAAACAAAGATTGTTCTATCAAGCATCTAACTCAGCGACTGGCCAGAGAAAATAAATATTGGAGGCAATAGAGGATGCCCAGTTATTGGAAAGTGCAGGAATATTAGATCAGCCATTGGTCCAGAAAGAGGTGGTAGAGTCCATTGCACCAGCAGTCGTCTCATCCAGGTCTACTTCTACAATAATGTGTGTTACATCATCATGAGTTGGAGCGATGAGTGAGCCTGGAGGAGTTAGCATTGGGGAGTGCAGTGAACTATCACTTAGAAGAGATCGCACCCTGGCCGATCGGCTAACACAAGATATTGGTAGGATTTCCAAGATGATGGCCGACAAGAGAAGGTTTTCCTCATCATCAAAGGAGAGAAACCTGCCAACTGACATGGCAGAGGTGAGGGAAAACCCTGAGATGAATAACTGGTTGGACCCTCATATGCAAGGAGAATGTGTGTTCAGCCTTCTGGTTCTGTGACACAACAACTCTACACAAACAATTTTACAGATCTGGCAGAGACTGTCCCCAATCCCTCAAACAACTTAATTAATACAGAAGATGTGGATGACGTGCAACTTTATCAAACATACGTAAGAAATAAGAGAAGGCGAAGAGTGTCATTTTAATCTGAATACCCTGAATCAGAGTTTACGAAAAAGATCACAGAGACTAAGAGATCTTGATAATCACTCTACAAATGTAGTTATTAACCTCAGCACAATGTTAGCACTAACCATCACATTGGCCCCCCCTTTAAAACTGTGCGATTCGATAAACAACTTGAAAGATCAAGCTACACTATCAGCAACAGAGAAGGGGGTTGGGTGTGTAGATTGTGAACACTCCTGTGCTGAGCTCTGTGAATGGATTTCTTTTAGTTCTATTTGGTTTTACAGGTTCACAGGTTGTAAGAGGTAAACCCAATACCTCTTGTGGAGAAGGTTTGTAGAGAAGTCCTAGTTACATTACAATTGGAGTATACCAATATGACCCTTCTTTTTATAAAAGGATCTCACGTTTTTTGCTGTGGTTTTTACAAGTGTATTTTTATTGGAACATAGTCTAGACACATTGGGCCTCATTACACGGTAGGCGGTAAAAATTGGCAATTACCGGCATGGCGTAATTAGCGTGTCCGCCCTCGCAAGAGGCTGCAAATTGCGTGCCATTACGAGATCGCGGGCACAAGCCTACCGCCATGCCGGTAATGAGCCTACCGCCATGCCGCAAAAGTCCCCAAAAAGCCCCTTAACGGCGTCGTCGAAAGCGCTGTTAGCACTTCCGACCTGCCGCCACATTCAAATAGCGGTCTTCGCAAATAGTGGTCACCGCCATTAGCGGTCACCGCTAATAGCGGTTACCGTAATTTTGCGGAACCTGAAATAGCGTCATCGCACCGGAATGGGAAAGAGCACGGCGGCCATCTTTAAAAACACAATCCATTGCCATCCTCCTTATCCAGGACACCTTACCAGGAACCATGTTGGAAAATACACCAAGGACACCGTAAAGATGCCCAAGGCCGTTAAAAAATCGCCTGAGCGGCAACGCAAGGAGAAATTTAGCAAGGAGGAGCTCCTTATGCTCACGCAGACACTAGCAGAAAATGCACAGTTAGTCTTCAATAACGACATGCATCGGGAGACCATTGTGAAGAAGAAGGCCACCTGGGAAGAGGTAGCCCACAAGGTCAGCGCGGTAGGCACCACAACCTGCACAGTTAAAGACTGCCGAAAGAGGTGGGATGACCTCCGGCTCCGTGTGCGGAACAATCTATCCGTTAACCGCAACCTGGCTATGGGCACAGGAGGAGGCAGTGAATCGCCAATTAAGCTCACTGAATGGGAGGAGACGTGTGCATCAACTATCGGGGTGGAATCCATCGAGGGAGTTGGACAAATGGAGCATGGCGTGCCCATTTCGTCTGATGGAGGTGAGTGTATGCATCAAACAATGCACAGTGAAGTGTGATGTTCCCCCCAATCATGTGTCCATATGAATGCCGTGGATCCAGCCACAAACAAACATGCATGCCTCACCACATACCCGTACAACACAGAGCCATTTGTGCATGACTCACCCAACATCCCCATTACCTGCATCCACACTAAAGAGCCCTAAATGCATAGAACGGCATGACATATTCATTTAGCTCTAGGCAGGTCGACCCATGACTGATAGGTTTTCCACATTTCTCACCCGTACAGGATCACACACGGACACTGAGGAGGCACGCACTTCCACACCTGCTCCCACATCCAGCAAAAAACCCAGGAGGGATGCCACAGGGAACACCGCCACATCCGCAAGGGCAGCCAGGACGAGTGACCATGACCACAGGGACAAAGGCAGCCGGATCACCAGTTGCACGCATCCACAGGCCATGCCTGCTCCCGTCGTGGCACCCACGGAAGTGTGTCTCCCAGCAGGTGAAGGCAGCATTGAGGGAATGCACTCTGCTGCCACCAGCTCAACGGGTGAGGCAGCAGCCACTGCCCCACCTTCAGATGAGGAGGAAACACCTGCCATTGATGATGAAAGCCAGAGCCCCAGACCAACAAGCCCCTTAATAGCAAGCCCGAGGTTCTCTTCAGGTCCGGGTAGTCAAGGAGAATCACCCACCCCCGAAGGGCCATGGAGCCCCCAGGTATTCTCTCCTGATGCAAGTGCAATGGATCCAGGTGCATCAGCCATCCCACCAGCACCCACCATGCGACATGACCTCTCGTCCATCTTTCAGAGGCAGACCGAGATAACTGGCCTAGTAGGGCAACATGTGGCTGAGACAGCCCGCCTGAGGGAGGACATTGCTACACTTGCACAGCAGACGAGGGAGGGCATGGAGGCATGCACCAACCAAATCTGCAGTGAAATGGCCCAACTGCGGCAGGCCATGAACCGCATAGCAGACGCAATTGAGCGTCGATGCCCATTCACAACCCAGGAAGAACCGGGCCCCTCCTCGTCTGGGAGTTCATGTCATACTAGTCTTCTACACTGGTCTAGGCAGAACCTGCGGCGCACCGCTTCACAACCACTAGATGACAATGCAGGCACTGGAAACTTGGGCCACCAAGATTCAGGTGCCACATGTGGCGATGGACACATTCACACCATGAGACTCACATGGGAGTGTTGAGGGGGCAGGGGGGTAAGGGTGTATTTGGGTGTGTTGAGGGGGAAGGGGGTAAGGGTGTATCTGGGTGTGTTGAGGGGAGAGGGGGTAAGGGTGTATTTGAGTGTGTTGAGGGGGGAGGGTGGTAAGGGTGTATTTGTGGAGTTGGGGTAATGCACTTTTTATCACATTATGTTCAATATACACTGTTCTGAGTTTGAAACCCAAGCGTGGTCTCCATTATTGTGTATGTTTCATTCATTGTGGACAGGGTCCTTTGTGGGCCTCAAAACATGCACCAGAGCAACAATACCCGTCTACGTCCATGCTATTTCACGTTGGTGCCTGATGAGATTCCAGAATCAGATGCTGATGCACATCGTGTGCCTCCTTGGCACTGCCTCTTTCATGTCCTGCCGGGGCATTCCACCCGTACTCATCCCCAGCCACATCATACTCTTCTGGTGGTTGCATGTCAATTTCAAGTGGCATAGGCACATTCCATCATATGCACATTTTGTGATGCTCTACACATGCCATGGTTGTCTTTGCCACTTTGACACGGCCGTACAGGAGTGCCACACCCAAGCCACTTAGGCAGCGGAGCACTGTCATTGGAAGGATGTGCAATATTGTTGTCCTCTTCCTGATGGTTCTGTGGGTTCCGTACAGGGGTTGGGAGCCACCTC
This sequence comes from Ambystoma mexicanum, assembly GCF_040938575.1. Classification (NCBI taxonomy): domain Eukaryota; kingdom Metazoa; phylum Chordata; class Amphibia; order Caudata; family Ambystomatidae; genus Ambystoma; species Ambystoma mexicanum. The sequence continues at coordinate 577,031,058 of NC_090940.1, forward strand.
CTCAGTGGATAGCTGGCATCGCCTGTATGGTGTGAGGAATGGGTACCTGTTACGGCTCACCTCTGGTGCTGGCTGTTGTTGTTGGTGCTGCACTGCTATCATGTACTCCAGCCCATCATGTCATGCTGCTGCTATTGGGACCATCTTGGTGTGGGAAGGGGTGTGGTGTGCTCTTATGTGCTGCCTGTCTCCATTGCATACACCTGTGCTGATTGTGTCCACCTGTGGCAGATGGGTACACTGCTCAGGTCTCTTAAAGGGTGCTTTTCAATGCCGTAATTAGCGCCATGCCGGTAAGGGGTTTTTAGGTGTTTTCAATGCCGCTAATGCCATGTCCGCATGGCTTGTGATGCCCTGGTATTAGCGCCATGGCGCTGATTCCGGCAGGGGGGTTGCGCGCCCGCCGCCTTGCCGCTATTAGTGGCACCGTAATTAACAGGTGTGCTAATAGCGATGGGTCTAGGTCGTGATTGGCTTGGGAAATTACCAGTACGTACCGGTATTCCCTTACCGCACAACGTGTAATGAGGCCCATTGTCTGCAGAACGTGGTCAGCCGACGCATGTTTCAACCATAGAGGGTCTTTAGCAAGGCAGGATGGTAAGATTCATGGGATCAAAATCCCGTTGGTTCTCAAAGGTCAGTGGCAGAAGTGTCTTCCAAGATACAATAAGGTAATTAGGCTGTTGCCCGCTCGTATTACCTGGCCGTCTGGTAATACGTATATAGTATCAAAGCTAAACCAGCAGAAAAAAAAGGGGATCTCATGGCTACGAGAAATCAGTCTTAGACATCTCCACCTTTTAAATGGGCAAGTCACAGGGGATATCCGGGGATGTCCAATGTGGAAGAGAAGTATCCAGAAGGGAATCCTGGATTATATTTTGGTGTCCGGTAATGTATTCCCTTGGGTGTCCAATTTAGAGGTAATTCCATCTACCTGTAGTGACCACAACATTCTAAAAATGTACTTGGGCCCAAAGTGTACATTTAAAAAAGACTTATACTCTGTCAAAAGAGATATTTTCTCGAAGGGAGGAAACATCTGAGGATTAATCCAGGCAAAATAACCCTGTTGAATGAGAGATTGTTTCACCATGTATGGAGGTTGAATTTGTAGCCACAAAAAATAGTGGAATATTTTACATTTCTATTGGATTTTGCAGACGTTTGTGAAAAACTCTTTGTCAGAAGTGACTGATATGCTGGGGGAGACTCGCATCAGTGTGGCTTGACCGACTTTAGAGGGTGATATACTCTGAACGTTTGGATCACTCGACGACCGCAGTGGTGGGAGAAAAGCACAGGGGAAGCCTGGGGGAAGAAGCCTGTGTGGAGAAAAATGTCAGCAAGCGTCTGCTGGGGAGCCTACAATATGCCTATGATACGCCGGGAGTCCCGGCAGTCTGACAGTCTGGTGGACTAACCAAAAGGCTATCCATTCCCCCGCTGAGTTAACTTTTTAGGACCAACGGGGCAATTGAGCGTGATCTCTTGTGATCCTTTGAGGTGCAGGGGGCCTGTCCCCATCCTGAACTGAAGCTATGTAGGCAAGCCAGGTAAACCTGGCAAGAAGCAGCTGCTGGGTGCTTCATAGCTTTCAATCCTTCATAGCATTGCATCATCCTAGTTGATCGGCAAGTAAAATGAGGGTGGGGGGCTGAGATGGCAAATTGTGTGCACATTTTATGCTCTTACTCTATGCCCATGCAAAACAAAACTGTGTGAAAGCAGTGGAGGGAGATAACTATTTTACTAAGAAAACCTAGTGAGTGGCTGTGAATTTGTTTTTTGCATTCATACCATCTAAATGTGGCATTACCGCCAGTTCACTGGGCAGACAGTAACTGTTTATCACCAGGTTGCCATCTACTAGCAGCATGAAGCCAACAACAAAGCCAGTTATGAAGCCAACAAGAAGATGGCCTCCGTAGCGCGGCTTTACCAACGGGGAAGCACTTGAGGAGCCCTACTAAACTGAATAATGGGCTAAACACAGTGTCACGCTTTAAAAGAGCAAAAAAGGACAGACTAAGTATGTTTTCTTTGGCTCAACTGAAAGTTATTGGTTTTCTTGAGGCAGCTCCTGATGCCTCTGCTGCCCCTATTGTTTTAGAAGCCCTTGAGCCTGTCCCAGCCACTTCCATAGTGGTTTCCAAACAAACCCCCCAACGAGCTGACAGAAAATTGCAACGAGCTGTTGGTCAACTGTAACAGCAAACCTACCCATAGTCTGCCATCTATAGACAATAATGGATCTTTTCTCAACTTATGCCGGAGCCTGAATAGAAACTCTCTGTGTCTTGCATTGTCCAACTATGATAACATTATTTGCTCCAATACCTTAATAAGTCCAAACTTGGAAGGCCTGGATTCACTGTCAGATCTATCCCATGGTGAAAGAGACTTTGCTGATGTTTCATCAGCCTCTTCAAGGCACTGTTCTTTTGCAGATGAAGAAATCTCTGTCCAAAATGGAGGCCTTATGTAGTCTTTGCGCAAACATGGCAGCAGAGCAGCAGGAGCTGAAAGCCATAGTGGCTAGAGTGGCCGACGTTATTCGAGACAGCAGTCAAAACTGCAATTCCAAGAATGCTAATGATCCGATGATGGTGCTGCTAATATTGCCAAAGGTGTTGTTGAAGTGGAGTCAAAGGAATTAAAGAAATTAGAAGCATCTGATACATTGGATACTATACATCTGTCTACTGGAAACAAGTTTGATATGGAAGAAGCTGGTCTTTGGAGAAAAGGCCTGCCGCAGAAGTCTCTTCACATTTATGGCAGCCACAGAAAAGGACGCAATTGAGGTTCTGTGTATAGAGCAATCAATGTTGGACAGTCCGTCTATACAGTGGCAATAAAGTCAGAAGCAACGAGTATCTAACAAAGACCAGAAAACCTATAAGAACGTGGCTCCCTCAAATAGGACTGCCCCAGCTACCATCCTGAACCTCACTAAACAGAAGGTTTCTGTACCCATCTCCTGACTAACGAATATCTCCAAACAACAGGGAGATGGAACAACCCGGTAGGTGATGCTTAAGGGGGCCCTCGATAATAGGGGGTTCCTATGCAAAGTAAGTTCTCCCAATATGGGAGATTATTTTTGAGGAAGTGCAAAGACCTTAGCCTTACTGTAAACACATCTAAAACCAAGTCAATTGTCTTTGTACAAAATCAAAGGTAGTATATCTCAATCAACCTGACGATAGAGGATGAACCAATTAATAGTTTTGACTACCTTGGAGTAAGATTCCAGGCAAGCCCAGGATGGATGGACCAGACTAGCAGGGCAGCCCTTACGCTGGAAATATTTAGCGGTTCCATTTTATCCTTTTATTCTTGCTATGAAAGCAGTGCTCTATCAACATCAGATAATTGTATCAGAAGCAAACAATGTCAGCAGCACTTTATGGTGGGGGTTTGCGAACGTTGAAAGGATGCTTGTCAGGGAGAACTATTTTATGAAAAAAATATTATTATTACCTGCCAGCGCACCAACGGCCCTTGATCATTTAGAATATGGCACCATCCCTTTGTCTGCGGAAATAGTGTTTAGACCAGTATCTTTATAGGTAAGAATTTGGGCTCAACCTTGTCTAAAGCAGAGAAGGAAGGCACTGCTATAGATTATGTCCCTTTATGGAGGCAAACATTTGAAATCGAAATCCCATGTGAAAAATCGATTGATCAACCTGAAAGCGCGCGAGTTCTGGGAAAACCCCCCAGAACGTCCGTGCTTCAAGCCTGACTTAGTTTAAACGTCATCTGAAGCAAAGAGCATGGGATCATCTTTTGCTCAATGCCTTGAGACTAAAGCTGAGCCTGGAGTACTTGGAACATGAGCAGGTGGCTGGCTTTAAGACATACTTAGATGTAATTACGCCAGCTTATGAAAGATCACTATATGCAAGGATTAGACTAGGAATTTTGCCCATTGCTGCCTTTACGCACACATGGAAGGGCTCAGATTCTGAAAAAGGCCCAATGTGCTGTGCTGGTAATGAGACAGTCTCACATTATCTTTTCCTCTGTAAGTCCACCCTGCGGCTAAGACGGATGTATTTGAGACGTATCCTGCTGGATTCTATAAACTTGGCCATGCACTACTATTTCTAAGCCAATGTTCTAATCCTTCAGTAATGTGTGCTGTTGCCTGTTATTTGCATAGAGCATGGCTGCAGAGGAGGAAGATGCTAATGAAGTGATGAGGCCAAATGCTAATTTTGTATTATAATTCTGAAATCACTAAGTGTCCTAGGTTGCGAGCATAGATCTAGCATTTGTTTTTATTTGACTTTTAAGGTTTGCTAACACTGCTTCTTATGTACTAATGTGAGATATGGACGATCTCTCATGTTTTAATGTTTCCTATTGTAATATTGTGTATTTTATGATGTTTTGAACCTGATGACTCTTTCGTCGAATAAAGATTGATCAACAACAGTTTGTAGCACAGGCAGTAGAAATACCTTTTTTTCACATCTATACCTATGATAAGGAGCTAGTCGACTGCAAGAAAAACCAAAAACCTTAGAGCTGACCTTAAGAGAATTAAAGTCAATTCGGGTCCTGAAATAATGAACCATTTGAAGTAACGAAAACAGTTATATAAAAACTTGGTTAGACTGCATAGAAGAACGATGCTCCAGCAAGACGCTGAGAGCATGCTGGCAAACATTTGTAAGAAAAAGAACAGGCGAGATCTGGCAACTCATAAGCTCCATAGATACCCCATAGTTGCCACTGCAAGTAAATGCAGCGTCTGAAGCAAGGTCGGTGACCCATTTCATCATGAGTGTGTTTGATACATTGAATAAAGAGTCAGAAGTAGAATTGGAATCATCAGCTCATGAATGGTCAATCAATTTTGACAAGAAAGATATTGTTGCCTTGATAAGACATCCATCAGATCCCGAGCACCAGGTCCAGATGGGATAACCGAGGCAATGCTTAAGGAGGAGCTGGAATTATGGTGTGGCTTTCTAAGGGTATTGTTTGGCCAGGTTAAGAAATTAAGAAGGGTGTTGCAAAAATGGAAGTCAGCGATTATTTTGACCACTTTGAGGAAGGGTCATAGGGCTGATCCTAAGAACTATTACCCTATTTCCCTTCTGGATGTTGTGGCCAAGATGTTTGGCTCATTGATTTTGGAAGGACTGTCAAAGTGGGTGCTGGAATATGGACGTTATGACTTCTGTCGATCAGGGTTTGTCAACGAGGTGGGCACAAGTTTGAAGGTGTTTTTATTAAACATATTGAAGGCCAGTACAATTAGAAATAACTCAGAATGTGCCTTGTGTGAATTTACCTTGAACAGGATTTTGATACCATAGACAATAAACTCCTGTGGGAAAAGTTAATGATTTGGGGCATCCCAGTTGATCTTTTACGGGCAATCAAGGTGCTCTACTCAGATATCTCATTTTGATTGGATTCTGTGGGCTGCCTTTCTATATCAATTAAAGCCAAGAAGGGTGACTCGAACAGGGGTGCCCGTTAGCACCAGCCCTATTTAATTTGTTCATTTCTGACCTGGAGGAAAGCTTGAGTGTGGCTCGATGTTACCCACCCAGAATAAAGAGTAGGGTGCTGTATTGACTGCCGTATGCAGACGATCTGGTTCTTTTGGAGCAGACACACATTGGTTTGCAGCATCAACTCAATGCCCTGCACTTGTATGCTAAGCGTAATGGACTTTGAATAAATCTGGAAAAATCAAGAGTCCTAATATTGAACTCGGGGCAGAGCAGACAAATTCAGGTAAAACATTGAAGTTGAAACCAAGAAACTGAGGAAAATGTTGACACTGTTATGTATCTAGGTTTGTTTGTAAATAGCAGCTTGAACGATGGACCAAGAGAAAAATTGATGAGTGCAAAATACACAAATTTGGCATCACAGGGTTGTGTTTAATTGAAAAAAGATGTCAGATATTCATTACTCTTGTTTGTACATTTCTTTTGATTGAATATGTTATCTATACTAACATATGACGAGGAAGCTTACTTTGCTTTGTCCTTTAATTTATGGGTAATGCTGGATGACATCTTTTGGAAAAATTGCCCAAAGGAATACCATAAGAATTGGGACTTATTTCCTTGTATGCCATGGTAGTAAGGAAATCGCTAGCATTATATCGTAAATTTGTTGTTAAAAATGATGTGATTTAAAAAAAAAAATGCTTTGACAGTATTTCAGCTGATAAAGGTATCCTTAATCATAACGAACAGATCCTAGACGGTTGGAAATCTGCTTGCTCTAGGATTCGTGCTAATCTACACACAAGCAAGGAGATACTTTTAACACATCCTGTGGCTGTCAAAATAAAATTATGGAGGATCGATTGGATAGAAACACAAGAACAGTGACAGAAGTATAAGTTGTATCAGCAACCCTTTCTAGATTGTAGGTCGTACAACACTCTCCTTAAGTACTTAATGACATTTATGTGCAGCTTCTATCGAACACAATGTCTACATTGTCGTCTTTATGTGTACATTGTCCTCTTTATGTGTACTTCTAGAAAGCAATAGGGTGGAAAAGATATGACAAGCAGGTTTTGCACAAAACAGAACAACAATGAAATGCATTAGCTTTTGCTATTTGGCACAGGCCTAACAGATACACAAACACATTGTCCAGGTACGTATTTTGATTAGTTTATTTTTGTGACACCGGAAGAGTGGTATATTATTTTTATGTGTGACATTAATTATAGCATTGATTATGTTTTAGCTGAAGTGTTTAAACCGGGTAGAGAACCTGAGCTGGGTCAAATGTAGGCTCCCCATGAGTATTAATTAAAGTGATGCTAAAGAGCTCTCCCCTCGGTGCGATATGTCTACCAAATAGAACAAAGTGTAACAAGCGTTTCTTGTAGAGGTGAAACAAGAGGGCAAATACGGCTGTGAACTAGCATCCGGTTGGAAGGGCCATGAAGCTGCGCAACAATTCACTTCAGATGACCCTAGAGCCTCAGAATGGGAGGAGTCTAAAATGGCCAGCAGCCCCCTATCCTGTGGCTCGGAGAAGCCACTGGAAGTTATTGGGAAGAATCTGCTACCTGGAATGGAAAATCAGCTGAACCAGGCGCAAGTACATGTGGACCCTCCCCCCCCTCCACTCTGATAAGACCCGGTGGAGGGCAGGAAGGCGCACGCACATTGGCAGACAATTGGAAAAAAAAGGTCTAGAATTCACAATTACTACAACCAAAATATAGAAGAAAATAGATGAGCACTTTAGAGAAAAAAGACTGTTGTGTGAAAATGGGGTGCACAGAAATAAGGATGCACCGCTAAACCCTATCATTAGACTTGATGGGAACGATGAGCCTGCTAGATTGCTATTGGATTTGGACACTAGTGATCATATGCTGAGTAAGCTGGATCTTTCTGGCACAGGAAAAAATCAAGAGCCAGCTGGTCTTGCACAGGAAGACGCACCATTGGAGCTATCAACGGCCTCTGATCTTAGGGACCCTCAGGTCGTAATAACTAAAGAGAAGGTCCAAGCAAATGGGAACACACTGAGTGCACTCGGTGATGTGCTGAACTCATTAGTTTCCGTCTTCCAACTCTTGAAGAGCGAAGTTCAACTTCAATCTGGCTCTCTATTGGAATTGACGAAGGAGGTAGCCGTATTTGATGGGCCAATAGTGGGCTGTTGCAATGTCATCAATACAAAGGTGCTGCCAAAACTGCAGGAGCTGAAGCTTGAATCAGTCAAACAAGGCTTGGACATTTCAGTGATTCAAAGATCTTTGGCAACCAAAAATAAATTGGAAGAGACAGACAGGGCATTAAACCAAGACCTATTGGCTCAACTGCAATCTCTAAACCAAAAACAATTGCTATCCGATCTGAGTGAAACAAAAGAGGTGGATAACCTACAGATGGATGATACCCACCTCTCAGAGTCAGTACTGGAGGAGTTTCGGAGGTTGGCAAAAGTGGGCAAGGGGTTCCTAGTGGAGGACATAGCTGAAAATCTCCCTTCAGCTAACACTATAGGCCAGATGGAAACTGAAAGAGTGAAGGAAAAAGAAGTTTGCCCCCAAAGTGTCAGTCTAGATGGGAAAAAAGTGTGAAAAAGGGAAGCTAGAAGGCTGAAAAGACTTAAAGAAAGGTGGTTTAAAAAACAAACAGGAAAAAAAGTCAAAGAACCAAATGAAAGCAAAATACAAGAACTCAGACACCAACTCCTTCTTGAAGAAATTAGCTAATCCACAACCATCGGTGGCAGAGGAGGACCAAGAAATTGTTGAACTTGACTCATCGCACAGCATACAGGAAAAAAAGGGGAAAGAAAGGAAGGAAAATGATCTTGAAAGGACCTCTTGGTGTGTCACAGAAGGCGTAACGAAAATTAGATCCAAAAAGAATGAGGTAAAGCTCAGCATGACATGAAGAGGCTCTCAAACAGAGAAAATGATGAACAAACAGGAAACAGCCTCAGTATTGGCAAACGTAAAGAAAGGTATCAAAATAGCTCCTATCTTCCTCAAGGCCAGATCGAAATTGGGTTTAAAGCCACCCTGTGGAAAGGTGGTGACATTTGAAGACCCAAAAGCAAACTTAAAGATTGCCCCAATTTTTCTGAAAGAAGTTTCTACTCAAACTCAGAACAAAATCACATCACAGATGGTGGAAAGAAAACTGGGTGAAGGCAAATTTAGGAGCTCCGCCACAGAAATACCAAGAATATTGGAAGGAAATGTGACCCCAGCTCCTGTAATTCCTTTGCCATTGGAACAAATGCCTCGGCATGGTGGGGAAAATACCAATACGGGATCCCACTTCGCGATGCCGATCATTTGGTTATCACTAACTGTAAAATACCAAGCAAAATTTCTAAATCGTGGGGCCATACTTTCAATCCTAAAAAAAAGTACTGAGTCTGTTTCTTATAAATAGTAAAGATATAGAATCAGTAAAATTCCCAGACCCTGATAACCCGTTGTTGGCAGAAGTAGGCTGTGCCTCTAGGGAGGTGTTTATGGCAATTGATGAAGCAAAGCTGGACTTAAAGAAACTAGACCTATTAGTCTCAAGACTCCAACCAGAGACCAGGAAGCTGATGAGCCCGGATATAGGGAAGAATATACAACGTCCAGATGGGGCTGTTAAACACCAATCGCAGATCGAGAAGTCTCCTGGTACCTGTGAACCATCGAGTGTTTTCAATAAGGACAATACCTTAGCTCTTTTACCGAGCATTCTCTCTGAGGTCTTTCAGAAGCTGGGTTTAGGCTCTCAACATCTTTGAAAATGAAGGTCTAAAAGTCATTTGTTGGAATACACGGGGGCCATACTACTGCACATCAAGGGCAATGAAGAATTATCTTTTTGGGGAGGGGATGTCCTGATGTTGCAGGAAACTTGGCTGCTCAATCCAATAGTAGTAGAAGGATATCTTATTAGAGTTCAAGGGGCGGTACAGAAAGCAAGAGGGAAGCCTACTGGGGGGCTACTCATCGCCCTTAAAAACTCTAAATTTAAAGATGTTGTTTCTGCTGAAGTGAATATACAAGGTCTACAATTGTGCAAGGCAACATTCAGAAATAGGGGCTGTGACCAGGTGATGATTTCCTGCAATATATCTTGGAATCCCTCAAACACGGTGCTCCATGTATTTTTGGATGAGTTAGCCAAGGCTTTAGGAGACATGAAGTTAGCATTTCCAGGGGCTGACATAATCTTGGGGGGGGGGGGGGGTGACTTGAATGCACAATGCAATGATCTCCTAAGAAATCAAGACTACCAATTGGGAAAAGAATCACTAAAAATGGCCAGCTGTGGGTAGATTGGTTAAATGACTGGGACCTGAAAATGTCAAACGGGAGCCTGCCAGGAGATCCAACTAGGATTCAGGGCACATCTGCCTCAATATTGGATTATCTTTTTCTGTCGGATGGCCTTTTTGAACATAAAATAAGTCTTAGTAGAAAAGAAGGGGGTGGTAGGGATCATCTCAGGCTGGAACTCTTTTTTCCAGAAATAACATTGAAAATTTTGCCACTCAATACTCAGAGGTTAGTAGCCAGGAAAGGCAAAGTTTGCCTACTTAAATATAAGACTGGGGAAGCTAACCTGAATGAAAGGATGTCAACCTTGCCAGAAGCTGTCCAAAAGAAGAACTGCTCAGCCTCGGGCTTTATTGAGTTTATCTGGCAAATTTGTCCTCCGAAGCCAAATGGGGGTGGCTGTAAACAAATCCACCGCACATCTATGATGTGGAAACAATGGCAAAGAAAAGAGATTTTAATAGGAGGTTAAACCTCATAAAAAACACTCCCTTCTCTCTAAGATTGAACAAGAGGTGGAAAAAAGAATGTTAAAAAACTTGTATAAACACTGGTCTGTGGCACGAAATATAAAAAGGTTTCAACAGGATGGGGAGCATATCCTAGAAGTTCTGGGCAAGAGGGATGCAAAGGGGTTTTGGGACACCATGCATGCGATGGAGGGGGATAAAACAACCCAACTTTGCAATCTGGTATCCGATAGTGATTGGATCAAATATTTAAACTCAGTCTTTGGAAAGCCAGAAAGAACAGTTTGTCATTACAATACTAAGGCTGCCTGGCATCTTGAGTTCAATGCCTCGGTTATCGAAGATTGTATTATGAAGGCCTCCTCCTCGAAAGCGGCTGGCCCAAACGGTCAGACCTATCAAGTTTTGAAGGGAAACCCAGCTCTACGGCCAAATTGCTTAATTGGCACTTTAGGGAAATACTGGCAAAGAAACAACTCCCGACATCATGGCGCACCGCTACAGTTATCCCATTATTCAAGGGGGGCGATAGGGAGGCTGCGAAAAATTATCGCCCCATCGCCCAGCTGGATATCGACAGCAAGATTTTTATGAAAATCTTGCTGGGGGAATTGGAAGCATGGGAAAAAAAAGTGGGAATGCTGTCAAAGTGCCAAACAGGGTTCAGGAGGGGGCTCTCAACCGCAGTGAATGGCATGATGTTAAACCTCTTAAGTGAAAAAGCACAGGCAAAGGGGGGAGAACAATTGTATGGTGCCTGGGTTGATTTCTCAAGGGCCTTCAACCAAGTGGATAGGGGTAGGCTCTGGTTGAAGTTAAGAGCAAAAGGTATTCCAGAGGGGCTCTTGGCGATGCTCATTGAATTCCATAAAGAAAATGATATCAGAGTGAGACTAGATGCAGCGGGCCACTTGTCAGAACCAGTGAGAGTAAACTGGGGGGTGAGGCAGGGTTGTCTATTGGCCCCCTTATTCTTCAATCTATACACAGTTGACATGGGGGATTTTCTAGCGCCCTTTACGTTGGCCAGTCCATCCGTAAGTGGTAAAAAAATACACTGGCTGGCCTACGCCGACGACGTGGTGGTCCTGGATAAAACGGCCATTGGCCTGCAACGTCTACTCAATGGTATTCACAAATATGCAGTGGAAAATGGGCTTTCCCTAAACTCAAGCAAATCAAGGGTGTTGTTCTTTAGACAAAAGAACAAAAACATTGTCTTCCCAAGGTGGTTAATGGGGGGTGAGGTGATCACAAGGGTGGAGGACCTGGTCTACCTGGGGTATAAGATCTATGCCACTCCAGCAATTTGTAAGGTAGAGTCAGACCTTGATGCAAAAATAAAACCATTAGCAGCCCAGATGAAAAGAATTCTTTGGGAATATTGTACATTTTCAAGCATTCCAGTCCTTAAGTTCTACCAAGCCAAAGTCATTCCTGTTCTGCTATATGGTCTTGAAGCAAAACCTCAACTATCGTATACGTCTTGGCAAAAATGGGAAGGTCTTTTGTGGAAGTATGTATTGGGTCTACCAATGAGCTTTTCCTAGATTCGAACTGGGCCTAAGATCATTAAAATCTCAAGCGGGGTGGAAATTGATGATACTGCAACATTGTATTACGACTTCCCAAGATGACTCATTATATGCAGACATGAGAAAACACCTGGAGTCGGGCAGCTCTCAATATTTGGGCAGGCTAGACTTGCTGGTGAAGGAGCAGCTTGGGAGCGCGGAAATAGACCCAAAACTGTTTGAGGAAAACCCAACAAAGGCTAAAATACAGTGGGAGGAAATTAATTGGATTCAGACACTTGAAAAAATAAGATTAGGGCAAAATCTGAATCCCCTCCAAATGTCGGAAAGAAAACTGGGTTTCCTTAGTAAATATCTAATCAAATTCCCAGATTGGAGATTGAGGAATACATTTCTGAGATTAAGATTAAACATTTTAAATACCGGGGAAATCCTAGCGAGAAGAGACCTCGGGGCCCCAGCCTTGAATTTGTGTCAGATTTGTGCCAAGCTAGAAAATGAATCCATCAAACATCTGATATTGGAATGTGAGGGCACGAGAAGCTCCAGACAACAGTTCTTCAGCAGGTTCATCTCTGATTCAACATACTGGGGGTATGACCACCTTTCGGAAAGCCTGATTGATGGTCAATCCCAACAAAAGATGATCACTGTAGTTAAGATGCTGGAGGACTGCAAGCTAGAACTGTAAAATCTTGACAAAAGGCTGCTTGGGGGTCTGGATCTCAATATGTTGCCCACTGACAATGCTAAATCCTGGACAATTGACCCTGTTTGGAAGTTTCTTCTTCTCCCTCTCTTTAATCTTTGCTTTTGTCTTCTCTCTTTCTTTAATTCTCAGTGTCTCGTCTTTTGTTTTTTCTTCTTTTTAAGAACTGAAGGTTGGAAAATATTGACTTACCTGTTTTGGATTCACTTTCTTTTAAGCTTTGGATTTTATTAATAGTTTTAATATTTTGTATGTTTGTGAAAGGTTAAATTTGTAACCATATACAATAAAACAAATTCAAAAAGGTAATTTAAAATGGATTGAATATTATGAACAATATTGAAAGATTACCATCTGTAATGGAATGCATTGCAGAACCTGTTGTTGACCATGAAATGTATATCATATGTAGTTGATTATTTGTATGTGTTGTGATTTTTGAAGATATCTTAAAAGGAAATGTAATGATTTTAACTTTGTTGTATGATGTTGAAGAAGATGAAAGTTTTACATTAAGCCAAACAGTGAAATAAATAAAAACAAGAATATAGAATGTGTGATGAATCTAGCAGTGCCATAACTTTCTTTAGGGGGGAACTCTCTTCCGATATGGCCAGGGAAGGGACACCACTTCCAGATCACAACTGTGGGTTTGGCTGCCAGAGGGAGGATTACATAGGGAGAGGACTCCCATGCGATGGAGAGTGACTGGTTCGCATGAAACATGGCACCCATCTTCCCATTCTTGGTATAACCCGCCAAGTTCACAAACTGTTATCACTTATTGCGATATTGACCCCGTCCAACCATCTTACACTGACATCAGGGTTCCTTCTAACAGATTATACCAAAGTTCTGAGAGGAGAATGAAGACCGGAGTAATGAAGGTTATAAAGACCAGGAACCCTAAACTGTGTTCTAGTCATTGGCAGGAGCTACATAGTTAAGTGACATTTAAATATCCATCAGCTGTGCAAAGGAATGACGCCACAGAAAGAGAAAAACACTGCAGGGAGAACCCTGGAGCATGTGATGCTAGGGGAAGAGGATCATACCGCCTTCATTGGAAAGGTGTCTTTTGCAAAGGAAAATAACTGTGGTAGGGAGCTGAAGAGAAGCTGAAAACTCAAGGGAAAGAAAGAACTTCTCGCATTGTTCTGAGAACTGTGAAATCTTTGGGAGCCTTATTGTACAATACAGAACAGGTCAAGGAAAAGGAGAGCAACCCTTGATTGTATGAGATTCATGGGAAAGGAGATAATACCTCCTGCTTTCAATGACTTTTTATTGCTGAAGAAAAGAGTTGTGGAGTAATAATAGAGTGTTAAATAACTCAGGGGAAAGAGGAAGAACCCTTCAGTATAAAAGACTATGGGAAGGAAGTCCCTATGAAAGATTTAACAAATAGAGATGGCATATGAAGTGGACACTAGTCAATGAAAAAGTTATTGTACATGTACAAGCTAAGGGGGAAGGACTATATATCCAGTGATGGAAAAGAGTAGAGACAAGAACGAGATTGTGTTAGCTGTATTGTATGCAACCAAGGAAGTGGCTGAGGACATTCATAGAAGAGGGAAAAGCCCTCCCTTGGACAGGTGTGGGAGTATATGGAACTTTCATCATTTATTCATTTGTGCACCTTTTGGAACTTTATGTTGGAACATCAAAGGAGACTACACAGATGGTCAAGGGAAATAATGTTTTTCCTTTGCACAATTTCTTAGATTTAGCTTATAAGGGTCAGGATAGGATTGTGGACACAGGATTGAGAACTATTTATATTGTTTGACATTCTGACACGGATAACCTTTCGTTTTGTTGGGACAGGGAACCCCCTTCATAATGTTAGGGTGAGATAGGTCTTTCTCCAGCCCTTCTTTGACTTTAATACATGTTTATAACTACCATTATAGTGTCTCTGTGTCTGAGTCTTACTCCTGATTCACTACAAATGATATATTAATATGCATATTTGTTTGCATAATTTCCATATTTTGATAGCTCCATTAGACATGAACTGACACCAGCATACATTCTATCTCAGATTCTGAATATGTTTATAAATCTGACTGTTTTTGTGTGTAAAGAACACATCCTTGTAAACATTGTATTAAAAGTTCTCATGTTAGCTTGGTATCATTCATCTCTCCTGAGAACGGATGTGTCAGTTGCACACCTCCCCATGTGTGCAACTGACACATCCCCCTTATGACCCATCAAATTCAATGGACCAATAGAAGCAAGAAGATGGGACCATGGGCCTCATTACAGGTCTGGTGGTAACCGTACCGGTTAAACCAGCAGGTTGCCGACAGACCCGTAATTTATTACTGGCACCTGAATTCCTGGTGCCACCTGGCTATACCGAGTCCGGTGGCTGGTAAGTCAGGCACCAGCAATTTTGTAATTCCCTAATCCCATTGAGTCCGATGGACTCAATGGGAATGGGGAACATCAAAGCACCGGCGCCGTTAATAACGGTGCTGGTGCTTCCGCTATGGCTTGCTTACCGCGACCGCTGTGTCCCACAGGGTCTGCCCTGTCAGGCATAATGACTCCGGCAAGCAAACCCATAGTGTGCTGGTCCAGTAACAATGCTTCTGGTAGGCTTACCAGCACCGTTGTTACCGGACTGGCAACTCGTATTGATTCCCCATGTGAGAAACTGAAATTAACTCAGTGAAAGCACCCATCTAATCATAAATCCAGTGTCAAACAAAGCTACATGAGTTAGGTGGTGGGGGGGTACTCTAGTTTAAATAGTGATGTTTCTGTACAAAATGAACGAAGGAAGGAAGAAAGAACTGGATAATTGTGTTGTTGCCTTTTGACATAACTCCATTATTTTCTGAATTAACCTATTCCAAAATGTGTGAAATAGAAAATAGGCCTAGAAAGGATGTTCTAAGCAGGCCAGGAGGGGATAGGTTTAGGGTAACACCTTTTTATCTGTATCCAAAGTGGTTGAGTAGAATCAGGAGACCAGGATGTCTAGTGCACTACCAATTTTAACCAGTTGACAACATCAACAAAAGATAGGTCATTAGACATTCAGATCAAGTGAAAATAAGGGTGCCTGGTGGGGTCCTGATCTACCCAGGAGGGTACGTATATAATAATCAAAAATAATCAGGATGTGAGATCCTACAAAAAGCAAGCTGCGGTTCTGAACAAATTAATTTATTTCAAAAACCACAATTGTTATTGTTCAATTAGTTTACATAGCTTTCGATAAGCACGGAAGGCTCAAAGGAACGGACAGGAGTGATTGAATTTGGTGGAAATACAGAATGAGTATCAACCTCTTTTGTATTGAGGTACAGAGTTCCACCTAAGGGCACAGTGGTATACAACAGTTTGAAGAACATATATTTAAACAATAGTGCACCCGGGACATAGGGTGGTCCAGGGCATGGTTAACACGGGGTGTACACAACATAATCTTCAAGACATACACGAAAAAGGGTTTTTGCAGTTGTGTCACTGGGGATCGATACAGGTGTGTTTCGGCCATGAAGGCAGAATTGTCGCCTGGATAGTGTTGGCCTTCTTCAGGATGAGCACCGAATGTGGTGTAGTCCGTATTGTCTTCGAATAGAGAAGGATTTGTAAGGATCTCAGGGTCTAATTGTGTTATTTATTGTTTCATAATTGAGGCCTAGTGTTGCCATGTCAAAGGACAGCTTACCTGCTACTGTGGGAGCAGTAGTGATGCTGTACCAAACCATCCAAGGATTAGTGCTGGATGGTTGGTGCAACACTGCACTTGGGGGAGCCGTGGGTTCCTGAGGTATCAATTTTGGTCAGGATCCTATTGGCTAGAGGGGGGCCTAAAAAGGTCCCTCGTCTATAAAAAAAAACAATGATGGAAGTGAGTTTGAGGCGTCGGCTCAAACGTCTAGAACTAGGGTGAAGGTGTCGGTGACCCTGGTCTAGTTACCACTGTTCGTCGTTGGTGCAGTGGTGGGTATCCGGAGCGGACCATAGTGCCTCCGCTTGTGCCTAGGGAATAGATCCAGTATAAGGCTCGTAGTGTGATAACGGGCGTTTATGTAATGGCGAATACCATACGTACATAAACGCTCCATGGCGTGTGGACCACGTGGTATAAACTGCTGCCCGATGTGATCTAGGGCGTGAAGGGTATTATGAGTGCATAAAAGCCCCATGGCATGTGGACAAGTTGGTTAAAACTAGCGAAAGAATTGAAATACACCGCTGGCCAATGTACAGTGCCTTTGTTGGAAAAACCATGATGCAAAATGCAGAAGTGCGTCTGGACTGGTAGTGCGTCTGTGTTCCTCTGATGAGTGGCGGTGCGCTGGAGGGGCCGAATAGTAATGTGGATCCAAACAGTGAAGGAGGTGGTTCCACTATCAATGACTTCCCGTAAGTGAGTAAACAAATTAGTAAAGAGGGCGAAGCCTCTGGAGGTGTGACTGCTGGATTTGTACACTTACCGCGAGCCGTGAGAACAACGTGCGTTGTCGGGGGATCTGCTGCTGTAATGGTAGCTATAACATCAGAGTGAAACCAGCTCAGCTAATAAGCTAGTCCCAGTGTGGCGCCTGGGCCAATGGCACGGGAGCGTGAGGTGCTTGGACCAATGGGAGTGGTCAGAGCTGTGCCGCGAATGGAAACTGGAAGCGGTCTCCGTGAAGGACTGAAACTACTAGGAGTGCTACGGATGCTGGGACATGTAGTGCCTGATCCAGTGGAGGTGCTAATGAAAACTGAAAGCGGTCTCTGTAAAGAACAGGAACTACTCAAAAGCACTACGGATGCTGGGACATGTAGTGCCTGATCATGTGGAACGGCAATACCTCTATAAGTGGATGGCCATGTCATGGTGGTGTGCATGATGTATGCTAGGTGGACCCTGGGGAGACACATAGGGCTGAAGTGGGTGCTAACAGTTATTTCTACCAAATTCAATCTCTCCTGTCCGTTCCTTTGAGCCTTTCGTGCTTATCGAAAGCTATGTAAACTAATTGAAAAATAACACTTGTGGTTTATGAAATAAATTAATTTGTTCAGAACCGCAGCTTGCTTTTTGTAGGATCTCACATCCTGATTATTTTTGATTATTATATTAGACATTCAGATACCTCATTCTTGTCCATGTGATTTGACAAACCCAAAAAAGTAAATGATATGCTGTCTCATTGTGTTTAAATAAAATTACCTTAGTAATAGAACTCTAGAGAAAAGGAGGCATTTATTTTTGAAATTTAAATACAAGGATGCTATGGGTGTGTTTAAAAATATGCAGTGTCACCTCATAACTGTGTTTTCTGGATCCAATTCCTCTAATCTGTCAATGATATCAACAGGCTTGTATGAAAAATGTCATCAACTAGAATAATTCACAAATATTAGAGGGGGACTTCATGATTGCAAATTTGATTTTTAGTAACTTTGAATTTTCTGCAGGATTCTTTTCCTTTTTTTAAAACACCAAAAGTTTTTGAAATGTACCTTTTCATCTTTCAAAATCCACACATTCAAACCCATTCCAATTTCTCTATCCACATGTGCTGAATAGGAACTCCTTTCATTCTTCAATGATAAAATGAAGCAGAGCGATGTTTTAATTATTCTGAATGAAGGATATGGATGTGTTGATAGCATTTATGTAATTACCTAATTGAATATTTGATTCATATGTGAAATTTCTTGCTTATCATGATAACCAATTGTTTTTTTGCATTATTCATTTTCAAATGTAAAAATAATACTTAATTGTGAATTGTATAATAACGTATCTCCATACAAATGCTGATTTGAGAGAGTGAAGATAGTTCATGACAAAACTATTGCCTTTGGAATAAGACAATGGGCCTCATTATGGGTCCGGCGGGTTGCCGCCGGACCTGTAATAATTTACTGGCACCTGACTTCCTGGTGCCACTGGCTCATTACGAGTCCGGTGGCCCAGGAAGTCAGGTGCCAGCAAATTGTTAGTCCCCATTCTCATAGAGTCCTACTCTATGGGAGTGGGGACACAGGAGCACCGGCACCATTGTTATCGGTGCCGGTACTTCGGTAGCGGGTCTTTGTATTGTGGCCGCTGTTCCCGCCAGTTTCAGACCTGTTAGGTAAGGTTGCTCCGGCAGGCTGACCTGTAATATGCCGGTCCGCAAACAACGGTGCTGGCAAGCTTACCGGCACCGTTGTTTCCAGACCGGCAGGGTCAGAATGAGGCTGTATGTCCTGAAATGATGTATTCAAACAATCCCTGGTATGGTGTTTAGAATTTGGAGGCATCCAGCATTAGTCAAAATATAAATCAGGCATACAAAATACATATAAAGTGGCTATATGTGTGAGACAAAATAGGCAGCCCATTGTGGATTATTATTGTCAGTCTCAATTAATTTGTAGTGCTTTAAAGCAACCTCCATGGTATTGTGAGTTAGGAGTCAACTTTTACGTATTGTTTTAAATAAAATGAAAAAAGTTATTCTGATTAGAACAGCTTGCTTCTTGTCCCAGATCATGGGGTGTCAGCACATAAAGCAGTGTTAAACATAGATTTTTCTCAAGATCACGTTGTGTCTAACATTACATTGTTATGTTGAATTGAATGGTGCCTGATGAATAATCTCACAAAGGCTACAGGTTGTTTTCTGAATTAGACAGGGATGTATGAACCGTTAATTGGGTTATAATTTATTATAATATGTATAAATTGAAAGTAAAACTATAATTTAAACAGCTTGTTTATTTGATCATTGCTTATTTAAGCAATAGGCCCCGAGCAGGGGGGGTGGCATTACTACTTCAGGTACTGTCCCAGCACCCAAAGATACATGCACGAGCGAAGGGAGAAAAAAAAATGTCAAAAAAATGGCCGCCATGGAAGGGAAAATGAAATCTGTTTTCCGTTTCCATTGCGGCCATTGCAAATGAATGTAAAAAGGTAATCAAAGAAAATGGCCGTTATGGAAAGGAGAGAAGGGACTGTGTGTAGTCTCTTCTTCCTTTCCATGACCGCCTGTCGCAGGTCGAGAGCGGATGCACTGGGGACAGAAGTGTTCCCAGCACGACTGCTCCCAGAATTTAAGCTGTAATTGAGCTGTGTGTGACTTGCATTTAGGTGAGTCAGCACTTATTACACCAAGTGTTTGTGTATATGATATATGTATAGCTTTGGAGCTCTGAACTTCTCCTAGGTAGCCGACCTTGCTGTGTGCTGTCTCTTGTGGTTTGAGACTCATGCGATAGGGGGTCTGTCTGTGGGGGGGTTTTGCCACTACCCCTATGACAGTTGTGCAGCGTGCCGCATGATAATTATGCTGGTTTATGATTATGATGGTTGATAATACGGTTGAGACTAACGAGCAAGTAACTGCATACGGGTATTTTACCCGGTGTGTGTAGTGGTTGGACACTGTAATCTGTCCATTGGTTTTCTGCCGGAATTGGTGTCACCCATTGCTACGCCTATAGCCTTTACCACAAGCTGTAACCCGAATTGCATTATGCTGCAAGAACACCTAGTGCTTTATTCCGCGTATAGAGTGTCTGGTCGACCGGAGCTGTTTGATACAATCAATCAGTCCGTCTTTGCCTGGCTACCTACTGTGATGGATAAAGGACTCTGTAGTGGGAGAAAGATTTTGTGGTGTCCTGATAAGGCCCTCTCAAATGCAAAAATGTGTGTGAGTAATAAGTATGTAGCTGAACAACCGCAGCTGGCGTCGGCTGGCAATACGTTAGCTGCAGAGGAACTTGCATGTAGTGTTTCACTGGGGAGGCAGCAGACAAGTACTAGCGCTGCTGCATTTGCCAGGCCGCCTGCTCTTACGATTGTCTCGGCATTGGTCCATGAGTGCGAAAATGGTGCTGCTCTGCTTCTATCCTATGCCCTGCATGAAATAAATAATATAAACAATCACGCAAATGATGAATTGACCTCTGTTAGTCCTGCAAATTCAGCCAATAATTCTGAAACAAATATAAATTCAGGAGAATACTTTGTAAATCACATTTCTGATATTTCCATGCTGGCACCTGTGATTGAGGCTGAGTTGGGAAAAAGAATAAGGGCCTCATTGCACAGTAGGCGGAGGACCAAGGGTCTATTAGCACCTTGGTGCATGCCGGTAAAATACCGGCACCGCCTTGGTGGAAAGGGGAATTACCGCCCTATTCCAAGGTTGGCGGGGCGGTAATTCCCTTTTCCCCCATTGCCCTTCCGCATTCCCATTTTTGCCCCATAGGGCTCTATGGGAATGGAGAAGGCGCTAATTACGGTGCTGCAAATTGCGGTACCGTAATTAGCACCCTGGTCCCTTTGCGGGTTGTTTTTTAACGCCTGCAAAAAGCAGGCATTAAAGTCTCCAACCCGCAAAGGGACCTCGTAGTAAGGCGGTAAGGGTTAACGGTCACCGGTACCATTAACGGTGACCGTTAACCCTTACCGCCATCCGTGTAAACTTTCTATAGGACCTTCAACTCCAGTTCCCCAAATCAAGTCCAGTCTTGAAAACGTCTTTCTATTTCATAAGAAACAACATAAGAAGTTCTTGTCATCTTCTTGTGACGCTGTGCCTGTGCCCTCCAACTATCAGCCTGCTTCCAGCTCACCTACACACACTAGAAAAACACGCATCCTTACATTGAGTCCCAGTTGGGTGACTCTATGAAGGTACATGGAATACATGCATTCTCAGCAGAAAACGCCCATACTGGGTTTCCTGGGACATCACCTCAATACCTTGTTAACAGTGTAATTGACAATTATCCATTCCCTGTACTTACACGTATTCTTAACCTATTAGACAAAGGTCATGAACAAACTCACAGGGAAATCAGCGAAATGAAATTGTCATTAGCATATATTTTGGGTAAACTTAACAAACGTCAGGGTCTATTCTTCGCTTATGGCACTATGCTAGCACTATCTTCAGCACCTAAAAAGGACATAAACCAGTGTTCCAAAGACAGGCAAACGTGATGTTGCATGATTCATGGCGCATACTCCAAGTCCTATGCTGAAGTAGTAGCCAGTAGAAGTCTCATAAGTGAAAGTGAATCCAATATTAAGTTCTTGGATGGCCTATTACCCCAACCTGTGGCTAGTAATATTAAAAATATTAGGAAAATTGAGGTAGAACTGAGAACCTTGATGGACGCCCATGCGGAAAAGTTGAAGTCATCTCTCCATGTCGGTCAAGGCAATATGCCTGAGTCATTAACTGCTGAATAAGACCGGAGTAGTCCTTGAGTATTGTTTGACCTGATCGACTCAGAAGCTAACAATGACATCTCGCATGACGGAAGGGATGGGGGCCCCATTGACCAGGGTTGACTGGATTCCACGGATACATATATATCGCGCAGAGAGAACCATCTTTCGCTAAGAGCCCAAAAAAGAAGAAATCTTAGAAAGAAAGGGCAATTAGCGATAGAAAAAAAAATCTAAAAATGTACCCGCAAAATAAAATAAGTGGGCACAGCGGTAATATTAAAGGTGTATGTAACATGTATGTAACATGTCGCACGAGGATGTAATCCTGGATATTCATCGATTTAATGATGAAAGTAAATTATTGCTAAAAATTAGAAAAGACATCCATATCCCCATACGAAAAGCGGCTATGCCTATTGAAAGTAGAATGGGAAGAAACAAAAGAATGTCTAATGTATATGGCAATGTGGCCTGTGGTAAAAAAAACAATTATGGCAGGGGATATGATAGCTGACCCTCCGCTGAATTTCATACCTGTTAGGTACGGTTGCTCCGGCAGGCTGACCTGTAATATGCCGGTCCGCAAACAACGGTGCTGGCAAGCTTACCAGCACCGTTGTTTCCAGACCGGCAGGGTCAGAATGAGGCCGTATGTCCTGAAATGATGTATTCAAACAATCCCTGGTATGGTGCTTAGAATTTGGAGTCATCCATCATTAGTCAAAATATAAATCAGGCATACAAAATACATATAAAATGTCTATATGTGTGAGACAAAAATAGGCAGCCCATAGTGGATTCTTATTGTTAGTCTCTATTAATTTGTAGTGCTTTAAAGCAATCTCCATGGCATTGTGTATTAGGAGTCCAACTTGTACGTATTGTTTTAAATAAAATGATAAAAGTTATTCTGATTAGAACAGCTTGCTTCTTGTCCCAGATCATGGGGTGTCAGCACATAAAGCAGTGTTAAACAACCTGTAGCCTTTGTGAGATTATTCATCAGGCACCATCCAATTCAACATAACAATGTAATGTTACACAAAACGTGATCTTGAGAAAAATCTATGTTAAACATAGATTTTTCTCAAGATCACGTTTTGTGTAACATTACATTGTTATGTTGAATTGGATGGTGCCTGATGAATAATCTCACAAAGGCTACAGGTTGTTTTCTGAATTAGACAGGGATGTATGAACCGTTAATTGTGTTATAATTTATTATAATATGTATACATTGAAAGTAAAACTATAATTTAAACAGCTTGTTTATTTGATCATTGCTTATTTAAGCAATAGGCCCCGAGCAGGGGGGGTGGCATTACTACTTCAGGTACTGCCCCAGCACCCAAAGATACAGGCACGAGCGAAGGGAGAATAAATAATGTCAAAAAAATGGCCACAATGGAAGGGAAAACTAAATCCGTTTTCCCTTTCCATGGCGGCCATTGCAAATGAATGTAAAAAGGTCATAAAAAAAAATAGCCGCTATGGAAAGGGAGAAGGGACTAATGTAAACAAAGAAAATGGCCACCATGGAAAGGAGAGAAGGGACTATGTGTAGTCTCTTCTTCCTTTCCATGACCGCCTGTCGCAGGTAGAGAGTGGATGCACTGGGGACAGAAGTGTTCCCCGCACGACTGCTCCCAAAATTTAAGCTGTAATTGAGCTGTGTGTGACTTGCATTTAGGTGAGTCAGCACTTATTACACCAAGTGTTTGTGTATATGATCTATGTATAGCTTTGGAGCTCTGAACTTCTCCTAGGTAGCCGACCTTGCTGTGTGCTGTCTCTTGTGGTTTGAGACTCATGCGATAGGGGGTCTGTCTGTGGGGGGGTTTTGCCACTACCCCTATGACAGTTGTGCAGCGTGCCGCATGATAATTATGCTGGTTTATGATTATGATGGTTGATAATACGGTTGAGACTAACGAGCAAGTAACTGCATACGGGTATTTTACCCGGTGTGTGTAGTGGTTGGACACTGTAATCTGTCCATTGGTTTTCTGCCGGAATTGGTGTCATCCATTGCTACGCCTATAGCCTTTACCACAAGCTGTAACCCGAATTACATTATGCTGCAAGAACACCTAGTGCTTTATTCCGCGTATAGAGTGTCTGGTCGACCGGAGCTGTTTGATACAATCAATCAGTCCGTCTTTGCCTGGCTACCTACTGTGATGGATAAAGGACTCCGTAGTGGGAGAAAGATTTTGGGGTGTCCTGATAAGGCCCTCCCAAATGCAAAAATGTGTGTGAGTAATAAATATGTAGCTGAACAACCGCAGCTGGAGTCGGCTGGCAATACGTTAGCTGCAGAGGAACTTGCATGTAGTGTTTCACTGGGGAGGCAGCAGACCAGTACTAGCGCTGCTGCATTTGGCGGGCCGCCTGCTCTTACGATTGTCTCGGCATTGGTCCATGAGTGCGAAAATGGTGCTGCTCTGCTTCTATCCTATGCCCTGCATGAAATAAATAATATAAACAATCACGCAAATGATGAATTGACCTCTGTTAGTCCTGCAAATTCAGCCAATAATTCTGAAACAAATATAAATTCAGGAGAATACTTTGTAAATCACATTTCTGATATTTCCATGCTGGCACCTGTGATTGAGGCTGAGTTGGGAAAAAGAATAAGGGCCTCATTACACAGTAGGCGGAGGACCAAGGTGCTATTAGCACCTTGGTCCATGCTGGTAAAATACTGGCACCGCCTTGGTGGAAAGGGGAATTACCGCCCTATTCCAAGGTTGGCGGGGCGGTAATTCCCTTTTCCCCCATTGCCCTTCCCCATTCCTATTTTTGCCCCATAGGGCTCTATGGGAATGGAGAAGGCGCTAATTACGGTGCTGCAAATTCCGGTACCGTAATTAGCACCTTGGTCCCTTTGCGGGTTGTTTTTTAACGCCTGCAAAGAGCAGGCGTTAAAGTCTCCAACCCGCAAAGGGACCTCGTAGTAAGGCGGTAAGGGTTAACGGTCACCGGTACCATTAACGGTGACCGTTAACCCTTACCGCCATCCGTGTAAACTTTCTATAGGACCTTCAACTCCAGTTCACCAAATCAAGTCCAGTCTTGAAAACGTCTTTCTATTTCATAAGAAACAACATAAGAAGTTCTTGTCATCTTCTTGTGACGCTGTGCCTGTGCCCTCCAACTATCAGCCGGCTTCCAGCTCACCTACACACACTAGAAAAACACGCATCCTTACATTGAGTCCCAGTTGGGTGACTCTATGAAGGTACATGGAATACATGCATTCTCAGCAGAAAACGCCCATACTGGGTTTCCTGGGACATCACCTCAATACCTTGTTAACAGTGTAATTGACAATTATCCATTTCCTGTACTTACACGTATTCTTAACTTATTAGACAAAGGTCATGAACAAACTCACAGGGACATCAGCGAAATGAAATTGTCATTAGCATATATTTTGGGTAAACTTAACAAACTTCACGGTCTATTCTTCGCTTATGGCACTATGCTAGCACTATCTTCAGCACCTAAAAAGGGAATAAGCCAGTGTTCCAAAGACAGGCAAACGTGATGTTGCATGATTCATGGCGCATAACTCCAAGTCCTATGCTGAAGTAGTAGCCAGTAGAAGTCTCATAAGTGAAAGTGAATCCAATATTAAGTTCTTGTATGGCCTATTACCCCAACCTGTGGCTAGTAATATTAAAAAAATTAGGAAAATTGAGGTAGAACTGAGAACCTTGATGGACACCCATGCGGAAAAGTTGAAGTCATCACTCCATGTCGGTCAAGGCAATATGCCAGAGTCATTAACTGCTGAAGAAGACCCGAGTAGCCCTTGAGCATTGATTGACCTGATCTACTCAGAAGCTAACAATGACATCTCGCATGACGGAAGGGATGGGGGCCCCATTGACCAGGGTTGCCTGGATTCCACGGATACATATATATTGCGCAGAGAGAAACAGCTTTCTCTAAGAGCCCAAAAAAGAAGAAATCTTAGAAAGAAAGGGCAATTAGCGATTTAAAAAAAAATCTAAAAATGTACCCGCAAAATAAAATAAGTGGGCACAGCGCTAATATTAAAAGTATATGTAACATGTCGCACGAGGATGTAATCCTGGATCTTCATCGATTTAATGATGAAAGTAAATTATTGCTTGAAATTAGAAAAGACATCCATATCCCCATACCAAAAGCGGCTATGCCTATTGAAGGTAGAATGGGAAGAAACAAAAGAATGTCTAAAGTAGATGGCAATGTGGCCTGTAGTAAAAAAAAAAAAACAATTGTGGTAGGGATATGATAGATGACCCTCCACTGAATCTTGAAAGGCAGGAGCAAACCAAACTATTTAAATATTATCTGATAACTGGAAACAAAAAATGTTGTGGGGGTCAAAAACCAAAAGGTGCTTCCAGGGAGGTGGTGGTCCCTCTGTGTAAAGATCAGTCGATGACTTGTAATTTGTTGGCAAAGGAAGTGAATTTCTCTCTCTTCAAAATTTGAGACCAACCAATGACGGTACACCTGGGTGTACTCAACGAGAAACCAATAAGGCATGCTCTCAATGGGTTGGCAGATAATACAACTACTATCCCTGCAATGACTCATGCTGTAGGCAATGTGGGAAGAGGGCAGTCTATGGCCTTTGATAGGGAGCACACAATGCCTCAAATTCTTAATATTGACAGCGCACCCAAGGCCAAACCTGATGAGAGCATAGCTCTAATTACCAATGGCCATGTAGAAAACTACAAGCTTGAACCCATGGCTAAACAAGAATTGACCCCTGATCTTTCTAATGTTATGGGGTGGGACAGTGACCCTGAGATAAATGGGAGGACTAGATTAAGTAGGATCTACATTCATAATGCATTTAGAACTATACCATCATTAAGAACGTTAATATCTGAAGACATTGATTGGATAACATGATCAGACAAAAACAATAATTGTATGTTTTGTCAGCTAAACTCTTACATTATAATAAAAATGATTTGGGAGCAACGTGGTGATCTTTCCTTAATCAGACTGACTCCATACATCTTTAAGTCTAAAAAGGAAGCTATTGTATTTGTTGAAACACAACCTTCTCATTTGCCAACCCCCGTTAATCCAAATAAAGACGGTCTCCCATTATGAACAATTTAGGAAATTCTTAAACAATTCACAGCCTTCTCGGCAGCTATTAAGGAACTCAAATGCTTCAAGCATCTGATGAAATAAGTCTCAGCACAAAACAGAACCCCCCGTATGTATCTTATACCCGATTATCAGTGAAAGGTTTGCTGGGTAGACCCTCTAGTGGATTGGTCATATTGTTTAATAATGCCATTAGGATGTCCAGCAGCCTGATTTCCAGTGATGGTGACATATTGGCGGTTGAAGTAGTTGTACACAATGATTCCAATTGCTCATTCTTGATAGTGTGCATTTATTGGAACCATGTTTAGCATACTCAACTGCATATTTTGTCTCAATTGGATACGATCTTGGAGGAAGCAGCTATGCAATATCCTCAAACAAATGTATTAATTGGGGATGATCTTATTGCTCTGTGCAGGGATTCTCAGTGAGGTGTAATCCGCACCTATGTCGCACCTATGTCATAGGCTTGCCCACGTGGTTAGTCATGATAAGGACCTTATGATCCATTCCTCCTTGAATTGTCATGATCTAATCAGATCGAAGACAACAATGTCGTCATTATTAAATTTCATTTAAACAAACGGCTGGATGAAAAGCTGGTGAAAGGCCAAGTTGTGGATCATCGACACATTTACAACTCGGTGGTTGCTCATGCAAAAAGAGTGAAAAACAAGCATTTAAGAAAGCTGAGGAAATGTGCAGCCCTCTGTGATGACTCTCTAAATCAGAAAGACAAATTTGCCAAACTTACTAAAAACAATATTAAGTCACTCAAAATGGATTTACAGATTGCTGACAACCAGCGTATGATTTGCAACTTGGTTAATCACAACTCTAGGGAGGTATGGGCAGTATTGAGAACAATAACTGGTGACGTATCGAGTACCTCTGAATCTTCAATATCAGCCGATGTATGGTCGAAATTTATATCACAGAAATATCAGATTCCATAATAATAATTTAGCATTTTATATATACATGCTACCTTGCCAACGTTAAATATGAAAAATGGACGCACCTAAAGTCTGAGGTTTCTCCCTTGTTACTGTCTGAGGTCATGTGGGCGATTAACAAGCTTAAAAGTTCTAAATCTGCTGTTCCAGATGGCATTTCGCCCTGTGCACTAAAAATCGATGCTGAACTCTGGGCAGCCATTCTAAAGTCAAAGTTTGATTGTATATTTGTATCGAGCACTATTCCTTTATGCTGGTGTTCTGCTATTATTATTCCAGTCTATAGGAAGGGTAATGCCAATGATCCTTATAACTTTAGGCCTATAGCATTAATGAACACCTCCTCGAAGGTTTTTTCTCGACTGATTCTAGAGGACCTTCAAAGATATATCCTCCAAAATGATATTTTATCCCAATACCAGGTGGGATTTCGTAAATATATGGGTTGCTCGCTTAATGCAACGATTTTAGCACACATTTTGCACAAAACCAAACATTCCAACTCCGGGCTGGTTTATATGGCCGCTCTTGATATGACGGCGACCTTCGATAGGGTAATGAGGAGTCATCTATGGACAAAAATGATTATGCTAGGAATCCCAGTTCATATGTTTGCAATTATTGCCATGCTGCATACTAATACAAACAATAGAGTGTGGCTTAATGGCGAATGAGTTCTTACTGACCCTGTACCTACATTTATTGGATTCAAACAGGGATAAAAATTTGGCAGCAGTCCTGTTCAATCTTTACATGTGCGACTTGGACAATGTACGGAAGCAGGAGAACATTTATCCAGTTTGTTTTGGCAAATTGAAGCTCAACTGGATGGCTTTTGCAGACAACCTAATCTTTTTTGACAGGACACCCTTTGGTCTGCAAATTGAATCTGTTTACTGCATTTGCAAATAAGTACAATTTGCTGGCTAATCCATCTACGTCTCACATTGTCATATTTATGAACAGGAAAAAGAAGATAAGTAGGTTTATGTGGACCATAGCTGATACTCAAATTGCTTGTGTGCCCTCCTTATGTTATTTGGGGTACACACTCATAGATTCTAGCTCTATTGTAAAGTGGGAAGATGAATTGAACTTGAAAATC
Source organism: Ambystoma mexicanum (assembly GCF_040938575.1). NCBI lineage: Eukaryota > Metazoa > Chordata > Amphibia > Caudata > Ambystomatidae > Ambystoma > Ambystoma mexicanum. Next base: position 577,059,973 of record NC_090940.1, read on the forward strand.
AAACCTTTGATATCCCACATTAAATTAGTATATCGCAAACATTGTACATTTCCACTGCTCCCTTTGATTCAATTCTATTGTCTAAAGGTTGAGGCAATTATTTCATTTGGCCTGGGCATATGCTTACTAGACATAATTTGTTGGATGCCTTGCAGGGAAAAATATGGAAATACACCTTGAGACTTGCAACATCCTTACCCAATTCCATACTATGCCAATAACCTGGCTTAACCTCACTTTATACTCATCAACATTGCACTGGAGGATGATGATGAATTATGTAAAAATGTTAAATCCTCCTAGGAACTCCCTGTATGAGGAGCTCTATCAAATGGTCTTTGATGGTAATTCACCTTCCATATTGATCTTTGTGGAAAGATTAAATAAAATCTTATTGAGGAGAAATGGGTCCACTAAAGATCTATTCCTATTATTACCCTGTGTTAAGTGGAAACTTTTGAACTATGACTGGTGTCTGCTGATCGAGAAGAACTCTGGGTATAAGCTCTATACAGAATACGCAAAGTGTATTAGAAAACGAGGGGACAGATCTCCGTACTGATTGATGTTTCCGTGTGATAAGGCATGAACTTTGTACATGTGCTTTAAACGTAATCAATTTGCAACAAATGAACACATTAAATATTGGCATCATGTAGAATCCAATAGAGATGGTGATGTGTGTCGTTTCTGCACTGGTACTAAAGAGCTAGAAACTCTAAAACACTTGACTATGTATACTGTATGTATTTTGAGAATTATCGCATGACAATATTGGATAAATATCTTGTAAGCAGCTCACAGTTGTCTAGAGAAACTCTATGGAGACGATGCATGAATGGGATCAGTCAAGCACTACTACTTGCGTTGACACAATTGAGTATAATTAATTAAAAATGTATAGAATTTGTAAAATAGTGAAATGAGAAATGCATATATTGGTATGCCAAAAAAACTATAATGTAAAGAAAATGAAGTATCAAGCCTCCATTGCCACATATTTTGTTGAGTTGAAAGATAAATAAATGTTCATGAGGTGTTTAGATGTAGCTGGGACACCTTAATTACGTAACAAGTTTAGCGCGGGGGAGGGTGCTCATTATCTCTTTCCTTATGTACGCTATTAATGAAAGATGTTTTATGTATGTTTTATGTGTTTGCATGTTTTTATGACTATCCCTATGAAAGTGATAATTGTTTGCTTCCTTGGTATCTCCCAGATGGTTGTTAAAACAGTGAATTAAATATATATATAAGGTGCTAATATGGAACAAACAAAAAAAACATGTAGATAGGTGATTCACTTCTTATGTTTTGAATAGTTATATTTTTGCTGTTTTACTGTTTTAGCCGTTTTATCATGATTGTTTGGAGATTTGAATTTTCTAATTTTTAACGATTGTATGTAGGATGTGTACATTGTGGAAAGGTTAATTTTATCAACCAAAAAAATTGAAATAAAAAAACAAACCTTGGAGTTATCTTTGACTCCTCTCTCTCTCTGTTCTCCCTTCCACTCAGGACACTGTCAAGAAGTCCAACTATCAGCTCTTCCTTCTCAAAGGAATTCCACCTTTTCTCACTTTACCTCAGGGTCTCAATGTGACTCAAGCCCTGGTTCTCCCCAGACTGGACTACTGTAACAGCCTCCTCCTGAATCTGCCTTCTTCTACTCTTCGACCCCTTCAGCTTATCCACAATAGGGCAGCAAGACGTATCCATGGTCTAAAGCCCAGGGACCGCACCTCTACTGCACTGAAAAATCTTCACTGGCTTCCGGTTGCTGCACGGATTAAATTCAAATCCCTCTTCATCATCCACAAGGCTATTTGGGCCAAAGGACCACACTATCTTCAACTTTATCTCAGTAAATACTCTCCCGCTAGACCTCTTCGCTCCTCTGGCACCAACTCTTTGCATGTAAAGCGTTTTGCTAAACAGAGGGCAGGGGCTCACTTACTTTCCTCAGTGGGTTCCCTCCGTTGGAATAGCATCCCCCTATCCCTTCTTCTTGAGCAGGACTATCTAAAATTCTGGAAGCTCCTTAAGACTTTCCTCTTTTCATCCTGCTTCCCTCCTTCTCTCCTCTGCTAATCCACAGTGGCAGAATTGGTGTCCTTGGCCCTTATGCACCTTCGGGCCTTGATCTCCCACACCAATTCTACCCAGCTCCTTTCTGTCCACAGCACTTGCATCTGCACACCCATCTCTCTGGAGACTCGCACTTACACCTCCTGTGGCCCAGGCCGTGTAGCACTCATCATTCCTAGCACTTCTTTCATGTCTCACCCACAAGCTCTGACGTGCCAGCACTTACCCCTCTTCCCTGCTCCTTTCTGCACTTACACATTCTGAAGACTCACAAGGAATAGTAGGTGTGTCCCTCTCCCTCCTCCCCCTCTGCTCTTAATATTATTTTATAATGTATTTCCCACTCTCCCTCCATGCCTTGTGCGTGCTTTCAAACAGTCTATTCTTATTGTATAAGCACCCAACAACAAACAATGAAATAAGTAAATGTTATGAAGCCAGTCAAGGAAACAGGTAAGACTTTAGATTAAGGATTTATTTAGTTAAACAAGTAAAAAGACCCCCATAACATCAGAGGCCTCCTATGTAAACAAGGGCCAACTATAACTGACAAATATAGAATCCTAAAGGCTGAACAAGCAACTACATATTCTATGACCTCATGAGAACCTTGAGGCTGCAACAATTCCACGCTCCCATACCTCCTAGCATTCACTCTTCTTCTTCTTGAGAGACCTTCTCACCTCATCAATGACCACATCAGATTCCCTGCTTCTGCCCAACCATAGCGGACACGCCATGGAATAAGGTTTTCAACCTCTCATGAGTTTGAATGGACACAAACCGGTGGTAGCGTGAGGTGCCATACGCAACGCCCACATCCTATTTTGGATAGTCGCCAATTTATCAAATCCACACTCTTCCCCCATGCGTATGCTCTCCATCACACATCTGTTCAACCTCTCAACTACTCCATTGGTTTCAGGATGATAAAGAGCTGCCCTCTTATGACTCACACCACATGTTTCTAAATACTTGGGAAAACATCCACCGGTGAATTGCGTGCCATTGTCTGTAAGGACACTTCCTGGGAGACCCTCACTCGCAAAAACCTTTTGCAATACCTTAACCATACTTTCTCCCTATATTTCTCTCACAACTTTGAAATCTACCCACCTAGAGAACAAATCGACAACTAGAACTAGAAACCTTCCCCGACCATATCCCAAATCGACCGGTCCCAGTATGTCCATGGCTAAATCACTCCAAATCCTGGACGGAACACCAATATCAATTAAAGGTTGCTTCTTAGCCTCTACTCCCTTCCCGCTTCTCATGCAAAATTGGCACTCACTCAAACGGACTTCAACTTCCTTATCAAATCCTGGACACCAGTAATCTGTTCTCAATACCCCTTTTGTCTTTGCAATATCAATATGTCCACAGTGCGCCAGATCAATAATCTTTCCTCGAATGCCCACTGGAGCCACTGCCCTCTCCCATCTGAATAATATCTCATCAGCAACTGACAGTTCATCTTTCACCTCCCAAAAAGGTTTTTCTTCCTCTAATAACACTGATTTATTCAGCCAAACTGTGGCGACAACATACGAGATCACCTTACTCAATACCTCATCCTTCCTTATCTCATCCAACCACTCTTGCTTGGATACAATGTCTTCTGTGCTCACAAACACCATCTCCATGTTATCCTCTTCAATCCTGTCCTGAGAATGAACCTTTACCCTTGACAAATTGTCCGCCAGAGTGTTCTCTTTCCCACAAATTTGTGGGCTTGCATCCTAGTGAACCACCCAGCCACTCTGCACGAAATCTTGTCCAGACCTTTCGTCTCAAAAATGGCTTTCAAAGGTTTGTGATCCGTCCGGATCACAAATTCCACACCCCAGACAACATTTTTAAATCTCTCTACCGCCCAATAACATGCGAGGGCTTCCTTTTCAAGAACTGAATAACGTACTTCTGCACCTTTCTGACCGCGTGACGCATGTGCTATTATAACTTCCGATCCATCATCTTGTTTCTGTGCCAGAACAGCTCCCAGGCCGCCCTCACTATCATCCACCGTAATGATAGTCAATTTCTTGTATCAAAACATCCCAAAGGTTTAGCCATATCTATTTCCTCTTTGATTCTAGAAAATTCTACAACACATTCACAACTCCATATAAAATCTGCACCTTTCCTTAATATTTTCCTCATCTCCAGAACTTTAGTTGCATAGTTCTCTACAAATTTTTGATAAAACTCTGTCATACCTAAAAATGAACGAAGTTCACTTTTGGTCGTGGGCTTCTCAATTTCCTTTATGGAGTTAATAATGCTATCCTTGGGTTTCACCCCCTCAGATGACACCTCATGACCCAGGTAGTCTACCTTAGATACAGCAAATTTACACTTCTCTTCCCTTAGAGTAATGCCTCTCTCTTCAAAGATTTTCAACACAGCATTTAAACTCCTGTCATGCTCATCCAACGTCGCACCACATATTAGCACATCATCTTGGAAGCAAAACACTCCCTTTACACATCCAAGCAGCTGATCCATAATCTTTTGAAATACCGATGAGGCTGACGCCAAACCGAAAGGCATTCTTCTGAATTGAAACATACCCTCATGAGTTATGAAAGCCGTAATCTTGCTACATGCTTCCGTCAACTCGACCTGGTGATATGCAGACGCCATATCAAGCTTTGAAAATATCATCCCCTGGCCCACCATAGTTAACATCTCACCCATGTTTGGCAAAGGATGCCTGTCAACCATCACACACTTGTTGAGCTCACGCATGTCTATGCACAACCTCAGATCACCAGAAGCTTTTTTTACTACCACGACCGGTGACACCCACTCGACACCTCCTGCTCTCTCAATCAGACCCATTTGTAGTAATTTCTTTAGTTCATTTTTCACACCTTCTCTTAAAGAGAAAGGTACAGGCCTAAATTTCGCAACAACTGGCAAACTACCCCTTTTTAGAACAATCTGGTGTTGAAATCCTTTCACTTTCCCCAAACTTTTCTCAAAGACTCCATTATGCTCTGTCACATACTTGCTTGAATTAGTGCATGGCAAAGACACCTGGAGCACTTGCTCAGGATGATTAGGATCTAATCGGATGGCCAGACTCTTCTGTTCTCTCCACCCCAGCAATGATTGCCCTTTCTTAGTGACATATACTTTACCTTTATACCTCCTTCCGCGGAACTCGAATTCACTCCACACATACCCCAGTAATTCAATCCTGTCCTGATTGTACCCTCCAGGATTGATATCTGGCTCTGTTAATTGAGTTACCACCCCACTCATCTCCTTCTCAAACACACTTCTGGACACTAACGTAATCTTTGAGCCAGAATCCGCCATCATGGAAACTTTATGACCATTCACATTCACAACCGCATACGGTCACTCACAGTCGTCTCCATTTTCACCATCCATCACAACATTTATGGTATTAACGAGGACGTTCTGCATTGTAGTATCGCTTCCTCTTCTGACGATCTTCCATCCTCTTCTTCATTGACGTAAAGGACCTTCCTTTGACTGGACTGTCCAAATTGGTAGTTCTTACAGCAGTTCGCAAAATGACCTTTCCTTTTGCACTTTACACATGTCGCTTTGCGACCTGGACACACGATGAACGAAGCAAAATGCGTGCTACTCGCACATCGAAAACAGTGTGTCCTCTCTTCTTTCTGTTCTCTGCACTGGTTCCTGGTTTTTCTTCTCTTCCCCGACAATTCTATTCGACTGCTTGGTTTTCCCCCTTCTTTTGCTTTTGTTATCTTCCACAATGAATACTTCACTCTTGACTTCCTTTAGATCATTTGTTTCATTCTTTGACAACTTTGCGACACATGCTAATGAGTGTTCCATGCGTTTTGCAAGATCTAAGACTTCATCTAGATTGGGGTCATCCCTTAGCCACAATTCTTCATGTATCTTATTTGATCTACAGTGAGTCATGAACTGGTCACGGATATGTTCATCGAATGTTCCTTGAAACTTGCAAGTTAATGCTAAATGTCGCAGCGCCGTTACATATTCTTCAACCGACTCACCCTGAGCTTGCATTCTCATGCGGAAATTATATTGTTCCAATATCGTGCTGGTTTTGGGGTTGAAATGCTTGTCCAGCTTGATCAGAGCTACATCAAATTCATTTACAGCATCACCATCACTGCCATCTCCCATTGGCTGGGGAAGTGTCTCATGTATTCTCTGACCTTTGTACCCCAGGAAATGTAGTAGCAAAGCCAACTTCCTTTCACCTGAGTATGATGTTCCACCAGCTGCCTTCATATAATGTAAAAATCCTTTACGCCATTGAGCCCACCGTATTTTGGCTGGACCTGGCACTGGCATGAATATTGGAGGACCTGCTATTCCAGGTAGACCCGCCATGCACCTGGGTTGGAATACTGCTTTCACAAACAGGATTTGCTACTGCTTTCACAATCCTTGTACAATTTCCGGGTGGAATACCAGGTTTTCACTCCCTCTATTTTTTTTTTTTTTTTTTGTGCTATACACAGTCTTTGCAAAATTCCTTCCCAAAACAATGCCTCTCTCAAAGCTAGTGTTAGTGGTGGAGTGAGGCACTGGATGCAAATTAATGCTCCTGTTTGCCACTGGTGGTTTGCACGTTCACCAATCACTGCCCTTGCATGAAACCTCTAATATACTTCTTCTCCCCTTTCCCCGCGCTCCCGTGCTCCCAGCTTTAATATTTTCCTTCAATCCATTCAGGCTTGCCATCTGCAAGAGAATTCCTGGTCAGTTGCTTGCTCAGCTTCACACGAACTAGCCGGATGCAATACAGAACGGCTGTAATTCAGTGCGCTTTTGGTTGCACTATGTTACAATGCGCTTCATTTACCGGTAGTACGGTAATCTTCCTCCTTGCTTTGCGCACTGGCTCCTCCTCTTTCCGGAACACCGATAGGCTTTAGGTGCTTTATAGAGGACGAATCGGAAAGCTGGCATAGCTAATGGTGCAGATGCCCAAACCAGACTTTCCTTAAGACTTCCCACAACAGCACCATATCGTGTGCTCTATTTACAGTCAGACAACCAAACGCGGCGAGCTTTTCCGAGGCCGAGGAGTTTGTGGAGCGTCGCAGCGCACACTTACTTGGCATATGGAACAACCGTCCTTCAGAAGCGGGATGGCCGCTGCAACGCCTGGGGTTGACGTAGTGGCGAATCAATCCTTATCACGGGGAAGCACAGTGGCACGGGGGTCTTCAAACTGTCAATCGCTGCTACCACGCCAGGGGAAAGCGGAGCAGCGCTGCAGGATGGTTGCTGGGGGTCTTCATTCTTCCTGTCTCCATCACATCCTCGTCACCATTGTTATGAAGCCAGTCAAGGAAACAGGTAAGACTTTAGATTAAGGATTTATTTAGTTAAACAAGTAAAAAGACCCCCATAACATCAGAGGCCTCCTATGTAAACAAGGGACAACTATAACTGACAAATATAGAATCCTAAAGGCTGAACAAGCAACTACATATTCTATGACCTCATGAGAACCTTGAGGCTGCAACAATTCCACGCTCCCATACCTCCTAGCATTGCATGGCACAGTCTCCGTAATGATAACACATAACAAACTTCATAACAGTAAATAAATAAATAAACATACTATTCCAGTAAATGACAATATACTCCTATAAAGATCAGAAAAGGACAAAACTACCTAGTGAAGAAGCTGTTATTAGTTTAAATAACACTCACCGGCAACAGGAACTTTATCGACAAATGACCCCATATGACCCCATTATTAGATTCCAAAAGACTATACCATTTAGATATTGGTTAACAGTTATGATCCCCCAAAAAACTCTATTAGAATGGTGATCAATTCCAGCCATTTTTAAAGGACCTTAAAAATCGCATAATGTCTCGACTTCCTGAAAAGTGTTATAACAGTAGAGATGGTATCAGACATGTGATTCTCTACACTTTTCAAGGGTAATGGGGTTTCACTGTGTTCTCTCTGTTAACTTGTTGGGGTGGAGGACATTGCAGGGGATACTTTAGAAGACATAATAGTATTCTGAGTTCCCAGTAATTATATCAATGCTAATGAATCATTAGTCTAGGTAGATACCATAAATAGATATGTGTCCCTACCTCCATGAAGATACTTTAGAAACTGCTACTCTGGTAATATTCCAATATTTCTGTCAGATGGTTGAACAACATATTACTCTGGCTGATGTCTGTGAGACATATGAGCAAAAGACAACAATTTAGATGAATACTTATGGATGTCCAGAACATTTTCTCTGTCAATTCATGTGACTGTTGACACAAGTCTTTCATTAGGCAACAATGCCTACCGACACTGCTATTGCCCTGATATTTGTAAAGCAATACACAGTGGCTCTCACGTCCATGGAACCACTACTTTTGTTTTGTGGAAATCAAATCTGCAGGTGGTTTGCATTAGGTTCCTTTCTGAAAATTGGAATTTGGTGGAGTGCTGAGAGATTTGGTAGTTCAGCCAAACTCTTAATAAGCCACACACAACATAGGCCTTGGGAGGATAGCTCAGGGGCAATGTGCTTGTCTTGGGAGTAACGCTGAGCAAAACAGGTTCGATCCACCGGTCCACGCTTAGAACCCTCTGGGTGTTAAGTGCATTATAAATAACCAATTATATAATAATTTATTAAAAATACAGGCCTTAATTAATACTCACTCCTTCAACAAATGCACTTGCAATCATCTAAAAAGCAAAACAACACTATGTAACAAATATCTCCTAGCACTACTTTCAGATTTTAATCAATGGTCTTCATCAGGGCACAAAAATGTTTACAGAAAAAATGTCTATTCTCCCAAAAACGATTGGCTTCACGTGGATGATTTTATTTCCATGCTGGATACTTCATCCAATTACTGCGGGCACTCTATCTTCATTACATAATTTTTTCTTTTTTTCATGTTGCTGTAATCAATTACTGTGTCTGAATATGTATGAAAACCAAAATAACGGGGAAAGAGAACAACATATACTAATCAATATCTCTCAATTTTCAAAACTCTTTATAATATATTTACATTCACATTTCTCTTCTTTTTCTGAATTATTCACACATCTTAGAAATATGATGAATGTGAAATAATTAGATCTTCAAAGAGTTTGGAATCATAGCATATCACATAGTTGGACAAACATCTCCTTTTTAATTCTGTGTGTTTCAAACAAAAACTCTAAAAATGGCATAAGAACATAGTGCCTCGCCCTACAACATCATTTCGAAGGAATGATCCAGAAAAAGAATGATGATTTTCAATCAAAACAACGTTCATACTTTTTTTTATAAATGATCATGTCTACGTTACAGGAATGTATAAAGCAGCAACAATAGCTTGAACACGCATAGGTACATACAAGAATACATACAATATAAATACACAAATGTGTTATGGTAAAAGCTTGGCAAATGTCTGTAAAACAATAAGTCAACGCCATACCACACAGAAGCACCAGTCTTTCTACTAAGATAATTCAGAATGGACAAACAGGTTTTAATCCAATCCATTTAAAAACATGCTTGCAGCGTAGTTAACACATTTTTGTCATGTTGCACAGCAAATATAGGACAACAAATGCAGTATGCTTCATGTATGTCCCAGTGCAAATGTTTTAAGATAAAATGTATTGGGACCTGCTTGCCCCATTCTTAATGACCTAAGAACAAAAACTGGTATTAAGTTCATTTGCTCAATTTTTAGACTAGAACAAATGTTAGATAACATTACCCCTGGGTTAGCTGATATGGTAAGCAATCGCTTTTGACATGAGTTCGGCCGGCAGGTCGCACTTTTGAATCTCTGCAAGTGGGGTCTTAGACCTTCATCCTATTGATGGCAATACATTGAGTAATAGGTATGCAGTGTTTATAACAGAAAAAAAGTAACGACCCACTTTTTTTAACAACACCTAAATAACGACAAAAAGTCACATTAGTTAGTAAAAGTATATATGGGACTGGGGTAATGGATTAAAGGGGGTGGAAGTAGTTGGCGGAGGGTGAAAAGGCAGTAGAAACAGGGGGATTGGGGAAACACAAATTAATAAATAAAACACTTTTTTCGTTATGCAGGTTTCATTTTAAAAGTATGTTGTTATTTAGGGTATTGTTGTAAATACATAGAACTTGGGTAATATTAACATTGTCTCATCTTGAACGTTCGCCTGATAGTATTGTTTTTGCACCCTGATGCCTGTGGGTGCTTTGGCGCACTACAAATAAATAAATAAATAACAAAAGAATAAATAGCACCTATTACATCAGCACTAAGCGCGAGGAATCTGGCGCAAAGTGCTATATAAACACCAGATTTTATACTTACATTTGTACCGATATTATGATAGTTTTTTTAATTAATGCAGCCCAGTGGCAGTTTCAATCCACTAGGTAAAACCCTAAAGCCCATGTTAAATGTAAAGTGAGAGCGTCCCAGGACACCACTCGTCTATTTACTGCTCCCGTATAAGTCGCCATTATGAAACTGCACATGGGGGGATCTATGCCAGCATGTTGCTTATGCAGTGCGATATTCTCGGACGGTTTCCAAAGCACTTCTTTCTAGAAAAGTGCACAGCCTGAGCATATTTGGGCCACATTCTAAGATTGATGGTGCAATAGAAATCTGCCAGTAATTCTGTTGCCGCCAATTTCTTGGCAGTAACTGAATTAACGTCAGTTTCATTGCTCTGGTAAGCTCACCGGCATCCTTGTTTCCGGACCAGCAAACTGTGGGTTTGCCTGCCTGAGCTGCTGTACCCGATAGGTCTGATCCTGCTGGGCACAGCGGTCATGCTAGGCAAAGCCGTCACAGAAGCACCGGCATCCACACTCCCATGGGAATGGGGATTAACAAAATGACCAGAAGTGTAATCCGAGAAGTCAGGCGCCGGTAATTTTTTACGGGTCCGGCACCAATCCGTCTGTAGCACCGGCAGGGTTTCTGCTGGACCCGTAATGAGGCCCATGAGTTTGGCACTGAAGGGGAGGATGTACCCCAGCCGAGTGCTGGAGGAAAATCCTCAGTTTTAAGGGCAAAAATAGAAGGCATTAACTCAGGAGGACTTGACACCCATGGTAAGTCCTCCAAATACCCCATGAGTCCTATGGATTCTATGAATGGGGTCTAACAAAGCCAAACCACCACTAATAATCTAGTGGCAAATTGAGTGGCGGTATTAGTAATCGAGTTTGGCGGTAATTCTGGCAGAATTAATACAAAACACTTAGGGCCTAACTCACAGAAGTGTTTTATAAACATGCAATCCCATAGGAACACACTCAGTGAATCAGGACCTTAATGAGGCCAAAAGTATTTCCTGTTTACTGTGGATTCATAATTTAGGGTGACGTTAGTAGAAAGGGTTAAGCAATATGTGCCTTTTCAGTTGGGGAGGGGTGACCTTTCACTGCTGACAGGAAAATAGTCTATTGTTCATCTCACCTCCCTCATGGCACGTGACATTCTTTCCCCCTTTCCACCCTGGCCACTTCCTGGATAAACTGTGGCCTGCATTCTGAACACCATAAATGTGTGTTTTTGAATTGATTCACCTTTGGTGAAAGAGTGTTAGAATTAACAAGAGTCAGATTAATTTACGGACATTTCCTAACTTAGTTCTCTTTTTTTCTGTTTCTGTCTTTTGTCATTAAGTGCCGATGAGTAGGCTCGTCCTTTTTGCATAGACTTGCGTAGTAGCCTGGCAGTTAATAAAACGTTGAAAACTGTAGCGCGGCTGCTGACATCTAGGACACTGCTCGCTAGTTTGAAGTGACGACTCACTTCACTGCATCCTCATTATGTTTGAGTCCTCTCAGGCCTTACAGAGGTGGGGCTGGCTGCTAGGAAGAGACATATTTCTGTGGCCATCATTAACAGCGGAACACACGCAGATGGCGGCCCCCTCGCGCCTCACAGATTCCCCAGCACACGTCATTGTGGTATTGCGAGAACATTCCATGCGGGAACACCTCTCCATACATTGCGTGCCAGAACGTGGTCACATATTTCACTCAATGGTTCGCCGTTTAGTACACATGAAACTCTAAGTAAAGGCTGGCAGGGGAGTTGCTAGGTCTGGAAAAGACCCGGGGCTAAGCTGATGTCAGTACTGTTGGGATTGGGGGCTAGCTAGTCTTTTGGCTGTAGCTCCTGAGATTCTATCCGGGGCTACAACCAAAAGATCAGGGGCTATAGCCCCCTTAGCCCCCCCTTAGCAACGCCCCTGAAGGCTGGTCATCATCTGTGAAACTCTGACTCATTGCAAGGTTTGAAGCCAGGGAAATGGGGAAATGACACCTCATCCTCTGTCAGCACCTGTTCTATCCTTGCACCCTCTGTGCACTGACAATACTATTTAAAATGGAAATGTATTATCATAAAGGAATGTTGGCTATATTGACTAGGCATCATAAACAGAGGGCCTCAACCACTGTTACAAAGCTTGGTGATTCTCTGCCACCCTTCCCCACAATACACAGTTTTTCCCATAGACAACAAGGGCAATGTTGACTGTAAGATACTGAGCACCAAGATACCCTAGACTGTGGTGCGCTTTATAAATAAATAACCAAACAAACCAAGTGCAACCATTCTCTTTGCTTTCGGATGTGTGTTTGTGTTTTCCTCCATAATAGTATGCTCTGTGAGTGTGTCAGCCAATCAGGGTGCTCCAAATCCTGGCGGGATCGAACAATCCTACCCCAGGTTCGGAGCAACCTCAGTGCTCTGCGCACTCGCTCATGGGCATAATTTTAGGGGGGGGACGGGGTTGTTTGTCCCCCCCAACTTTCATGGCACACTATTTTGTCCCCATTAATTTGAATGGGGCACCTTTTCTTCAGAGGTCATGTGCCCCCCAACATTTGCAGCAAAGTTTCTCCACTGCACTCGCTGTCGACCCAGCCGTAGGCGTCCAGCCTGTCCCACCTCCCACCCTCCTCTCATGGCTGCCCTCAGCTCAAACCCCTCTAATCATCCCCCCCACGCCTTAACTTAGCTCAGCACCTCCACTCAGCCGCCAGCCCTGCACCGCGCTCCAGCTTTCACATGCAGTCATGGAAATAAAAGAGGAGCTCTATTCCCATGACAATACACTGCCTCACCTCCCCAAGCCATGACGAAGTAGCGTACCTGTAGTTTAAAAAAAATGTAATTGCTATTATCATCATGCATTTGCAGTAACAGTAGTCCTTTCTGAGAATGTAATAACGTAAGCTTTGCGCATTCCAGGAGCATATTTGAGCCTGCCTTGTATCGTTGTCAAAAAGCAGCATTCAAATGCTTTTATGTACTCTAATGAGTTGAAGTGAGAAAACTGTGCGTGATACACCAGATATTGCATGTCCCCAGTTAGCATGCATAAGGAGATACAAGATGGTGACCACCATTGCAATCCCACACCATGATAAAAACAAGACAGTGAATTGACATGTTGAACTTTTCAAAGGAAAGAAAAGTAATCATAATCAAGTTAAGTACCATGTAAATGTATAAGGCATCCCCTTCTCTGCACATGTTCACTATACAGATGGAGTTCCCAGGGAACGTGGTTTGGAATAACTCTTAGAACTCAGACTGATGAACCGATCCCAAAAATAATTGAACAGAAATAAGAATTATGTTACAAAATTGGAAACGCAGATCACCATGTTTCTTTGCTAGTTTCATAACCTATGAAAGTCAAAGATAATGAGACTGTGATGGCATCATTGTATTTGACAGCATGCATTGAGATGTGACAATCAATTGATGCATCCAGCCCTTTCTTTCCATCCACTTTCTGCTTGGTTTAAATAGGTGAAGGATATAATGAATTAGGAGGGTTCACGTTATCAGTACACTGTGATCTCAAGTGAGATAATGAGAAAGTAGATTTGCAGAAAGATTGTACTAAGGTGTAGGATCTGATCTGCCACATGACAGATATTTTTCATTGTGAAGGAGTTTCAGGTAGGACATCACTTGCATTCTCACAAAATGGCTTCCATGCCAGATGCTAATGAGGCATTACAGCTGAGGGGGAAAAGTCTCCAGTAGTGTGTCCAGACTCTTTTTACTGGGGTTGGAAGTGGGGCACTTCTTGTGCAAGGGTGGCATGAAGTATGAACGCGTACACACACACACACACACACACACACACACACACACACACACACACACACACACACACACACACACACACACACACACACACACACACACACACACACACACACACACACACACACACACACACACACACACACACACACACACACACACACACACACACACACACACACACACACACACACACACACACACACACACACCCCCCCCCCCCCCCCCCCCCCCCCCCCCCCCTGAATAGTATAATGGTGTGGCACCTGGGGTGGCTAATCAGATTCCAGGGGTAGCACGTGCCACCCCAGGCCACTCCCTGGACACGCCTATGGCTATAACAGGTGTTATCACTCCTTGGCCAAGTAATGGGTCAGATGCAACACTGAGGGGGAGAGGGACAATGGCCCCTGTTACAGCTCTCTGTGCCAGGTCTTTAATGACATAATAACACAGATAATTCTAAAACACAAGCTACGCACACATGAAAATAGTTGTAGAAAGTGTTTGTAACCTTAGAGTGAGCATTGTCCTCATGGAGGTCACTGCGAATTGATGTGGAATGTTGGCTTAGAAACACCAGAATTTGTTCCAATGCATAAGGCCCTCTGCTGTCCATTTCATTCACTGGCCTGCCAACATTACAGTGTTATAATTAAGCTTTATAGACAAAGTATGAGGGTTGCAATTGGCCTGAAGACTGAGTTAAAGGCCTGATTGCATCTAGTAGCATTTACAGAGGTTAACAGAACCATAAACCTAACTATGGCCTAATGACCGGCTCTTTATATCCATTAAAACCTGTGTCACTCTTGATAGTATAAAGTATTTGTAAGTATATAAAATGTTGTACTACATAAATCCACCTGGGTGGTTGCAAGAGCTTGACTGCGGGTGCTTTTCACAATACCAGTAGCCTTGCAATTTAGCATTGTAAACAAACTGTGGGTTATAGGAACCAATCTGCAGGCAGTACTGGTTCATATAGCCCACAGATTGTCCAACGAGTATGCATCTTGAACTTTCCAAGGATTACAAAGAAAGTTCCATGTGCTAATTTGTTGTTGGTTTTAGAACATGACACACCCTCAGATGTACCAATGCCTTGCTTCATTGTCCAAGATGAGTTAAGAAAGCATACGAAAATGAGGCCCATGTCTCTGCAATTTCTCTCCCAGACGTTGACCAGTGTACAGATTCATTCATCAATGAACAGACATGACAAGGAGACTTTTGTCTTGGAGTTCTATTTTATTGGATTGAACCACTGCACAGGTGGTGAATGGAAATATTTATTCTTTCCTACCAATAGTTCACTGAACAAGGTGAGATGGGGATTACTGGTGAAATGTTTGCTCATCATTGGAGTGATGGTGGTGATTGTGCACAATACTTAAATAGGTCAGTTTTGATTGACATCCATCATTGAGGTTGGTTGGAATAAATAGTCTGAGTCCTCCTTTCTGCCACTCGTATTATACCTCAGGACCTTAGCTATGCATCATCAGGCTTCACGCTGTCCCTTTTTGCTAATTACCCATTTACTTACTAGACACAACAAAGACAAACACCCCCGTTCACAGTTAGTCACTTTATCTCATCAGCAAGAGATAGTGAATTCTATGATTCCACTTATTGAGTATGAAGAGGAACAGATGATGTCATCTCTAGTGTCCCTCCCCTCACCACTGTCATATTGGAAGCAAAGCAGGAAGAATCTGTGCATGGCACCAGCTATCATCCCGATTCTGCACCGAGGATATGAGAAACGTTATGCACTGAGACAACTGTATTGAATGTACCCTCGCACTGATGTGGTGGAAGAATGTCGACATACACCATTGGACATAGAAGAACTGTAAAGGAAGTCAGATCAGAGTAAAGTGATGTTATGAAGAGAAAGTATTAAGACGTACTGAAACGATATGCCAATACCTAAAGAATGATAGTGTAAATAAAGTAGCAATAGAAATGTATTCAGAGATGAAGAAACCATATACACAAAGAAGATAGGTAACCAGACGAGTAGTGAATGTATTTACGCAGAATCTCAAGGTAGAAGCTTGCTGCAGTAGAAACTATAATGTGAGGAAAGCGGCCATAAAGGAAAGATGGACATTGGATCGTGTTAAAACTATCTCAGAGACAAATCAGGGCCACAGATCAAAAACACTGCACAAAACAGCTACATGTGAGGAACAAAGAATATCTGCTTGCTGAGACCGAGGATGACACAGCAAGACATGATTGGAAAGCACAAAGGGAGTTAACCAGGATAAGCTATAAATGAATGGCACTTTTTTCTTACATTACACAGAAGCAAAAACATCTGCAAGTGCCAAGTATTAGACAACCAAGGGTGCACCAAGGGTGCAGAAAGCACACAAAAGATGGAGCAATCAAGACTCGAGAGGCTAAGAGTAGTAAATAAATAAATAAATAAATAATAGATTGAAATGGACAGATTTGTAGTCTACTGACACGTGATGCAAGACTTCAAAACAAGGTCTATTCATTAAGCCGCAGACAAAGTCTGTGGTGTACCATGACTCCCTTAAAAGACCCAGAGAAGAAAACCGTCATCAAGATCAACTGCAAAGGAGAAGCCTTGGATCATGGTCTAACTGATGAGAGATGGTAGGCTAACTGACCAATGTGGGCAGTGGTTTCCCGTTGTAACCGCAGCTGGGTTTCATTTTACTTAAGTGCTGCTAGCGTGCCGATTGTCCAAAGTTGAGAAAGTATGCCAACCAATCATGAGTGGGTATATAGTGGCATGCCATACAATGTTACACAGGCCATCATGCTGCTGTTACTCTGCTATATTCTGTATTATACGTATTAAGAGGTGGTTCAAGGCATGTCTACTTGATAAGGGGCATCCAGTGATATTACTAATACATATATGATATATAGGCACATATGTTCCCTTAACCAATCCCTCCCTTCAATAGGTTTTATAGTTTGCCACATAGGATGACATCATAGATGACACATGTTGAGTTATAAAACCTTTGTATGGCCAAAGCTTAAGTATGAGTGTGTGGACTATATTCTGTTGTTTGCCAGATTACTCTACTTTATTTGAGCTGATAATAAAGTAGTACTTTGCCATATTCTTTGAGTCTGTCTGGTTATTTGGGTCTGAGATAATTATTGGTAATTCCATCAAGCACACACGATGCTGCAAGGTGCTAGTACATGTTTTGGTAGCAGAGGATGGTTCTGTTCCAGTCGACCTGGGCACAGATCTAGACTCTCGGACAATCAATAACTTTCGCCATTAGCCAGAAAAATCGGTCGCCAGGTGACCCTTTAAAGAAATTCCTGTCCACTGCCACAAGGTTCCCCACTTACTCAAGCCAAACTGGTCGATTGGGGAAGAGTCGATGCTGAGGGACTCGAGCTCAGCCACGAATGTAAGTAGAGCATCGAAAGTGGCAAACATGAGGGGAGGGAAAGTATTACAAATCTACGTATATAAGTAACATGATTTATGGGGATTAAAAGGAAAGGAAATGGATACTTTGATTCCAGCTTCCAAGAGGGGTGGAAGGGTAGGCACTACAACTCCAATTTTGGGTATTATTTAAGGATTCCTGATGCAAGACCAAACAGAAGAGTCCATATCAAACTCCAAAATGGGTATAAAAGTGAGATGAGAAATATTTACTAGAGATAGTAAAGGAAGGTGTATGCAAAAAATTAAAAGTGCACATGACTATGGGGTTTTTAACATGTTAGTGTAAAACTTTTATTGTGTCTAGAATAGGAGATATAAAATGATAGTAAAAATTAAAGTGATCATCAGGTTTTTAAACAAAGAGATTGACGTCGATCAGGAGGATAAAAAATAAAAGGAGAAGACATAAAGAAGAGATTCTTAAAGTTTCAATAATAAAACGAGACAGAACAAATTGATAGAAATTGTAAACAAAGGAATACAAAGATCACCATCGCATAGGTTTTTTAAATTGGTTAAGAAATTATTTTTCTGGTAAAGGGTGGCGATTGATGGTGCTTGCTCAGATCAATTAGTGTGGTATATTTGACAAAGTAAATAAAAGAATACAAAATCGACTTGTCACCATAGGAGGCACTCCCCTTTTACATTTTATCAGGACACTGCCAAGATGTACAGCTCAAATTAGACAGTATCACGCTGAGTGGGCCAGACACAACCAATAAAACACTCATGGTGTGGCCGCAAGTAGATTCATTATCAAAGACAATTTTGCGACATATGACAACCTACTTGCATGCTACATATAAGGGGAAGGAATTACAGAAAAGGTTGTCTATTTTTGTAACGCTCACCTGATTCCCGTAGAGGCGCCGGTCTTGACTGGGCGTATACCGTATCTTCAAAGGTGATGTGTAACACACGGCTGGCTCTTTGGGCTGGACCTCTGTGCACTGTATGTCTGGCTCGAAGGGTAAGATGTCTTAGGTAAGTGAACGCCGTGCTCTCCATCTGCCTCGAGGCAGGGTGCTGTAACCAGTTTCTTCACTGGATAAGGGGAGCAGGCCTCTTGACTTCAGAGGACTGCTGTCCGTCGTTTACTGCACGAACGGTAAGTTTCGAGTAATTCTAATGTCTTTAAAGTCTTTAGTAATGATGTCTCTTGTTTTGCAGGGTTCCGGCGATGGCGGATGGCGGGCTGAAGTGAGTTGAAGATGGAGCCCGTGTGATGAATAGAAGCGCCTGGAAGCACGTAAGTAAGCGCTTGTTGCCTGCTTCACGATGCGCTCTAATTGTCTTTTTATTTTGCAGGTACAAGTTCGGGGCGGCTGCTGAGTGCCGGAATACCCACTGGGTTAGATGTGGAAAGGAGTAATGGCACGTGAGTATTAAAGTTCCCCAATGTCTTTAAACGCACCTTGTTTTGTCTTTCAGATGCGGGATGCAGCGCCGAAGGCCTCCGGAGCGTGCAAAGAGTTGGTAAGCTTTTGTCTTTCAGATGCCGGAATGCAGTGTGAAGACCTCCGGAGCGCACGAAGAGTAGGTAAGCCTTTGTCTTTCAGATGCCGGAATGCAGCGCGAGGCGTTGGTGACAGCCGATGGACCAGGTAAGTGAAGAGCTGTCACTGAAGACCGTAATGCTAACCTGTTCTTTCTTGTCTTTATAGGTGTTGCTGAAGACTGGATTCAGAATGGTAAGCCTTTTTCCTTAGGCCCAGGATCAGATGCAGAAGACACGATGAGCGTTCTGCTGCTGAGGATGCAGAATAACGCAAAGCAAGATTCATCCATCGGGTGTGGTTTAAATAGCCTCCTGTAGTGCTTAGGTCCTCCTTCCACAGCCACGCCTAGGTAAGAAAAGAGTTCCTGCTTTCCAGAAGAGTTCCAGTGTTCTGAATCTAGGGAGTGGCTCCTGCCCCACCCAACAGGAAAAGTAGTTCCAAACAGAAGAGGATCAGAGACTCAACTGGCAGGCAAGTAAGCAGCATGGTCTGCTGCAGGTAAGTCCACCCAAGCATTATGAGCCCGGCGCTTCCAGCGCTGGGACTGGGCATATTTATGAGCCTGGTGCCACTGGCGCCAGGACTGGGTCCAAAAGGTCCCAATTGGGACTGGTTGGCACTCGGAACCTGGGTTATGGATCTGCTTCCAAGGGAGTTGGGAAAACCCTGACCTTTTGGAAGCAGAGATCATGACAGTACCCCCCTCAAGGCCCCTCCCAAACCGGGCTTCTCCGGGGGTTTTGGCTTGTCAGGAAATGTTCGGTGAAATCTTTTGATTAGGCGAGGAGCGTGGACATATTCAGCAGGTTCCCAGGATCTCTCTTGGGGGCCGTAGACTTTCCAGTCAATTAAGTAGAATAGTTTAGATTTGGAGATCTTGGAGTCCAGAATGCTTTTGACTTCAAACTCGAGTTCTCCATCAACTAGGATAGGTTTTGGAGATTTGGTTAGTCGGGTTTGAGGTTGCACGGGTTTTAATAGAGAGACGTGGAAGACCGGATGTATCTTCATGTGCGGGGGCAAGTCCAACTTGACCGCTACTGGGTTTACTATGGTAGTGATGGAATAGGGACCAAGGTATCTTGGGTTGAATGTGCGTGGCCCTTTTAGAGGTAGATATTTGGTGGATAACCAGACTTGATCCCCTACTTGATATTGAGGGGCTTCCTTCCGATGTTGATCTGCTCCTTTCTTGTATTGTTCTTTAGCCCTTTGAAGGTGAGAAACAGCTTCCTTAAAGGCTTGGGTGATTGTAGAATGCAGGTAGTCTACTGCTGGTGTTTCAAGATCTTGGAGGGGATCCAACTCCGAGGTTCGAGGGTGACTGCCGTACAAAAGAAAAAACAGGGTTTTCCCAGTTCCCGAATGGACAGAGTTATTGTAGGCATATTCGGCTATCCAAAGGAGTCTTTCCAAGTTTTTTCAGTTTGTTGCAGCATGCAGCGTAAATACTGTTCCAGAGTTTGATTGGTCCTCTCGGTTTGTCCGTCGGTCTGAGGGTGGTGACTGGTCGATAGTCTCACATCAATTTGAGCCGACCGACAGCAACTTCGCCAAAAATGAGAAATAAATTGACTACCTCGATCCGAAATTAGAACCGAAGGAAAACCGTGCAGTCGGACGATGTTTTCGAGAAATTCTCGGGCCAGAGTTGCTGCTGTTGGCAAGCCTTTGAGCGGAATGAAATGCGCCATCTTGGAGAATAAGTCCACGATTACCAGAATCGTATTGTATCCGGAGCATGGAGGTAGATCGGTGATGAAGTCCATAGAAAGCGTATGCCAAGGGCGAGGTGGGATGTCAATAGGGCGTAAGAGGCCTGCTGGTCTTTCCTTTTGACTCTTGTTTTGGGCGCATACTCCACAGGACATTATAAAGTCTCTGATATCTTTTTTCCAAGACGGCCACCAGAAGTAGCGCTTGATCTTTTCTGAGGTCTTGGCCATACCGGGATGTCCTTCCATTAAAGAATCGTGATAACAAGAGATTACTTTTTTCTGTAAATCTGTGCTGGGTAGGTATAATCGTTCTTGGAAATACAATAAGTTGTCCTTTACTGCAAAGTCCTTTACCTGCAGATGCCAATTCTGTATGTCTGCTGGAGTTACAAGTTGCCTGGCTTTATCCTTAACTTCCTCTATGGATTCTGTGGCGATTAAACCCAGAATTCTTTGTTCGGGAATGATTGGTACAGGTTTAGGGTTGATCAAGTGTTCTTCCACTCCCATCCGAGAAAGGGCATCAGCTTTACCGTTTTTTGTACCAGGTCGATAGGTAATTATGAAGTCAAACTCGGCAAAGAATAATGCCCAACGGAGTTGTCTAGAGGATTGGGCTTTTGCGGTTTTCAAATATTGCAGGTTTCGGTGATCCGTAATCACAGTAACGGTGTGTCGGGCCCCCAGCAGATAATGCCGCCAAGCCTTAAAGGCAGACTTGATAGCCAGAAGTTCCTTGTCAGTAATCGTGTAATTGATTTCAGGAGGCGAGAATTTGCGGGACCAAAATGCCACGGGATGCAACTGATTGGTTACCGGGTCCTTTTGTGATAGAACTGCCCCCATGGCAAGGCTTGAAGCATCAGTTTCCACGATGTAGGGGAGTTCGGGGCGAGGGTGTTTTAAGATTGGTGCAGAGATAAATTTAGTCTTCAAATCCTGGAAAGCTTGTTCCGCCTCGGTAGACCATTCAAAACGTTTGTTTTTCTTTAACAAGGCAGTTATGGGCTGGACTATTCGAGAGAATTCGGGGATAAACCTGCGGTAAAAGTTAGCAAAGCCTAACATGCTTTGCACACCTTTTACGGAGGATGGTGATGGCCATTTGAGAACTGCATCGACCTTCTTTGAATCCATACGCACTCCGCCAGGTGATAATATGAATCCCAAGAATTCAACTTCAGTCACGTTGAAAACACATTTTTCCAACTTAGCGAAAAGTTTGTGTTGACGCAATCTTTCGAGGACCATTTTCACGTGTTTCCGATGTTCAGATTCTGATGAAGAATAGACGAGGATGTCGTCAATGTAAACAATAACACACACATCTATGAGCTCTCTGAGGACATCGTTCATAAAATATTGAAAGGCGGCCGGGGCATTACAAAGTCCGAAGGGCATGACCTGATATTCAAATAGCCCATACTTGGTGCGGAAGGCCGTCTTCCATTCATCGCCCTCTTTTACTCGTACCAAGTGGTAAGCTCCTCTAAGATCCAGCTTTGTATATATGCATGCGTTTCTGACTTGGTCCAGGAGTTCAGGGATCAAAGGTAACGGATATCTATTCTTAACGGTGATCTGGTTCAGGGAGCGATAATCTATACAAGTTCTAAGGTCTCCTTCCTTTTTTGGAACGAAGAACAAAGCTGAAGAAGCAGGGGACTTGGAAGGACGAATAAACCCATTTGCCAGGTATTGATCCAGGTATTGTCGAAGGTGAAGGTTCTCAGGCTCGGTGAGGGCATAAATTCTACTACAAGGAGGAGTAGATCCAGGTATCAGGTCGATCTGGCAGTCATAAGACCTATGAGGAGGTAGAGAGTTAGCCTGATCCTTCCGGAAAACATCTTGGTATTCTAGGTATTCGGGAGGTAACTGGGGAGTCTCTGAAGAAATTGCTGCCAGTGCAACACCAGGTGGAGGGTGACAAGTAGAGACACATTCTAGAAACTGGACCGTTCTTGCTCGCCAATCGATCAGAGGATTGTGTTTCTCTAACCAAGGTATTCCTAGAATAATCTGAAACTGAGGGGCCTTGATCACATCGAACACGATCTTCTCATGGTGTCCATCTTGACTTACTAGCGTCACTTCTTGAGTGGTATGCGTTACTGGCCCGGAGGCTATCTCTGTACCATCCACCGTAGTAATGACGTCCTTTACAGCCTTGGGACAAAGAGTTAGATTCATCCTCAAAACCATTTCATGATCCACATAATTGCCGATGGCACCGCTGTCGACGTAAGCTTCAATTGCATGTAATCGATCCGGATTATCAGGGCTAATGAGGACCATAGGTATCACGAAATGCAAGGTCACGGAACTGGTTTTCACGCTCGGCAAGAGGACCTCTATTCTTGTCGGGCGAGGTCGTTTCCCTGCTCAGAGTTTGTAACTTTGGTAACTGCAGCTCCTACTGCCTTCTTGGCAGGTTTCACCGGACAGTCTCGAAGAAAGTGCCCTGAGTTTCCGCAATAGAGGCATAATTGCAACTGTTTTCTCCTTTCCCGCTCCTTTTGTGTTAGAGGACCTTTCAGACCCCCTATTTGCATGGGTTCCCCGGAGTCTACTCCTTTGGAAGGAGTTGGCGGTTTGGAAAATACTCGAGCATCAAACTTGGAACGATCGGCCTTCCTGTTCTGCAGTCTGTGATCTATTTGAACGACTAAGTCTATATAGTCCGAACAATCTTGTGGGGGATTCACTACTTGGGCTAACACATCTTTGAGCTCTCCGCGTAGACCTCTATAAAACAGCGTAATCCTTTTGTCCTCAGGCCAGTGAGTTTCCACTATCAGTCTGTTGAAAGACGCAATATAAGCCAAAAGGTCTTGATTACCTTGTCGCAACGAAAGAAGCTCATTGTCCAAGGCCTGCCCCTGTGAATGTCTTGCGAACAGTTTTTCCATACTGAGCTGAAAAGCTTGAAAATCATGGAGGACCGGATCATCTTGATTTACTAGAGGGATCGACCAGTCTGCCGCATTGCCACTAAGGTACGAAAGCACGAAAGCTACTTTAGCTTGATCAGTTGGAAAGGCTGCTGGCCGGCATAAGAAATGCAACCGGCACTGATTGATAAATACTGCAAACCTCTTTGGGTCACCAGAAAATCGTTCGGGCGGAGCCAGAGGTACATTCCCAGGTAGGTTGATCTGCACTGGATTCATAGAGGATGTAGAAGGAAGATTTCCCCCAGATGCGGGTAACGGGGTCTGTCCGGCTTGTGACTGTAGCAATTGTCTAGCGAGATCATCTGTTCGCTCCTTGGAAATAATCAGTTCCCTTCTTAGAGCGTTCGTTTCCTGACGGGCTGCATGCACTTCTGCCCTTAGTTCCCCAAGTAACTGGGCTAGCTGGTCGGTATCCGAGGTTTCCATAGCGCCTGGACGGGAGTTTTGTGGTAGGCTTTGCGTTCTGTAACGCTCACCTGATTCCCGTAGAGGCGCCGGTCTTGACTGGGCGTATACCGTATCTTCAAAGGTGTTGTGTAACACACGGCTGGCTCTTTGGGCTGGACCTCTGTGCACTGTATGTCTTGCTCGAAGGGTAAGATGTCTTAGGTAAGTGAACGCCGTGCTCTCCATCTGCCTCGAGGCAGGGTGCTGTAACCAGTTTCTTCACTGGATAAGGGGAGCAGGCCTCTTGACTTCAGAGGACTGCTGTCCGTCGTTTACTGCACGAACGGTAAGTTTCGAGTAATTCTAATGTCTTTAAAGTCTTTAGTAATGATGTCTCTTGTTTTGCAGGGTTCCGGCGATGGCGGATGGCGGGCTGAAGTGAGTTGAAGATGGAGCCCGTGTGATGAATAGAAGCGCCTGGAAGCACGTAAGTAAGCGCTTGTTGCCTGCTTCACGATGCGCTCTAATTGTCTTTTTATTTTGCAGGTACAAGTTCGGGGCGGCTGCTGAGTGCCGGAATACCCACTGGGTTAGATGTGGAAAGGAGTAATGGCACGTGAGTATTAAAGTTCCCCAATGTCTTTAAACGCACCTTGTTTTGTCTTTCAGATGCGGGATGCAGCGCCGAAGGCCTCCGGAGCGTGCAAAGAGTTGGTAAGCTTTTGTCTTTCAGATGCCGGAATGCAGTGTGAAGACCTCCGGAGCGCACGAAGAGTAGGTAAGCCTTTGTCTTTCAGATGCCGGAATGCAGCGCGAGGCGTTGGTGACAGCCGATGGACCAGGTAAGTGAAGAGCTGTCACTGAAGACCGTAATGCTAACCTGTTCTTTCTTGTCTTTATAGGTGTTGCTGAAGACTGGATTCAGAATGGTAAGCCTTTTTCCTTAGGCCCAGGATCAGATGCAGAAGACACGATGAGCGTTCTGCTGCTGAGGATGCAGAATAACGCAAAGCAAGATTCATCCATCGGGTGTGTTTTAAATAGCCTCCTGTAGTGCTTAGTTGTCTCCTTCCACAGCCACGCCTAGGTAAGAAAAGAGTTCCTGCTTTCCAGAAGAGTTCCAGTGTTCTGAATCTAGGGAGTGGCTCCTGCCCCACCCAACAGGAAAAGTAGTTCCAAACAGAAGAGGATCAGAGACTCAACTGGCAGGCAAGTAAGCAGCATGGTCTGCTGCAGGTAAGTCCACCCAAGCATTATGAGCCCGGCGCTTCCAGCGCTGGGACTGGGCATATTTATGAGCCTGGTGCCACTGGCGCCAGGACTGGGTCCAAAAGGTCCCAATTGGGACTGGTTGGCACTCGGAACCTGGGTTATGGATCTGCTTCCAAGGGAGTTGGGAAAACCCTGACCTTTTGGAAGCAGAGATCATGACAATTTTAGAATTATGAACGATGTATATAAGTGAGAAAGAAGATCTGCCTGAGAAAGGATGGATGCATAATCATCATGCATGATCATCAGAAAGGGCAGGGATTGTATCCTTTAAAGGAATTGAAAGCAGAACGGGGTATGTTAATTTGACATACAAGCTCCCCCGCTAATAACAGTGAGGACAATGTGGAAGAGAGTAAAAGGAGAGAACACAAATATGTGTCAACACACGATGAAAATAATCAGCGTGGTGAGAGAAGGGACAGGCAGAGAAAGAGGAAGAAGCAAAGAGACAAAGAGAAGTGAAGAACAAGGCTATGGAAGTGGTGATAATACAGAATGAATGGATGGGAGGACATATATTACTCATACTAGATGACAAGGGCATTGATGGGGTTAGAGAAAGAGAAGAGCGGGGAAAGAAGGAAAAAAAACGAGAAAAAGCATACAAGGAAGAGAAGGAAAAAGAGGAAGCGAAAAGAAGAATGAAGAAGCTATGAGGAAAGGAAACAAAAGGAGAGATTAGAAGAGAAGAAATGAGAGGAAATAGAAAGATAGAGATTGAAGTATGTAGGTTGCAAAGAAGGCAAGAGGAAGAAGATATGATAGAGATGAGGAGAAGGGAAGAAGAGATGAACAGGAGTAGGGGACAAAAGGATGACAAAATAGATAATCTATTCAATAGAGGCAAGAGAACAATGGGAAGAAGGGAGAGGGTCACAACAGCTCAGCAGGGAGCTGCAAGGGATACAGAGAATACAAACATGAGCTGAGGAGAAAGAAGCAAAAACATAGGGAAAAGGGTCGGGATCTAGGTGGGCAAATAAGGGATGACGATGAGTATAAAACCAAAGAAAATGACAAAAGATCTGCATCAAGGGAAACTGGATTAAGGTCAGATGACGTAATCACAGATGAACCTAGAACACTGTCTTTGTGTAGATTAGATCTTGATGATTTGGAAAGGGATGAAAGCCATAGACGCTGGGGCATAATGATGTCAGATGAAGAAAGGGAAGAAAACAAGAATGCGTGAAGAGAGAACACGTGTTTTTTTCGAAAGACTCAAGTGTAGAAAACAGGGTGAAGTGGTCAAATTTAGAGGACCCTAAAGAAAAAACACCAGAATCAACACCATACATTGAGCGACCACAAGTACGATCATGCAGTATGGGGGGGTATATCCCCACCTTTATATAAGCAGATTAAGGTCACTTCCAGGATGGAGACAAACGGGTGAGACTAGCCCCACCTGTAGGTGGGTATGATTATGGACAAGGATTTACACAATTCCCCTTATTAGACAAAGGGGGAGGACAACCACAGTATATACCATGCCACAATGGACAAGGATAATTTGAAATTTAAATGACCTAATTTGACTTCAGGTGTGGGAAAATGGATTCATAAATTGGAGAGATGACATCAGGAATGACTTTAGCCATACGTGACACATCAGCCATTCTAGGAGAGGGGGCTGAGAAAATTTGGAGACAAGGGCAAAGTCAACAAAGCAGCTCAGCAGTGCACTGCACTTCACAAGATTCCTGTGTTTCTTGTGAATGTTTAACTTTACTACTGAACTGAGCTTTCTCTGTACTTGTGACACTGGCTTCTCACTACTGCTCAATAGCCCCAATCAGCAGGAAGCACATTCACAGTCATGTGAAAAGTCACCAGAGCAGTTCAGCAGTTCATCAGAGTTCTGCCAATTTGTGGCTTTGGGATCGTCTTCCTTTGACCCTCTATTCTCCTCATGTGCCTATCAGCTGCCTCTAACAGTGAGATGTGCAATTTATTATTGTTTCTAAAACATGGAAGAACAGATTTTAAACTCTGATAAATACTCTAAATACAACCTTAGGAGTGGGGCAAAAGGCGGTCTTCCTTTAATTGCTACAGACCTGCATCCCTTTACCGCATTGTAGCTCACAGTGGAGTTACCAAAAGGGGGTCCTGCATCTACGGTTACAGATTTAGATATTTCAACTATAATGATTTGTGTAATGGAGTTAACACTGCCGGTTTCAACGATTCTTGTTGAATCTGCTCAAGAAGTTTAACTTGTTGAGTGCAACACAGATTTGAAGGATAAAAGCCGGGACTTAGAGGTGAAGGGTGTAACAGGTCAAAAAGGAGTTTCAAAATCAATAACGCCGTACTTTGCTGCCATACAAAAAATAATCATCTAGACACAAAACAATCCACCTCAGGAGTAGTGACTGATTTAAATTCAAAGAGTTTTGTTCCTCTTTAACATTCATTCATAGTTACGGATAAGGAACTTTTATGCTTGAGCTAAAAAATGGCACTGGTGCGCAGTGCATTCTGGGGGCACTCAGAGCCATAATGGATATGTATTCCATGCCTCAGTGAAAAGCTGTACTTACTTTGCTGAGAGCTGAATTTGCTTTGCTGAAAAAACATGCTTTCCAAACCTGGTATTCAGCCAGTCAAGGACATTCTGCTGGGAAAGCTGGTTTTGTTATGGCTTGCTATGAGTTATGGAACTGTTTTCCGTGGCATTTGTTCTTAGGAGAGGAGGGAAGCGCTTTGCTCCTTGAAGTTAATGTTGGTTGACCCAGCTGGCAACCAACGGTCACTTATCAATACGCAAACGCATTGCTAGAAGGTTCAAGAAATTGACACCCCTGTTTGAGGAGTGCATATATGCAGAACCCCTCAGCGGTCAGACGAGATAAGCACAAAGACCTCAGTCGGAAGGGGGACTCCTTTGTCCGACATACCTGTGGGCTGTTGTGCTCTCGGCCTGGCTGTTACCGGGGTCTTCCAGCCACTTCTGGCGAGATGAGGGATTCAGTTATGCCCACGGTGATGTATTTTCTTTTGAATTCTCTGTCTTTTCTGTGATTTATTTCTGTGTTATCACTTGTTGCTTCCAAGCTATGAATAAATAGCCATATAAGTGCTCATTATTTCACTAACTGCATATTTGGCTGTGAGTTATTGCTTTACCTACCTGCGTTCAAATTATTTTTCTTTGCTCTACACATGTACTGGCGATGAAGTGTCCGTGCGCATTTGGAGAGCAAAACAGGACCTTATAGTGTTAGAAGAAGTAAATGAAGAGGGGCTGGGGAATGATTGTGACTTTTTTGTAACACTCCTCCAATAGTTTTAGAAATATCTGATACTGACTTGTACTTGTCTATTACCTCTTAAGCCTCTATCTCTGCGCCAGTGCAACATCAAAGACATGCCACTAGGATTGAGAAAAAAGATCAATCAGTGACTGCAACCCCAGATCCCATCTTGTTAGAACTGAATCAGGTGTTAAGTGCTTTATTGTCATTAGTTGAGAATCTCCATCGTGACTTTCAAGCACATTCGGCTTTCTAAGACTTAATATGGGGTAAAGTAAAAACATTGAGCACAGTCAATGCGAGAAATAGACAAGTGTTTAGTAATACAAAGGTAGCAGAGGCAAGATAGGTTTATTGATTTCCAAAGAAAGGTCTAATATGAATGTTACTCCCACCTCTGATACACATGATTTAATCTTAGTGGAGCAGACCGAGAAATGGTGAAGGTTGGTTACCTGCTACTTCCTCCCCCTGCTAGATGTATTGAAAAAAAAGAAAGGCAACCAATTGAAAAAAATGTAAGCATGAAAAACAAGTTATGATAACCAATGTTAATACTAAGTACTTTTTCAAATCTCTTTCTCTCCCTACACGAAATTATCAATGTGTAAAACCTGTTGGTGGAAGAAACGACCTCTTGGTGCAAGTTATCGTCGCCCTTGAAGCTTAGGTGCCCAGAGTGCAAATCTATGATTGACAAAAAGGCAATTTGTGAGGACATGCCAGTACAATCAATATTTCTTGTGGATAAACAAATACAATGCGATATTAACTCGCCCAATGTGATTACAGGGGCACTAGACAAGAGCTCCTGGGGGTTGTTGGAGCGTATCCCTTTGGGGGTTTCGAGACTGGTTCACAGAGGATTGTTTCTCAACAATCCCAGTGTTTCTGA
This sequence comes from Ambystoma mexicanum, assembly GCF_040938575.1. Lineage (NCBI taxonomy): Eukaryota > Metazoa > Chordata > Amphibia > Caudata > Ambystomatidae > Ambystoma > Ambystoma mexicanum. The sequence goes on from NC_090940.1 coordinate 577,089,632, forward strand.
TTAATCCAACTGGGTAAGGAGGCATAAAATTAAGTATTAATCCCCTGAAGAGATTGTCTGGATAGAAAAATCAATCCACTCAGAATAACCAGGGGTTCAAAATTATAAAACAATATCTGCATCTTGTTGGGCTCCCTTTTAGGATACATCAGATAAAGAAGGGAAGATAAGTGAAACTCCTCCATTGGGTTCCCTGAGAGGCACCAAAGGTCCAGAAGCTAAAGGTCAAGACAAAAGATGTCTCCATGAACTAGGCCCTCTGCATAATTGGCAAGAAGTAAAGAAAAAAGACACATTAATCTTATAAATAATTGTGAGAGAGGCAAAAATTTCAAGATTGAATGTATTTCTTATGGGAATAGAATTGATGTGTTGAAGAGATCTCGAGTATTGTGGCCAATGCTGGATTTGACTTTTATGGACTTCATTCATTCACGGTGCGTCACCCTTTCTCAACTCTCATGCTGGACTTCCTTTGCATCTTCTACTCATGGTGGCCCAGAATCATGCTGTTCCCATCTTCATCTTGTATCCTGGCTTGCAACATTATGTGTTACTACTGACTTCTACAATTGTATTTGCTCTCCACTCTTGCTTTTCCAGTCTTTTTGACTGCTTACTCTCGGTTCTCTCCTCCTTTCCCTTCTCCCTTTTCCTATCTCCTCTCCTTACCTTCTTCTATGCACTTACTCTATCAAAATTGTCCCTGGACCGAATTTGATAGCAACCTCGTCTGTTTCCTCCACCGTCCCATTACTGCTTTTTTCCTCCCCACTCCCCTTCCAGCACTATCTGAAATGTCGTCAGGCCTAGTATGATAGTCGCTTGTTTTGTTCCTCCCCTCCCTTCCTGCACCCCTCTGTCTCACCTTTTGTTTTCTCCGGCTCGACCAGAAATGTCATCAGGCCTAGTACGGTAGTCGCCTGTCTGTTTCCATTTCCTTCCCACTCTCCCCCTCCCTTCCTTATCTATGTCATAGCTCTTGCACTATCTGAAATGTCATCAGGCCGAGTATGATAGTTAATTTCACATCCTTACTGTTCATGGCCTGTAAGAATGTCATTGTATTTTCCCTTGTTCCCTCCCTTGCCTTGAAGTGCTTTGAAACACATTGTGTATAGGTGCTATATAAATAAACTATCATATCATATCATGTCAAGGCTGCTTTCCGAGATTCCATGTTTAAGGGCAATAAGCCCGAAATATTTTGAACGAGTAGTATTCCCAGTAGAATTCAAAGTGCGGGATAGAACCAATGTAGTAATGGTCAGCATAAAATCAGACATTGTGGTGTACTTATTTGGAATTAAATATTATCTCTGCACCAACTTGGGTTTGCCTTTTCCTTAGTCAAATCCCTAGTGGAGCAGAGTTCCTCTGGAAGTGAGACCCACAGTTAGGATTGAAAATAGGGGCTACCACACTGCACACAAACAAGGAGCAGATAGGTCATGCAGAAATAATGAGAGGAACAACTGGTCGTGGTGGCTGGGTGATCAATGACTACTCACAACCCAGGGACATATTAAAGAATCTTGTAAAATTGTACATTTTTTCATAGAAAATTTGCAGTCATGTGCACCTCTTCACTAATCCGTGATTAGGAGCTTTTTTATAGCAATACCCTATTATCTTTTTGAAGAAACATGAATAACCGAGGCCCCGGTGTACGATGATTCTATGACCAAATTTTTGGCTGCAGAAAAGGGGGACAAAGGTTGACATTTTTGGAGGTTTGGTCACATTGATAAAAAATAGTGTGGGATTTGAGGTTGAACAACTATACTTGGGGTCCCAAAGTATGTTGGCTTTCCAAATAGTGTCAACTATTAATAGAATAAAAAGGAGGATTTTATCGCTGAATGTTTATTGGCATAGTTCAGCGTGCATGCTGGAGTCTGTTCTGAGCGTAATGATCAACTTTATATCCAATTCGTCCTTTACTTGGATAGATGGGTTGATAGTCATGGGTGGGGACTTGAATTCATTCTGTTTTTCTAATCCTAGCAGATGTGGCCATGCGGCACATCCTCACTTTGTATTAAAAGTGAAACACAATAAAAGATGGCTTGAAAGTTTCGAATCCCTTGGGTTACACCAGTTCAATGGATCCCTATCTACCTGGGAAAGGGGTAACAAATGATTCATTCTGGATTATTTGTTTGTACATGAGAACATTTCTCAAATCTGTTCCCAATTCAAAGTACACCTGTGTGAATGGAGTGATCATGGTATGATATTAGTGGACATTGACATCCCTCTAAATAGGGGGAGGGGTCAGGCATTGCCAGTAATTACTGCCAACCAAGGGGTGAATAGAGTAATATGGAATCACCTTAAAGTGTCCTTGATAAATCATAGGGTGGCCTAGTTATTGGCAACTACTTCAATGGATTGGAAAATTGATTGCTTTAACTTGAATCAGTTTGATTCTTTGTTGTGTGAATTTTTAGCAAAGGAGGAATCACAACCTAAATTAGACCCTGTAAACCATTGACATTAATTCAACCACACTGTTTGGGAGAAACAAGGGATCTGAGAAATAATATTAAGGCTATTAAACTTAAATATCAAGATGATCCTCCGACTTTGTTGAAGGAGATTAAGACGGGTAAACAAAGTTCTTCTAACTGTACTAGATTGTATAAAGAACAGTTGTTACAAAATGATGCTGAGTTAATGATGGAATCTTTGTGTAAAACCAACACCACATCTTTTTGGTGTCTTACATGGGGAAAAAACAAGTACACATCCAACCTAATCCAATTGAGGAACAAAAATGGGTCACCTTTTATGAAGCAAAATGTGGTCTGAAATCTGTATTGGAGGATTTATATCTGATAACGTGGGCTATTACGGGAGATACTTGGAAGCTCCCAATTGTATTGAAAGAAGTGTTTGATATTATAAAGACCAACAGTAAATCTAGAGCCGCGGGCCTAATAAGTTGGCTAATATTATATTGAAGGATGACCCTGTGACTAGGGCTACTAGTCTAGCCAGGTATTTTCAGCAAATTATTAAAGTTCAGTCCTTTCCCGTAAATTGGAAAACAGCTCACGTGATTCCAATTTTTGAGAGAGGTTACCATAGAGACCCCCTAAATTACAGGTCAATGTCTATTCCCGATGCTGATAGCAAGGTCCTTGTGACCTTGTTATTAAAACATTTGTCATTATTAGTGGGTCGTATCCAAAAATGGCAGAATGGCTTCCGGAAGAAGCTTAGTACTAATCTGAATGGACTCTTGTTAAAATATGTTCAAAATGTATCCCTAACAGGTAAAATCAGTGCGACTTATTGGCAAGTATTGATTTATGAGCAGCCTTTGACACATTAAACAGAAATAGGTTTTGGTGGAAACTTGCTAGTTGGAATATTCCTGGGGGGCTTTTAAAATATTTAATTGTTTTTCACTATAATTTGAACAAAAGGGTTAGATTAAATATGAAGTAGGATGTATCAAATTCCACCCCAACCCTTACCAGAGTCAGATAAGGTTATATCTTAGCACCATGCCTTTTTAATTTGTACACTTCAGATGCGGGTCGTGCATTGGAATAAAGTGCTTTCGCATCTCCTAAGTTAAATTGAAATTGATGGATGCATTCAGGTCATAGTGTAGGGTAAATAACCTTGTCATTAATCATGCAAAGCCCAAGGTGATCAGATTCACAAGGAAAAGAACAAACACTTCTTTGGCTTAGTGGGTTATGAGAACAAAAATTAGAAATGGTTGACTCATTAGTGTACCTGGGATTCCATATAAGAGTGAAATGTACCAAAGCTGAAACTAATTTTGTTCAGAAAACTACTGGCCTTAATAATCAAATTAAAAAGGTGGATGGAAAATATGGGACATTCCCATTACTGCTTTCCTTTTATCAAGGTAAAAGAATGCAAAGACTGCTTTATGGAATAGAAATATATGATTTCTGAATTATGATATGGCTTGACTTGATGACAAAACCTAACATGACAATGGCCCTCATTACGACCCTGGCGGATTTTTTCCGCCATCGGCGGACTTTTCCGCCATGGCGCAAAGTCCCTTTACGCCATGGCGGATGGCGGACTTACCGCCCCATTCCGAGGTCGGCGGGGCGGTAAGTCCCCATTGACCCATTTACCCTTCCCCATTCCCATTTCGGCCCCATAGGGCTCAATGGGAGTGGGGAAGGTGTTAATTACGCCACCGTACACTACGGTGGCGTAATTAACACCGAGGTCCGCAAAAAGCGGGCGGAAAAATGACCATGGCGCTCTGGGAACTCGTAGTTGGCGGTAAGGGGTCGGCGCAGCTAACGCTGGCGCAAACCCCTTACCGCCAGGGTCCTAATGAGGCCCAATATCTTTAACTGATGAACGGATAGCGTGTTCCACTCCAGGGATACATTAAATGAATGTGAAAGAGTTAATATTAGCATTTACAGGTCAGAAGGCATTACGAGGAGTTTCTTCAGATATATAAGTATTTTTGTATGGAGTGACTGTTTTATTAACATGGTTACCCTGGTTGGTGGGTAAAATATTGAACATACCTGAAGAGTTTTTGTATAGACCAGAAAGACCTATGGAGGATGAAGAAGGACAAGTTATTCTCTTAGAGTTAGAAATAGCAGTGGTAAGATCAGACAGGGTAGTTGTTCGTGGGACAGATGATGAGGGAAGAGGATGAAGAGCAGTGATATCTCTCTGTGAAGGAATTAGGTTGACAGACTTGACAGACAAGGAGTTTTTTTAGGGATGATTACCCAGATGATGAGTTAGCATTGTTCATAAGTTTCACTTATTGAATTAAAGTGAAGAACAGAGAAATACTGCAGAGAATGGCAATGATAAAAACTAAAAACATTTTTCCATGAAGATTTAGAAATAGTGTCAAATATTTTATGAATGAATAGTGTATATGATGTGGATCTATTGAAAGGAGTAGGAACAGTTACAATTAAGCTTAAACCAAGAGCAATCTTGCCATGAGCAAAACAATATCCCATGTCCAGGGAAGCGGATGAAGGTATATTTGAGACTATTTCCATTTTAATGAAGCTGGGAATATTGATGCCTACTGAGTCCCCATGCAACACAGCTGTGTAACCAGTGAAGTAATCAACTGGGGGGGATGTGGAGATTTATTAAGGATCTCTGTCCCCTAAATAATAGTAACATTGAAGCAGAGTTTCCTTTAGTTCTAAATCCTGCTACAATATTATGAAACATCCCATCTAAGGCCAAATATTTTACAGTCATAGATTTAAAAAACACTTTCTTCTCAAAACCCTTTCATGAGGACTCACAAAATTTGACTACATTTCCCTATAGAAATATGTTTTTTTTTTGTAGTTGCATTATTGTTTTTGTCTTAGTTGCGTATTTATAATGCGCTTAAACACCCATAGGTTTCTAAGCGCGGACCCGGGAATCGAACCTGTGTTGCTTCGTGTCATCTTGTGTCCAAGGCACGCACGTTGCCACTGAGCTATCCTCACGGGATTAAAAAAAAAAGTAAAATAATAATAGAAATATGTGGCTAAACATACTTGCTTGCCTCAGGGGTACTGTGAGTCCCCCTCAATCTTTAACAGGGTCCTTCAGATGGACCTGGTTAATGTACAGCTTGAGAGAACAATAATGCGGTACGTAGATGACATAGTATAGTGAAACAGAATAAAGATCAAAAGAAGACTCAGTCCGCCTCATGACCATAATAGCCTAGAAATGATACAAGGTACACAAGTGTCAAAACCAGACAATCTTTGTCACAGCCCCCTCTTTGCCTGAAGCCAATTTGCAGCCAAACTTTCCTCACAAGAGCACAGTCTGTAGGAGTATGCGAAAGCACCTAACAGACTAGGGGCTTGAGTGAAAAGGCAGGATCAGCAGCAACAGAGCTAGAGGAAACAACAATAACAGCTGTTTACTACTTTGATCAAAAGTACCAACCGTATCCGACACCACCCCCTATTTCCCACTCTTACCTGCTCCGTGAAGAACAAGACCCAAAACCTACTTGGCCACAACGAAGGAAATGGAATGAAGAACCAAATAAAGAAGGTCTAGGAGAAGTCCAGTAACCCCAACAGGAAAGGATTGACAACAGTTTGTTTCGTACTGCAGAGCGTCCAGGTAATTAGTGAAAAGGAGTGACCAAAGAAGAAAACAGGAGAGTGTCCACAACAGTCACTCTTGTGTCCAAATGAAATAATCCTCGTGGTTCAGCAGAGCGTCCCAGGGTGCAGTTAAATGAGTCTGTGTATGGAGGTATGGAAGAGGGGGCAAAATAAACAAGGATAGAAGGAGTAAAGGAATGGAAATGAAAGAGAGGAAAATACAGGTAAGGAGTGGGTCCAAGCGGGAGCGGGAGGTACTTGACCAGATTTCAGAGCGATAACGCTGAGTTGCAGAGTTCCGGGCTAGTGACGTAACAGAACGGTAGGCAGTGGGAGTCCAGGTAATGTATGCTGGGTCAGGGGTAACAGGAATCAATCCAAAGGAGCCGAATACCAGAAATCAGGGGCAGTTCAAAATGGGCAATCCATAATGACAGGCCAAGGAGTCAAAACAGGTTCAAGAAACAAGATTGCAGAAAACAGACACTACAAAACTGGCTGTAGAACTCAGTTCAGGAGCACCGTTCCATGTGCGCAGCAAGAATAAGTAGTACTCGCATACAGATGTGAATGATGGTCCATCCGTATAATGTGACCATAGCGCCTGACGCGAGTACTAACACGGAATGCTGGATGCTGCAGTCCACACAGAACCGCCGTGTTTTTGTGGCCAGACGCCAAGGAATCTTCCAAGTGATTGGAGGGGCCATCGCAAGTCTTTGTAACTTTAAATAAGGTTGATTCATGACAACAAGGTGTAGCTACAATATTGTTAGGAAGAGGTCCTGTATATAGGACAGTTAATCTCTCAAGAAGGTAGAAAAGTGACACCTGAAGGAGCAGAAGCCATTATGAATACACCAGAATCTAAAACAGTCATGGAAATGAAACCATTTTTACCCCGTGTAAATACTGCAGAGCCTGGGTTTTCGATTGTAGCGCATATATTTAACCCATTAGAAGACTTAAGGAAGCACACGTCGACAAAAGTAAGATAACATAGACAGATGAAATGACTAATGGGTTTGAAGAATAAAAAAAAGGCGATTAGTACAGCCTCTTTGCTAGGAATTCCAGATTATCATGAAAATGTTTACATATGGTCCCATTCAAATGGAGAATTAATGATAGCAGTCCTCACACAAAAAAATGACAATAGGACATTGACACAAACCATTAGCTTATTATAGTGGGAATTTATATTCAGTATCGACAGGGCATTACCCTTACAAACCAGTGTTAGCTGCTGCTGCATTTGCCATTGAAAAACTTGAAGTATTACAATGGAGTATTCAGTGACATTATTTGTTGAGCATGCAATATTCACTATTCTAGAGAAACCCAAAGGTACATTGACTACACAAAGGGCATACTTGAAACATTATTTGAAACTCAGCGATCAAAATTGTTAGGTGCAGAAAAGTGAACCCATCAACATTTATAGCAGAACTACTAGGAAAGGTTGATTATGTACTTTATGATGACATTCCCCGTGTTAGAGACAATGCTCCTGGAGGGGGGAAATTATTTGTATTGACGGTTCTACAGAAATTGACCAGACCACTGGCGAAAGGCATGCTGAATAAGCAGTAGTAAAGCTAAACTGTGAGGGTGAATATGAGATACTGACAAGTGCACGATAGCTTTCACATTGCTTAGCACAGGCAGCAGAATTAGTGGCACTTATCGCTGCACTTCAAAGATATGAGGATGAGGAAGTGACATGTAGTCTGACTCCGCCTATGTGACTTCAACTGTACACACAGGTTTGTCATGCTTGAAAAGGAGGGGCTTTCTCCATGCAGATGGCAGCACAGTACAACATGCGTCTCTATTGGATAAGCTTATTGAGGCACTAAGACTCCCACTAAGTATCGCTGTCATGAAAAGCGCAGCACACACTAAAAGAACAGACATGATTTCTTGCGGTAACAATGCCACAGACATAGAAGCCAAAAAGACAGCATATTTCACAAACATTTCTGATTTTGAAGTAAAAAGTGCTAAACAGATGTCAGGATGGTGTATATTGGTAAAGGAGGGTTGTAATATGTTGTCTGTTGTTCAGTTAATCAATTTACAAGGTCGAGCCCCCGAAGAAGAGCATGACATATGGAGAAAGCAGGGGTGTTCTTTATTTCCCACTTAGGCTATATGGACACAGGAATTCACTGGAAACCCTCTAGCATTATTGAGGGTGCTGCTGGAGCAGCTTCACTACCCTCACATACGACTCAAGAGAGTCTTGCTGCTATAATTACAGAATATTGGTTTTCACCAAATTTGTTAGAACATGTGGCACAGTTTATTGTAAATTGTACAGTGTGCCAGAAATCTACAGCAGGGTGCACTTTGTGGACAGTAAGAGGCGCAATCCCTAGACCCAGTGGACCGTTTCAGCATCTACATATAGATTATGTGGATATGTCACAGACATGCAATGGTTATTGGTGCATGCTGCTAGTAGTATGTCCCTTTTCCAGATGGACTGATGGAAGTACATGTGTGCTCACCGATGCCACATGCACTGCCAAGTTCCTTGTACTTGAGGTGTTTCCAAGAGGGGGTGTGTGTGAAGTCCTGCGATCTGACAATGGACCGCATTTTGTAAATGGACTATTTGAGCAGGTCAATCTTTTGTTAGGTATAAAGCATACATTCTCTTCTGCCTATCACCCACATGCAAATGGGTCTTGTGAACGTTTAAATGGACTCCTTAAAGAGAGGATAGCTAATATCAAGATTACTTTAGCTCCTTGAAGCATCTTTTGTGCTAAATGGAATTACCAATAAAGATCTCAGATTAAATAACTGGACAGACTCAAAGAATATGGCAAATAACTACTATATTCTCAATTTAGTAAAGCAGGGTAAACTGGCCAGCATCGGATTGATGCATCCACACTCACACAAAAACTTGATTGCACAGAGGTCTTATACCCCAATATGCGTCATCTATCACATCATTCTATGTGGCAAACTGTAAAATCTATTGATGAGAGGGATTGGTGAGGGGAACATAGCAACTTTTAGAATACATATGAGTTAGTACACCATTGTCTGTCTCTTATCTGTAAGACAAACCTCAAATGACCTCTAAATACTATAATACTGATTATAGGAGACACAAAGCCAGTGGATTGTTCTATTCCCCATAGACACACTGACTGTTTGCTCTCCCCACCCAACTTTGAACCCAGGTGCTTGAATCATGTCAGATTACTCCCTACTTTTCCAATTAGTCCATCATATCTCCTCAATCTGGCCATGAGCCAGAGTTTTGCTTCTGTAGTTGACCTTGTAGAGTGCTATCTGTTCAGGAACATTCAACAGAGTGCAAGCACATCACTATCTTCATCCAAAGCTTAATGAATAGCTCTTGTTTTCGACTTCTGATTCACATGTGAAGAGGCCACACATTTGTCCATTCCAACCTAGGTGTCATTGTTTCTCTTGGCCTCTGGAGACTTGCTCATGCCACCTTGTCTAGAATGTATTCACTTTTAATCATCCAATACTTAGCTCTTTTGAATATTATTTTATTTTATAATCTAAGAGAAATATGTCTCACGTCCATGACTTACCATTTGCCTCCCTTTGTGCTTTGCTATTGCTATTAAAAGCTATATGCTATCAAAAATAACATCCTTGATCGCAGGCCAACATATATTCCTCCTTATTTTGCACACTAAGCTGTTTTCTGATATCTCCTGGCTTTGCACTCCTGGTGTGTCTCTGGGGCAGATGAATTGAATCTTACGCAAGCTGACATCCATTTTCCTATCATGGCTGTCCTTACCACGTTATATTTTCCTCTTTAGCATTCTTCTGTATGTCTCATCTACCTTGCGTTACTGTGTATTTACACTTATTGATCAGCAAGTTATTTTGCCTTCTTTGTATATAATCACTTTATCCTTTCATACATGTTTCTCTTGTCGCTTCAGTTACATTGTCACTGTAAAGTATTTTCATATAGTTTCAGTATGTCTATGCACAACTTCTTTACGACATCACTCTGCCCTTGTCAGATTTCACTCAGCACTACATGATGTCCAATGGTGTGTGCTGACATCCTTCCATTCTATATCCTTCTGCTCTCTCAGTGCGAGGATACATTTGATATGGTTGTCTGAGTGCATATCGTCTCTCATACACTGTTGCAGTATTGGCACAGCACATGGAGTCCAATATAGGACTCTTCTTCTGCTATTCCAATACGAAGGCGGTGAGGGGGAGGGCATAAGGGAAAGTGCCTCCAACTGCTCCTCTAATATCTAACTCCTCATGAGTTGGTGACTGATCGCCATATGAGAATGCCCCTTGCTCAAATTGATTCCCACAGTGCAGCAAAGAAATTAGGTGATGGGATGCATGATTATTTGGTAACTATGACCACTAGTGTTTCTCTTATTTCTCAACAGATAAAGAACCGGAGGTGGGGCTCAAAGAGGATTGAAGAAGACAGCCAACCAATTGATCCCGACAATCTATTGGAGCAACCTAGTTTATAACCAGAGGACCAGGTGCTGGCACAAAAGTTTGTTCGCACCTGGAATAAACCCCATTTTGAAGGACCATACAGATTAGAAGATGTTCCTCCCACAGCTGTCAAGCTACAAGGAAGATGGCCTGGTTGCACCTGCATGACATCAAACCGTATTAAGGAGAGACCTTGACCCCTCTTGCATCTGCTGACAGTGAAGCAAAAAAAGAAGTTCTGTGCATGCAGACCAGATTAGCTACCAAGAATAAGGATAGGGAATTAATGGATTTACAGTTGTTCCAGAGTTATTTTAAATAGGAGCAAGAGACAATGTATTGACAGACTGGATCCAAAGGAAAAGAGCATACTGCATCTCCTATGCTGCCAATCAAAATAACACTGCACACATTCTTGTATGCTGTTTTTACCTATATATCACAGTCTTACCCAGCTCTGATAAGATCATACATGGACATTGTGACATTTCTTGGTAACCTTAAAAACAGTTATATTATTTTCAGAATAATTATTGCGATTATTCTATATATTGAATTCAAACAAGATGTGGAGGTTCCAAAATATAAGAGATTCACTACAATCAGGAAAATTGATACGTTTTTCTGGAATAGTAATTGTGATTTCATTGTGCATTATGATTTGTCTTTTCTTCCTTCTCATTAGGCATTTTGAACCATAATGATTAAAAATGCAGATACAATGGTTGACAATAAAACATTTCTTATGATTCCTAACAAAAGCATGAGTAGCTTTTTCCCTAATGTTTATGTACAGATTGTCCTTCAAAAAGAGATGCTGCAGAAGATAATGGGGACGTAAACTCATATCTTGACACGTCTTCCCACTTAAAGAATAACATGTGGTATCAACTTCTGTGTTCATGGATCACTACTGGCTTTTGGATCCAAAGCTTGTATGCAGCTGACTAAGAATTGGGGAGGAAAATGTTCCATAGTCATCATACACATTTTTTGCATTGGTGATCCCCCAAAGTGAACTACAGATTTAGAACTTTCCAAAAATGGATGCACACCAAAGAAAGAAGAGGTTGCCAATCCTTTTTGTGCTGAATAGAGAGAACTATTTCTCCGCAAAAACAATAAAAGCTCATGACAACATTCCAGAGAAGCAAAATCTATTAGGCAAGACCGCTATGATACTTGCATCTATATTTAAACCAGAAATGCCAAGTGGTTAGATATTATCAGATGGGAGCTGCAACAAACAATGAATACAACAATGAAATGATTCAATGCGATTTGAGAAGAACTAAGGACCATTTGATTGATGATCCTCCAGAACTGGTATGTCTTGGACTTGATTACAGAAATGGAAGAAGGCGTTTGCGCCAAGATCGGGCCTTCTTGCTATACTTACACACCTTCCCATGAAGGTGAAAATGGAACCTTTACATAGGCAATAGCGACATTGTCAAATCTGCATGCGAAAATGGAAGAAGTAGACGAGACTGAAGGAGATGATTGGTTCTCATCCTGTTTTTCATTGATTCTGACCTGGATTGCAAATGCTTTCAAATTATTAGGAGCAATACTAGTATTGGTGAAGCAAGTTTTCTGCATTGTGAAAATCATCATTGGACAATGTCAAGAGACAGCAAAGAAAGCTATTGGGATGCAGATAATGATCAATTTAAATGCTGAAACTGGTGAACACATGCAAAACTAGACAACCTCCAATGAACATATTAAAATAAGTCTCCTGGCAAGCCGAGGAACAACGTTCTGTTATCCTAAGGATCACAAGAAATATATAGGATCTATGGTATTCTGTCCACCATCCAGGGAGTGCTTTGATATGACTTGGAGTGTGTATGAAAACATAAAGAATGCAGGTAACCTGGGGGTGTGATGAAGATATGAATCCCAAAGAAGCCACAATGTGAAGCGAAGGTGCAGAATATTGAGGAGGTGGTCGAGGACTTGACAACTGGGGAGGGGATGTAGAAAAGCAGATGATGTCATCACTAGTACCTGCCCCTCTCTGCCATCATACTGGAAGCAAAGCAGGAAGACTGTGCATGGCACCAGGTATCATCCCAATAACGTACCGAAGATATGAGAGACTTATGCACTCAGACAACCTTATCGAATGTACCCTTGCACTGATGTGGTGAAAGGATGTCAACATACACCATTGGACATAGAAGAGCTGTAAAGTAAGTCAGATCAGAGAAATGTGATGTCATGAAGATTAAGTAACAAGAGAAACATGTTTACAGAGATGACAAAACATATATACAAATAAGATACGTAACCAGATGAGTAGTGAATGTATACATGCAGAAACGCAAGCTAGATGAGATAAATAGGAGCTTGCTGCATCGAAGAAAGTGGCCATGATGGAAAAATGGATGTCAGATCGTGTCAAAATGGCCTAAAACACAAACCAGGGCAGCAGATAAGAAACGCAGCAGAAAATAGCTTGATGCGAGGAACAAAGAATATCTGCTGAGAGAGAGGATGACACAGCAAGACATAATTGGAATGCACAAGGGGAGTAAGGAGAAGCCTTGGCTCATGGTCTTACTGATGAGAGATGGTAGGCTAATTGACCAATGTGGGCAGTGGTCTGATATTGTTTTCCGCACCTGGGTTTCATTTTACTTACATCCTGCTAGCGAGCCGAATGTCCAAGGTTGAGAAAGTATGCCAACCAATCAAGAGTGGTCATGTTACAGCATGCCATGCAATGTTGCACAGGCCAATCTGCTGCTATAACTCAGCTATAATCTGAATTACACATATTAAGAGGTGGAGCAAGGCTTGTCTAGTAGATAAAAGGCATTCAGTGATATTACTAATACATATATGATATCTAGGTACATATGTTCCCTTAACCAATCCCTCTCTTCAATTGTTTTTTTGTTTTTTGTTTTTTTTGTATCAATACATATGGCCACACAGGGCTTTGTACAAAAACACACAACAATACAACTCACAGACATTCGTGTTAGAAATAGTAGCTTTGTGACATCAACGAAACAGTTACAAACACTAAAAATGTACATCACTGCCACTCATCAACTTATAAACCCCTACTTGTGTATGCTTGCATTGTTCTTGTTCTCAAGGTGTTGAAACTCTCACATCTGCATAAAATGTTTTCAGATGATTCCAATTCATTATTAACTCATAGACGACAATGATGCTCCTCACATTTTAAATGCTTACCTGCTCCTATTATTTCCATTACTCAATAGGTTTTATAGTTTGCCACGTCGGATGACATTATAGATGGCGCATGTTAAGGTATAGAGCCTTTCTATAGCCAAAACGTAGGTGTGAGTGCGTTGACTAAATGTTGTTGTTCGCTAGATTACCCTACTTTATTTGAGTTCATAATTCAGTACTACTTTTCCATATTCTTTAAGCCTGATAAAGTTTTTTTGGGTCTGAGATCATTATTGGTGATTCCAACGAACACACAAGACACTCCAAGGTGCTATTTCACATTTACGTATACAAAACACAATGAATCATTCATCAAAAGGCACATGCACAAAAACACATGTTATATTAGCATTACATTTCAAATGTATGTGTTATTCTTTTTAACCTCAAGGTTTCTAAAACAATATAAAATCATAAAGGTTCCAGTCCACTGATATTCTCCCTCTCTCACTTATCATTGGATGACTCTTCTAATTATGACCCCTTGGCATGAAAGGACCAATCCCCACCCAAGACTTTGAACTCAGGCTACTCCATTCATCTTTTGGTACCTCAAAGATTAAGGAAGTGTTATTGCCTTTCGTGTCCATTCTGACATCATGCCAATTACCCAGCGGAGGGGTCCTGCTTATTTGTCTGCCTATTTATACTCACCATGCAATTAAGTCTTTTCTTATACTGGGCCTCATTCCGACCCTGGCGTTAACCAAGGCGCTATTAGCGCCTTGGTTGATGCCGTTATTTTTCCAACTTCGCCATGGTGAATGGCGGAATTACCGCCTCATTCCAAGGTTGGCGGGGGCGGTAATTCCCCATTTATCATGGGCTCTTCCCCGTTCCCATTTTTGTCCCATAGGGATCAATGGGAATGGGGAAGGCGCTAATTACGGCACCGTAAATTACGGTGCCGTAATTAGCTCCTAGGTCCCTTTGCGGGTTGGTTTTTTAACGCCTGCAAAAAGCAGGTGTTAAGTACCAACCCGCAAAGGGAACTCGGAATAGGGCGGTAAGGGTTTAACGGCACTGGTCTTGTTACCGGTGAGCGTTAACCCTTACCGCCCTACTCGGAATGACCCCCACTGTCTTTCAGAAAGATTGTCTCGCTCATGGCTTGTAGTCTCCCTTCCTGCAGCTAGGTATGCCTCATCCCGTCTGTGCCAGGTCACTGCCCCAGCGTTGAATCACAGCCTTCAATTAACTCCCTGCAGCTCCAACTCCCAGCTACAATGGTTAGCCCAGCAGACAATCCCTGCTAAAGCTCCAGCCACACAACCCCCCACTTTGTTCTCCCTCTATTTTAAAACCCTCATTCAACACTGCCTCCTCTATATGCTTCTGTACATTTCTTTAATATTGTGCAGCCTTTTGCGTAATGTCACCTTTAGCCATGTCATGTGCCAGTATTTACCAGCACCCATCTCACCCCCTCTGTGACCGTTGAGCAACGTTCCGCTTAGCTTAGTGTTCTTATTCATGTTGCATTTCTCACTTTATCCTTACTTCTCCCAATGTGCATTTATTTTGACAGACCATCTCTCTTCTGTTATATTGCTCTGCCCATTATGGACCTATCCTTCACAAAGTACTGGTGTTCAGCTATTAATTTTGTTTGATTTTTGTGAACCAAACCGTGTTCATGCACCTGTGGCTATCAGTATTATTGTGGCATCCGCAAATCTGGGCCACTCTATTGACACCACAATTCAAAGTATTAGTATCAAATATTAAACTACACACTGAAAATTCTGCACACATTCTTCAGCTCATGAACTCTCAGTTATTATTTGAAAACAGTGACCCAGTCTTATCGGGATTAATTAATATTTTGTAATGTGCTGAAAACCAGAGAGCAGTCTCTAGGCATTGAACCGGGATTCAAGCCTGTGTTGTCTTGCTTCCAAGACAAACGTGTTTCCCCTGAGCTATCCTCCCAGTCCATGGTTTATCATTAAATATACATCAGTTGGCTTAATGTGTTAGGGGGTTGATGAGCTTCTCTAAATGGATGCAATTCCAATTCTTTCATAGGCGATTCCTTTGAGTCTTTGTTGATTTTGGACATAGTGGGGTGGACAGAGTATTGAATGGTCTGCCTTCAATTTAAGGAATTCCAGTCCAGTACTTTGTAAGTTTACTAATGTAACTCTGTGATTTCCAATTTGATGTTGTGGCAGGCAGGAAGGATAACAATTGTTATCCTCTTGTGGTGTCCTAAGAGGATTTGGAAAAGTATCATATTTTCCTTGTCGGATTTCCTTGCAGTAAATCTTCCCTTGATGTAAAGAATAGTATGCAGGAGATTGTTTTCTTTATATGTGTTGTAGGTTTAAAAACAGACCATATATGTGTGATTTCCAAGCTGAACTAGATAGAATCTGTGAAAAGGACTTCAATGCTGCCAAATATTCACATATCTGCATTGTGGGAGGGCATATGTGTGCATTAAAGAAGGTAGCTCTAAGGAGGAAGAGGTTACTGGGTGTTGTTATGGATGTTACAAAGAAGATGTATTAATTTATTTATTGAGGTAGCTTGTGTTTCGACTGGAACACCTTACAGAATGAGCCATATCAGTTCAAAGAGCAGTCCTGCAACAGGAGCCGTACAAAGAAAAGACAGGTGGTGTGCATTTGACCAGTGCATGAAGGGAAGAAGTTAATACAGAAACTGAGGAAGGGACAACATGCGCGATATACAGCAGTATGGGAGGATTGGACATTTACAGTTGTGTTAAGAATAGGTAGTTCATGAGAGTGAGTAATGTGAAAGACTGTGCAGGGTCGATTCTTACAAGTTCAAGAGGTGTAGTTTGAGCACAGATTTGAAAGTGAGGATTGTGGAGGAGTTTTTGACATGTAAAGGAGGTTGTTTCATTTCAAGATGAGAATAAGAAACCAGGAGCAGGAGCTACATGAAGAACAGAAAGGTCTAGGAATTTGGAGTTGTCGGAGGGTAGAGGAGCAGAAGCTGTCGGGAGGAGAGTGTTGAGAGAACATGTAAACTAGTCATGGGGTGACACATATGTTTTGTGAGTAGCATGCTTGCTTTTAATTGGTCTTCCCTCAGTGTCTGCAGAAGATGAGGCTCCAGTTCCGGATGGGTTTAAGAAGTGTTGGCCTGGGTTCCGGAACTGTTAGCACCAGAGATGGTAGCTTAAGAGCTGATCTCCTGTGCCTGTGCTTTTTGATATATATTATATACTTCCTTAATGATGGCTGAAGATCCCTGTCCCATTGAAACTACCCAGCCAGCTAAGAGAAGGAAAGGAGGAGGTGAAAGAAGAGATGACAAGGCACTGGATTTGCTAATCAAGTGACAGTAGACATTGCAGAAATTAAAGAAAAGATGATTAATGTGGAAGAAAGATATCTAGGCCTCATTGCAAAAGTGGTAGCAGTGGAAGAACACCTTAATACAGGTGATGATAATGCTCACTGATCAAGTGAGACACTTGGAGATCCAAAATGAGAAGATGTCTCTCAAACTTTCAGATCAAGAACATTTCTCAAGAAGAAATAATATAAGGATTGCTGGATTTCCAGAAAATGTTGAGCATGGCAATCCTATTACATTTCTGGAAAAGGTGTTAATTTCCATGCTGAATCTGGACCCTAAAACATCTTTTGAAATAGAGAGCGCACATAGGTCACCAGGTCAAAAACCAGCCCTGGGCCAGCGACCCAGACATTTTATTGTTAGGTGCTTAATGTTCCCAACCAGGGAATTGATCCTCCAGAAATCATGTGAAATCAGTGATCTGACCTGGGGAAGACACAAAATTATGACCTGTGCGGATCTCAGCAGAGATGTCAAGGAAAAGAGGAAATGTTTTAATACGGTAAAAGAAAAAGTGAGAAATAAGAAAATTAAACACTATTTGGTGTATCCTGCAATTCGGAGAGTTGTTGTGGAAGGTCATATTCCCTCCTTTACTGATTACAAGAATGCAGAAGCCTTTTTGTCATACTTGGATATTGAACCAATGGAGGCAGTATCATCAGTTCAGAAGACTGCACAGCAACAAAAAAAGAGAGATACATGACAATCTTAAATGGCTCTTATGGATTGGCTTGTACTTCTTTTTTAATTCTTAATATTATAGGGTAAGTGTTTGATTTTTTTCCACTCAACTCTCATAATTGCCTAAATCTGTTATTTCAACCGGCTCTGGCATTTTTAAGTCGGCTTTTGTTGTTGTTTGGAATTGCGGATGTTTGAGGAAAACATCCACTTCTTGCTATATGATCCAGCATTCCTACACACTCTGTGGAATGAATGTGCACACCGGCAGGAATCCTACTGTTTGAGCGACAGTGAGGGAACGAACCATGAATTAAAGTGATTATATAATCGACGGCCAATGCCCTTCTTACTCACTTGATTGTTACATGGCTACCCGTGAGTCATAACATGTGGTTTACTTTATGCTAAATACTCTACTAATAGTGCAACAACGAAAGGATCTATTCCAAAAGGAAATCTACTGTAAAATCCTGGGTTACCGTTTGTTTTCCTCTGGGTGAGTGTTACCAATTATAAAAAAAAAATATCTTACCCCTTGCCGAACACTTCTTAATGTGCTGGTTAACTGTTAAATGATATTTCCTTGATGACTGAAAGCAGAAGACCATCTCATATGTACAATGTTATTAATAAGTACATTTTTAACGCTGCACACCAGCATGTAGTAATGTGTACTAGATAACAGATCTTCCCCTTCGCTGACTCTATCAATGGCCATATTGTAAGAGAGTTGATTCAAGTTATTTTACAGCAGAAGAGAAAGGGTCTGCTCGTTTCAATCTTTGCTTCATCTTTTATATTTTATACGTAAAATATGATTGGTTATTTATAACACGCTTAATACCCAGAGGTTTCTACACGTAGGGATCAAATCAGAGTTGCTCCGCATCATCTTGCTTCCAAGGCAAGCACATCGCCCCTGAGTTATCCTCCCGCAACTGAGTGAGAGTTGAGTGAGGCCAACGACAATATGACTGCCATGTGGTTACGTGTGGTAAACGAAATAATACCTGTGGTTATACAAATATACCGCCACATAAGAAAGAAACTGTAGAAAACATACTGCTCTAGAAAAGAGCTTTGGAATACATACGATTTCTGATTAAACTATTAATGGAAATATAAAGGAAGCATGGATACCTTATGAGTTATGACACAATCGACAATTGTTCTCTGTACTACTGTGGCGTCTTTTTTGTGGTTTTCTGTGAAGATATTTATTTCAATCTAGGATGTTCACGGGTTGTCCATCCAATGATCTGATAGTGGAGGGGCTCATGAGATATATGTTTATGGGTGGAGATGTTTGACACACATTTTAAAGTTTGTGTTATTCAGTATAAGACAATAGCATAACATGTTTCACATTAAATATGTTTGGGGGGTAATAGGAAATACTCAATTGCATGTCTGAGTTGGATCAAAGTCATACTTATGTTCCTATTATGAGGGAAGTAATGTGCATGAGTGTAACTAGCTCCATAGAAATCCAGTTTCTGGGAATATCATTATAACCAATGTGGAAATATGTACTCTAAATGGCTGGATGATATAAACATAGTTATCTACACTGTTAGTATCATTTGGGGAGTTTGTTGGCAATTGTGGTATTGCATTCCTAGTTTTTAGCATTCAAACTAAAATGATATTACATGGCCACACTAGTGGCCGTGTAGTTATGGTTAAGTAGCTGTTTCCATAGGAAGAGCACTTTTTGGGAGGCTTATAACTTCGCTCTCCTTGGACGAATCCTCACCAAACTTTGCAAAAAAAGTATATGGGCCACTCTGATTATTTTTTGCAAAGGTTGGAGATGTTTGGTCCAGGGGAGCAAAAGTTATAGGGGGGGTCCCAAAACATCTTTTTTTCCCATAGACTGAATGGCTACAGTTCAAACCGCTGGACGAATTTTCACCAAATTTGCGGCAGGGGCAGCAGCTTGGTCCCGAAAGCGTGCTTTTGTAAATTCGGTGACCTTCCATGCAGTACTTTTCATTGAAATTATCAAAAAGTAGGTCTGAAAAAATCAGTGATATCTATGTCCACTTTGCGGTCACACTTCCCTGTTCGGTCCACGGACAAGATACCGATTGGCTAAGGGGCTGGCGTCATGACCGTGGTCATGCGACATCTCTGCCCATTGGCTGCTGCGAGACGTGTCCTGCGTCAGATTGTTTGGATGCGCCCGACATCTTGGATCCGCCGAAAGTGGAGCAACAACTAGCGTACACATGCTCTATTTATAAAACTGTTTTGCTCTGTCATAGAGCATTGGGAAAGGTTCAGACAGTAAAACATGGGTGATCAATGCATTTGTTCTGGGGGTCGGTCTTCATGATGTACTTTCTATAGACACCTTGTACGCACAGAAAATGTGGGGTGTAATAACGATAGCACTTCAGTCCATGCAATGGACAGGAAACTTCTAACTGTTGAAAACACACACGTAGTGGTAGCCAAAATTGAAATTGACAACATGCCGTAATTGCATTACTTTTTCCGATGTCTATTATTATATTCATTAGTACGCCGCCATGGGTGTCACATGCTTTAATGGTTGTGGCCAACGCCTAGAGTCTTGGATGAATGGCCGTCGGCTGAAGGCCTTCCTTCCAAGACTGTAGGCCCTGGCCAGAACCACAAAAGAACACAAGGGGGGTTGTCCTGACTGGAACAGTCAAAGCTACTTGCAAATTATTAGGATGCAAATAAAATGTGAAGTGTATCTGAACCTCTGTTATCTCTCTTATTTGTACATATACAGGGGCAGGATGGGAAAGCACCAAGGAGAAAGAGTATGCCACAAATACTTTGTTAATATGAAATTAGGAGAAATTATAATTTATTATTTTCACTCCTCAGTCTAATATTTACTATTCAACAAACACAAATTGCATAGATTCATAAGTAATACAGGGATTACATAATACATAATTACATAATACAATTCCACAAAACGAAAACAGATTGATGCATAAGTGTACCATCAGGTGACATTCTAAGAAAATGAGCCTATATACACACAAATGACTTGACATGTTTAGTGCATTTCATGTTCTTCTCATTGAGCACCATTAGATGGCCAGAACCACCGCAGCATGTCACACCAATGGATAGACCCGTAGTATTGCGTTTCGATTGGCAAATTGTGAGGAGAGCACCCAAGACCAAAGTTATAAGTATTAGATGTGGAAGCCACTGAACACACATCCCATGTAATATCTATGGACATACAGCTAGGAGTGAAGCCTCTGGCCAGAAGCACTGAAGGATACCACACCTATAGAAAACCCCCCACTACCACACATCACTGAAGTGGTTTTGGAGAGACCCTGCACTCTTGGGTGCATGGCCGAAGGCCATGCACCAAATAACACAGTTATAATCTCTTTACGATGTATTTCCTATG
Source organism: Ambystoma mexicanum (assembly GCF_040938575.1). Lineage (NCBI taxonomy): Eukaryota > Metazoa > Chordata > Amphibia > Caudata > Ambystomatidae > Ambystoma > Ambystoma mexicanum. Next base: position 577,110,869 of record NC_090940.1, read on the forward strand.
GCCACCTTGCACGCACAGAAAATGAGGGGCTTCAATAAGGGCACTATTTCAGTCCGCCCAGTGCACAGGGAACTTGTAACTGTTGTAAGGACCCGCGAAGGGGAAGCAAACATTAAAATCGACAAAAAGCCGTTATTGCATTACTTTTTCCTATGGCTATTGTTATATTCTTTAGTACGCCGCCATGGGTGTCACATGCGACGGTGGTTGTGGCCAGGGCCTAGAGTCTTGGATGCATGGCCGTTACTTCCAAAACTCTAGGCCCTGGTCACAAATACTTCAGCATTTCACACCCATGGATACCCTCTTACTAACGCCTATCGATTGCCTGGTTGTGGGGAGTGTGTGCACTCTTGGGTGCAAGGCTGAAGGCCATGCCCCCAACAACAAAGCTCTAACCTTTTCACGTACAAGCCCACATGGGTTTCATGTAGTGCGGTGGTTGTGGACAAGATGTGTACTTTTGGGTGCATGGTTGCAGGCTGTATGCCATACACCCAACAGGAAACTGGTAAGCACTGGGGTTATAAGCCACTTCACAACCATATATTGAAATGTATGGCAATACACCTAAAACGTTAGGCCCTGCCCACAAACAGTGCAGTATTTCAGACCTATGCAGACACCCCTAGTATTGAACATCAGTCAGGTGGCTGTGGGGAGAGTCTGCAGTCATGAGTGCATGGCCGCAGGCCATGCACCCAACAGCACAGTTATATGTAGTGTACTTATAAGGTACAGTGGGTACGATATGGTGTGGTAGTGCATCACTCTGTCGGTTGTGGGGAGGGGCTGCAATCATGGGTGCATGGAAAAGGCCATGCCCCCAAAATTACATTTGTTCGTTGTGTAGTTATATGCCACAATGAATGACATATTTTGTGGTAGTAGTGGCCAGGATGCAGAGTACTTGAGCTAAGTAACAAGCACTACAGTTGTAAGTAACTATGCATTTCAAATACTGTATACCCATACATTCATAATGCTATGGTCTCAAACTCACCTCTGTAGCCAGTGGCTACAAACGACTGCACCATATCAGAGCTATTGGTACACTTGTACCATGCAACATCATTAAGATGGTTGTGGGGAGGGAGTAGCGTTTTGGGAGCATGGCCAAAGGCCAAAGGCCAAAGGCCATGCTCCCAAAACCAAGTGTGTGCATAGTAAAATGACAAGGCACCATGGTTCGGATATGCTGTGGTGTTTCTGGCCAGGACCCAGACTCTAGTCTGCATGCCCAAAGGCCATGCACCCAAGTCTGAAGTCATAAGCAGTGGAGTTACACGTCAATATGGGTGTGGTGTAATGCGCTAGTTGTGTTGACACCCTAATGTCTTAGCTTCATGGCTGCAGATGATGGTCGGAAAAGTAAATGTATAAGTAGCTAATTTACAAGGACCATGGTGTTGATATGCAGCGATGGTTGTGGATAGGAACTATACTCCTTGTACCTTGGTCGTAAGGCGTAGGGCCAGTACCCATAGGGTAATACTGAACAAAAGGAATTGTTAAACAGTACAAAAAGAAAAGAATTAAGTAGCAGCACAGTAATTCTTTTCTTTTTGTACTGTTTAACAATTCCTTTTTTCTGGTTCACTTTCTCTTATTATTTGTTCAGTATTACCCACACGTATTTTAGTAAGTATACACATTTAATGTGTAGGTATTTCCCATTTACCAACATGGACGTATATTCTGTGTGCCATTTTTGTTACCACTATATATTTCACAGAACTGCAGTGACTAATCAATTTAGGCGTTCATGTTCCATCCTATACCTCCACCTCTCATTTATTTAATTTCCAATGAACTTTCCGTCAATACGTGAATGATTGGACGCAACCATGCACGTCATAGATATTCTCATTCAACTTGGTTATATTACTTGTACGCTAATGTCAGAACGAGATAGAGTGCCATAGGAGCTTCCCCTCGAACATGGTTATTGCACTCCTGATACTACATACCTGGCACATGAACGCACCCTCTGATGTATCTGCGCTTTTTTTCTAAGAATGCTGCAATCGCAAAGCTTTCTGTCACCATGGAGACATCCCCGCCCCAGGGCTCCAGCCAGTGGGTGGGGCGCGAGGCGTACGTGCTCCTCCGTGACCACGACGCCTCACTCTGTCTCCATGGTTACCCTTAAATACACAATTACCCACACCGCCAGTGCGCTTAATGCTGCACTTGCGGTCGTATAGTCCAACAAGTCGATAGTTAAGTTCTGATACTCCCCAGTATCTATATGTTAGTGTGAATCGTGGAGGGAATCTCCCTGGTTCTTAAACTATGATTTTTTTCAGATTTATACGATTCGCCATCATGTGACGAGGCCAACCGGGAGTTCAATAACTCAGTTAAGGTATGCAGTTCTTGCAAGCTTGATTAACAACTCACACATCTTTTCGTAACGTAGAATACTAATTGAATTGCCTCTCTTTTTTCTTCTAAATTCCCATACGGATGTGTTTTCACGAATTGGTATGTGTCTTTCATTTATCACATTTAAATGCATATTGCGATCATTGTCAATTTAATTATTTAAATCATTGTTAATAGAACTGATAAGAAGTATATCATGTTGTGCTATAATACTGCCCTGATGAAGGTTTTCACCGAAATGCATTGGCACTAACACCATAGTATTAGGGGCAATTTTCGATGTGTTATTTACTAAGAAGATTTTCATCCAACAGTTCAGAAATGTGCATTAAACATTTTCTGTCTTAACTCATTTAACTGAGATTTCTGATACTATGAGTATTTATTCAACAACCAGCAACCATTTATTGGGGCTAACTGAGAAGCGCCTTTCCTAACGAAGTGGATCCACTTTGTTTTTTGAAGATTATTGGTTCGAATAGATCCCGGTGCTAAGGGACCTTTTATGGACTGGCAGCTCCAGGTTAAAACATTTTAACAAATCCTTTTTCAATAGAGCTATTTACATTTCTTACTATCAAGTGGTGCCCTCCTCCTTTTCCTCATTTTCAAGTTTCACTAAACTCCCTTCACAATCGCTCTCTCTATATATACGTTTGTTTTCATCGGGTTTTACATTATTTTTGTGTGCAAAGTTTTGGGCTATGTGGTATAGACAAATGCTTTCCAGAGTGCTACTCCTGTTCAGATAGTATGTGTCCAGTAAATTGTTTTTTAGAATGTCTTGGCTGTTGGGATAATTTCTGGCAATTGTTTCTATGTCCTCATATGATTTTAGCACTCTTTTTCTAGATTGTGCAGGACCAAGACTGAGCCACATTATGTTGTCTGATTGTCCATACAAAGCAGTGCCGGTTAAATGATCTGCTGCTTCATAGGCCCCACATTCTCTATGAGAGAGCATTGTTATGCCTAGGCTGTACAATTTCTGTAATTATTGATATATTTTGATTCTTCCCTTCTTTTTATGTAATACGCGTTCTTAGGTGATTTACATTTAACACTATGTTGAACTGAAGACATGAAGTTGTTCACTTCACCTGTTTCTGTAACTGGTCTAGGGAAATCAAAGCAGCATTTGGTGTAGTATTTATATTTGTTTTTGTATTTGCGGCGACAATATTTGCCACATTTGTGTCTTTGAAATTGTAAAATCTGCCCATGCAGCTCACTATGTGTCTGTTGTGAAGGGATTTCACATGTGACATATTTTTGGATAAACTGCAAAACAGTGCTATCAATGTCGTGCCCAAATTTCGGAGCACCTTTGATCCATAACAGCATGTGAATATGTGGTGCTCCTCTAGCTTGATATTCTTTTCTCCAAAAGAAGTGCTGCACTTCTCCAAGGGGAGGAACAGTTTTATTGCAAATAAAGTGTAGCATGGCAATGAAACGATGATGGAAATATCTTGAGACATTAACTGGATCTAGAGAGCAAAGTTCCCCAGGTGTTAATATATCTATGTTGTTTTTGTTGCTGTTTGCTATGTGTAGGAACTCATGTAAATCTTCCCAGGCATATTCTGAACAACTTAGCGTAACAAACCAAGTCGGTGGTCCAAGGTTTCTGATCATGCAATGCACGTCTCCATGCCGTCTGAACCAGTATTCCTTTGTACCAGGTATGTTTGCAAAAAGAAATGTTATACTTGATTGTAAAACCTCATCTTTTTCCTGTACTTTTTATATTACCTGCATAGCTGACATATTTTGAAAGTGGGTTCCAGATTTAAGAATGTGTGCAACTCCATAACATAGTGTTGCTAATTCACTTTCATAGAGTAGGTGGAATATGTATTCCACATTTTGTCTGAATCTGCGATCTTGCGAATACATTCGTAATGAGTGGTATTCTGATGCCCCAATCTGAGTGGGTCTATCATCGTATCTTCCACCTTTGCCAGTAGGAAATAGCATTGGAAAAACATGTGCTTTTATACTTTTTTTCCCAAATACTCATTGGTGACCCTTTGGTTTGTCACATTTGGTAAGTTTCTACGGCATCATCTATGCTTTCATTGGAATGCAATGGATGAATTGTGTGAAGGTCCAAAAGAGTGGATACTGTAGCTGGATCCAGAAGTTCGAATTGTCCAGTTTCTGATGGCTCTTGAATTATTTCAGTTGTTTCCCTTAAGCTTTCATCAATATTTATTTCCTTGTAGTACTCATTATTGTCTTTTAGATATTGCAATGCTTCTCTAAATTTGTGTAAATCCATTAATTGTTGCCAATCTTTTTTTGTCCGTTGTTGGTACTCCATTTACCAAGACTATTAAAGAATTCTCTATTGAACATTCCACTCCTAGAGTGTGTACATTTTCCGTTAGAATTAATGGCAAATAAACTACTTTGCCACAAATGCCTTTCACCAATTCAGAGGAAGGTAATTTTGCTGTTTTTGGATGAATGCGTATAATTGCTTGACATGGGTGAACTGTTTGAATTATTATGCTCTCTTACAAATTGAGCTGTTTCAGGATTTTTGGTAGTGGAAACAATTCCAAATTATTTGTAATTGCATGTGAAGGAGTGTGGTTGTTGTCTAATTTTGTAGTAACATGTTAGGCGTTCAGTTAGTTCATATTTGTTTTCAGCTAAAAGGTACAGAGCTAATTCAAACCATTTGGAGTCTTCATTGTCTTCTATTTTGTATGCTATGTTCACATTTTTTGTGTTCCTTTTGTAAAACGTTCTGCGGCAACACACACACACATGGTTTGGTACTTCAGCCGATGACCTTTTAAATGTTACTATTTCTTTTCTGTATGTGCCTAATAGAAGGTTGCTATGTGCAGAATTGTTGATACTATGTCCTAAAACTGGTGCATTTTGTAAGTGGCTCTCACTTCCAAAATACTTTTCTGAATACGGTCAATTTCTTCATGTAAGTATTTGGGTGTACCATGCAGAAGAGTGGTATTTAAATTGCCTAATTCTGAAGCTGGACTTTTTGCATAGTATATTTTATATACAAGATTTCTTACATTGGAATTATGTATTGATATTCTTTTGATATCATGGAAGGTCCTTTTGCAAATAGGCCCAGAAATGCAGGCTAATGAAGGTCCTTTTAGTCCTGTGTCCTTCCGCACTGGGCAAATATCCATATTTTGCAGCACTTTCATTTTACTTTTGTCTTTACCTTTTACATATTGGTTAAGGAACTGACGTAAAGATTGGAAAGCTTTGTTGGGAATGGCACACATTGATGTGCATGGCCATTTTTGTATACTGGACGGTGTAGTTCTGCTGAATCGAGAGGTAATTCTGAGTTTTCAGGGGATAGTTTTGTAAGCAGTGTTTCTTGTTCCATGATGGAAGTATTGATTTCTCATACCCTCGTCCACTGCTGTGGATGGCAATTGTGTTTGTTTGATTTTGTTTGTATGCTTCGTAATTAAAATATGGTTCTGTGGTTGTTGTGTGACTCCATTCACCACCACAAACATGTAGGAAACTATTTTTGTTCACATTCCGTTTATTGGTGAGTTTCTTTTGTAGTTTGGTACTTAGTTTTGTTAGTGTTTTCATCCTATTTAATACTAATATAAACAACTTCCTTTTAAGAAGGATTGCACTGTCCACGAGAGCTTGTAGGATTAACTTTCAACAGTAGGTTTTAAGGGGTGAGGATGATTTCGGTCCTCTTCTTAGAAGAGTCTGAAGGACTCTGTGACAAAACATTTTTTTTACTGTGGCTTCTTGTGACAATATTAGGATTATTAGAAGTATTGTTAGCTGTATGGTAGCCATTTTCTTGCCAACATTTCTGTGTTTTGTGACACATTTTCGGTAGTTGAGACTTCCTTTGTTTTGCTAACCAACTGCATTAGCTGGTTTGTTCCAAGATTCTCTTCAAACTCTACAACAGGTGGATGCTTACATTGGGCACTTTTATTTTCATTTGCTCTACTTCTGCGTTCCTTTCTATGGAGTTGTTTTTTGGTAGGCATTCTTTGGTGTCTTTTGAAAAAAAGGTATACTTTGGTCCGTTGTCCAATGTATGTGTGCTGTGTGCATGAGTCTGACGGGGAAGCTCTTTGTCATGGTGTGTCATTGCACATTGAACTCTTGCAATGATTTGGTAAGGCTACTTTACTGTTTGTATACTACTACAATGTGCTTCAGATCAGAGTACAAAGTGGGATACTTGTGACGAGAACCATTATTAGTAAACAAAATGCCATACACTTGCAACAGCAACTTCTTTTCTAAATCTAACCTTCTAAGGATTACATATGTTATTTGAGTTCTAAACACACAGGGATTTGTCAAGCCATTCTGCCTGTTATTCTTTGTTCAATAAATGGATATTTGTAGGTAAAATGGTTTAGAAATCAATGTTTGCTTTGGTGCCCAAAATAACCAAATAACCCACACAGCCTCGTTGAGGAGTAGTTACAATATAAAGGTGGTACTGTGCTTACTTTTTTTGAAAGATTACCAGGTTTCTTCAGATATGTCGTCTGTAGTATAGATGCTGTTGATTCTCAGGAAAGTAGTTTTCAGTGTGATTGAAAAAAAACAAATCAATTACTTTGTGTGTTTACAGCAGTGATGATACTGCACACATTGATTGTGCTTCTTTCGTCAGAGCATTTTACTTTCATATTTCAACCCAGTGCTTGTGTGCACTTCACTTCACTCTGTGCAGTGTTTACATGGTATTTGCAATATGGTACTTGAAAGTCCTTCAAAATTGCTAACATTTTTAAGGTTATGGAAATGCCTTGTTTTTTACAAGGTGCTCTATGCATAGGAGAGAGGTTTGTAAGCGATAGGGCACAGTAGTAGATGGACAAACATTTTCTACTTGCAAACTAAAAGCATGATGCCGACACATCGGGAGACCCTCAAAGGGAGATGTCACCACAGCAATTGGGAGCGCTTACTTTTCTCATACGATTACATTGCAATTACCATTACTGTAGGCCATACACAGTACACAACTCCGACATTTCCACATACACAATTGAGTTCCGCCCTAAATAGGCATGCTTGCAACGTATGTACGGGTTATGCGGAAGACAGTAAGCAGTCGTGCGGTTTGTCAATGACAAATCGGACATCCTGCACTTAAAACGGGGAGCGTTTGTATGTATTGCCTATGCACATTTAGTGGCATTATTTGTCTAAATTAAATCATAATGGTTGCACATGTTCTCTAATTATATACATACCTGTACTCTATACTCATGCATGTGCGCATGCATGGAGCTGTACGTAGAAATTTGCAATACTTACACAATAGCTTGTGAAGTAGGTGCTTTGCAATGATATGTGACTTCCATTCATAATCATCAACAGTAATTTTGAAGTGTGCAATGTTGATGACAGAGTTAGAATTAGTGATGTTTAATGTGATTGGTGGATGGTTGTGCAACTGCTTAGTTGTGTCCAATGAGGGACTCGATTTGTTACCGCTGTGGAAAGGGTGGAAGGACTGGGTAAGAGTTACGTGCCGCACATAGGCAATGCTTGTCCGCAGGTAGGGCGTCTCACATACGGGTTTCTGCAGCTAATCCTGCATGGAAAGGGGACTGTAGGCATTAGCCAACCAGATGTTCACATTACTCTTTTGTGTCGAAAAACGGTGCGCACACTGAAGATGGCAGAGGTGGCGAGGGTCAGGGTTTTGGTGCTTGGAAACATTTTTGTGCCGAGAGTAGGCATGTGGCACACCATTTTGATGTCAGAGGAGTGGAGGTTGTGTGGAGCGCAGACACTGATGCCAATGCTCCGGCAATTCTGCAAGTTTGCAGAGACATGTGTACAATGACCACTCCTCATGTGATAATTTTGCACTACGGTGCTTGCCATTTGGGATATGTGAGTTCACGTACTTTGTTGGCAGATTTGGCACAGTTGGTTGAAGCACTCATGACCATCTGCCCAACAACGAAAGTCATTTTTTCTGCTTTACTCCCTAGAGTAAAATGGGACAACAATTCTGTTTTCTGTCCGGATCAAAGCATTGGGAGGTGTAACATCAATCGCGGCATACGTGCATTCATGCTACGAGCTGGTATGTTTTTCTGCAGCCATGAAAACATTGCTCCAAGCAATGCAGATTATTTTGAAGCAGATGGTGTTGCGCTATCTTCTTTGGAAAATGCGATGTTCTTTTGGAACGTAAGGCTTGCTTTAGAGAAGGTTCTGTAATGGTTGTAGGAGCAAAGCAAGGAAAGAAAATACAAAAAAATAAATAAAATAACAGATGTCTGTACGGTATCTGGCCAAAAATAAAAAATATAAAAAACGATTCTTTTCAGAGCCCACGTTAAAGGGGAAAAGGGGGAATATTACTTTAATGTACTGTTGTCACGCTCTGATCCTATGCATGTCCGCGAACATGGCGGTAGTTTGCAGCCAGCACATATCACCAACAGGGATTCAGGGGTGGAGACGCATGCAAATGAGAATGAGCGGAGCTAGGGATTGGTCCATAAAGTTCAGTAGGTGTGTTCTGACCAGAGCACTTTAGTAAGACCATCTTCTCCCTGACAGACGACCACACAGCCATGGCTTTCCATGCTCGAAAACAGATTATCTGGATTTTGGGAGACTCATGGATCCATTGGTTGAAGGTGCATGCAGAAAGCTGCCGTTTATATGCAGATCTTGGATTTCCTCATGTGGAAGTGCACTGGCATGGTGTGCGTGGCATGAGGTGGCTGGACTTGGAACCTCTCCAGATATACTGATCATTCATTGCGGAGCAAACAGTTTAGGCCATGTCTCTGGAAAATCTTTGCAATTTGCAATGAAGAAAGGACTTGTGTAGCTCCTGGACATGTTTCCAAATTCTCAAATACTTTTTTCCCGTATTGCGCAAAGACAAATATGGCTGCATTCTTCTGCTTTTGGTCCACAAATGGAGAAAGCAAGACGCAATTTGAATAAGGTTGTTTGTGCCTTTTTAAGAGATGTTGGCATGTCCTCTTTCCACAATGAAAACATTTGGTTTCGCAGCTCTTTCATTTTACGCAGAGATGGAGTCCACCTCACATATGCTGGCAATCAGATTTTTCTTTGCAATGTACAAAATGCATTGGGACCTCTTTTGAAATCACACTAACCCATCTGACAATCTGTTTTCTCCAATCCACAGTTTTTGACCCACACAACACACCACCGAAAGGCTCTTTTCAGAGCCACCACTTACTCCCAGCATACACTTCATTGTGTTTGCTCCGCTTGCACCCTCCTTTTTTTCCCCTACAACCGTCTACAACCGTCATTTCATAGTTCTATTGTTAAACTGAGAAAGGCGGCTCTGAAAAGAGCCTTTCCTGTAATTTTTGTTGTTTTCACGTTTATTGCTTCACAGCACACGACACACTAGGAGAAGAGGCCAAAGGAGGGTAAGGAAGGGACACCAGCCACGGGGAAAGAAAGGGCAAGTGAACAGAAAAAGATATAGGGTGAGCTTCATTTAGGTAAGGAGCAGATCTTCTGGTGCTCTCTGACTGCAGCCTCAAAAGCACTTTGAAAACTCTCCCCCCTGCAGAGTACTGCATCACAATACGTACACACTACTGTCACCTTTGAAAGATAAGGGTCAACAGAATTGCGAATGCCTTGTGAGGCAGCTGGAGGGAGGCGCTCCCACACAGGAGTGTCTCTTGTGGTGGGAGGATCAGACACGAGGATGCTGTGTGGAAACTCAATCAACTACACTCTTCACATGGCACCACCTTGCGAATGTCTGCAATGTGGAACGAAGTGAGGTGTCGCTTCATGGTTGTCGTACCAAAGCTGTACGCACCAAGTCTCCCGCGACTCAGCACCACCTCACACAGGTTACACTTCACCAGGTTCGCACGTGCTTTTGGTACATTCCCATAAATGGAAAACAACCGCCACACCCACGACTCCCGGCGAGTGCTCCTAGTGCGGAGTTCCTCCACTTCATTCTCTTGCTCCTCTTCTTACGCACTCTGTACATCCTCACCCGTATATCTCTCTGCAGGCCCTTGGTGAGGTGGTGGTGGTGGCGGGTTTGGGGGTGGCGCAAAGGCTAATGACCCAACAGCAGCCATGGAAGCCATACCGATTAGTTTCCTTTTAGTCACTACAACAGTGAAGGCAGTACACCTCAATCTGCTAGAAGGATAATGAAGATGCGCTCGGGGGTGTGGCCATTTGTAGGGGTGGTGGGGTGTGCCTCGTGACCGTCTTCTTCCCTGCAAAGCAATACGAACATTTTACACACCAAGTCCTCAGGTCAGCTATTGTCTGGGATATGTGAAATTACATTTTTACACTCTACAATACTTTGGGTTGTGTCTACAAGTTCTTTTGTACAGCTGCGGAAGCACACAAACTGCACAAATTAGTCCACACGCTCAGCGTGGGTGTGGTCACATGATGACATCCTCAACACATCCGTGCCAGAAATGGGACTCTGCTGGACAGCAAATGTAGATTACCCAACGTGCGCGCAAGTGTCCTACAGACAGTGTTCGAGTTCTCCAACTAATTCAAAGTGCGACACATGTGAGACGGACAGTTAGGGACAGGCGCGATGTTCGCTATACGTACGGTTGAACTGCGCATGTGTACACATGATATGTTCACTGTACGGACTGTTCCGGTATCCTTAGGCCAACTCCATTTTGTTTGCCTACGAACTTGCCAGCCACCGCCCCTGTTCTACGGAGGGCATCATTTTGGCTGCGCCCAATACGGACAGGTATACTATCCTTCACACACTCCCATTTTGCTCATTTACACCCATTCTGGACATCAGGTGTGATCTATGAACATGTTTAATCTCGTTTGCAAGCAGTATGGCGAGGTATAATGTCCTTAGGATGCCCCTTTCTGTTTATGTACGTACACCTTCTAAAGATGGTGCAGTCAACAATCAAATCCATCTTCCTTGACATTAGTAAGGGTAGGTGTACTGCCTTCTTAGCACCCACATTCCATTCCTTGCGGATAGGTCGAACAGGCGCGCTGTCCGCAAACACTTTACGTCTTTAAAAAAAAAGAAAATTACTCAAACTCTTTCACTTCAACTACTGTACAAAAACATTCCAAACACACACACCCACACACACTTCAGTCCAAGGAAATAGCGGGGGAAGCGGACACTGACACAAATATGGCGGAATTAGGATTCAACACAGGCTGGTTATGAGGAGAAGATTTGTGAGGGGAAGAAGGGATGGATATTTCATCAAAACGTCTATTTTCCTCTTGAAGGTTTGGGGATGGTTCACTAGGGAATGGAGAAGCAGGGCAGGTACAGGTGGGGCAATGGTAATAAACTTTTCCTCTCACACAGTCCTCCACAAACTCCCGTAAACTTTTAAAATTTTCATTCAATATGTCAATTTTCTGCTCAATCATTTTTATCCTGTCTTCTTCGGTCTCGTTTGTTGCCCTTTCTTCTTTTCTTTCCTGGTCTGTTTAAAAAGGAAATATACATGTTAAATGCCTATTAAATACTGGTCATTATTTTGCATATGCGGAGCAATTTGTACCATTATTGTCGCTGTCGTCAGACATTTCCCCATGCAGAAAATTCTCCTCCAGCCACTCCAAAGTACTTGCAATTTCTGAGTCAAAACAACAGAAAAAATTATTATTTCTGCACCACATACCAAAAAAAACCACACATACGCAAAAAATGACCTCCACTCACTCTTTTGATGTAATCTCCCTTCGTCCTACTGCGTCCGTCCACTATCGTTCCCGTCTGCCGAGTTTCTGTGAAGTGATTACACTGGAGGCATCCTTTTTTTTTTGGTACCATCCACTTCATTCTACATGGTTATTAAATGTGTTGTTTTCTTTTCTTGTTTGTCATCAATGATAATTGTGATGTCATCGTTGATGTCCTAGGTGTTAGTCTTAGCAATGCACGTAGATGGTGAAAGTTATGGTTGCTTTCCTTAACATAAAGGGGGAATATGCAGTGGCGTTTGGCTTCACTGTGAAGTATAACATTCCTTTAATAAAGTCTTTTTACTGAATGTACATATATATATATATATATATATATATATATATATATATATATATATATATATATATATATATATATGGAACAAAAACAAAGGGGCTAAACATGTGATGTCGTCAGTGATGTCATCTGTGACATTTGAGATGACATCTTTCATGGTCTGGATGTTAGTGTTAGCAGTGCACAGGGGTGGTGGCAGGTTTGGGGGCTTAGTTTACCATAACTGTCGAGTTTCAGGGGTTTTTCGGTTGTAAGTTGAAGCATAAAGGGGAGAGTGACATTATTTTTTTAGTGAAGTGCAGGGGTTTTTGGTAGGGCAACTTAACCATAACGTCCCCTCAACAAAGTTTTTTTTGTAGTGAATATATATTATAGATGTGTCATAGATGACAATTTTGAAGACAGGGATTGGTTATACTCTGTATAACTCCATGCACTTGTTATAGTAATAGGATGAAAGCAATTGGGAAAAGGAGGAGGGAATGAGCGGATTTAATTAAGTATACAATCTATTGAGGGAAGTTGGCTTGATATTATAACCTTTAATCAGGAATTGCAACATTAGGTTATTAAACAATCTATATGGTAATCTGGTCAATTGTAACAAGATGTAAGGTGCACAGAGTGGCTATTTTAAGTATAATAAGTCACAAATATATAGGGTGTGGAGTTTTAGTTCAATAAAACAACTCTCTTGCCTAGCCACGGAGGATCATCAAGTAGCCTATAGATGTATAAGCAATTACATTTTGGATTAGACCTAGCAAACTTAAGGGAGTCTTTAATAATTTAGGAGTAGGAGTGGCCAAGGGCCAAGTGGAGAGCAACCACTCTACAAAATAATCCAAGCCACTTAACACACCCATATTAAACAAGGTGACGACTCTGCACTGCATCTCTCACCCTCTACTTAGTCAAAACTCAAACATTGCTTAATATTGGACTATTCTGGCCTGCTCATCCTGTCTCGAAACTGCATGGTATGATATTTAGACTGCATTGTTAGGCCTCTCTCCCACTTTACAGGTCTCCCATGTCTAGCTGGGGTTCTGTCCCCCAACTACGCTGTGTGATATTAGACTGCATTGATAGGCCTACAAACTGCATTGTATGATATCTAGATTGAACTGACGGGCCTCTCACCCAATATACAGGTCTCTCAAGTCTAGCTGGGGTTCTGTCCCCAACTGCACTCTGTGATATTATACTGCATTGATAGGCCTCTCTCCCAATATACAGGTCTCTCAAGTCTAGCTGGGTTTTGTCCCCAACTACACTCTGTGATATTATACTGCATTGATAGGCCTCTCTCCCACTATACAGGTCTCCCAAATCTAGCTGGGGTTCTGTCCCCAATTGCACTGTGTGATATTAGACTGCATTAATAGGCCTACAAACTACACTGTATGATATTTAGACTGGATTGACAGGCCCCTCTTCCAATATACAGGTCTCTCAAGTCTAGCGGGGGTTCTGTCCCCAAATGCACTGTATGATATTAGACTGCATTATTAGGCCCACAAACTGTATTGTATGATATTTAGACTGAAATATTAGGCCTCTCTTCCAATATACAGGTCTCAATTCCAGCTGGGGTTCTGTCCTAATTGCACTGTATTATATTAGACTGCATTGATAGGCCTACAAACTGCATTGTATATTTATATTGCATTGATAGGCCTCTCTCCCACTATGCAGGTCTCCCAAATCTAGCTGGGGTTCTGTCCCCAAATGCACTGTATGATATTAGACTGCATTAATAGGCCTACAAACTGCATTGTATGATATTTAGACTGAATTGTTGGGCCTCTCTCCCAATAAACAGGTCTCAAATCCAGTTGGGGTTCTGTCCTAATTGCACTGCGTGATATTAGACTGCATTGATAGGCCTACAAACTGCATTGTATGATGTTGAGATTGCATTGAAAGGCCTCTCTCCCACTATACAGGTCTCCCAAATCTAGCTGGATTCTGTCACCAATTGCACTGTCTGATATTAGACTGCATCAATAGGCCTACAAACTGCACTGTATGATATGCAGACTGAATTGACAGGCCTCTCTCCCAATATACAGGTCTCTCAAATCTAGCTGGGGTTCTGTCCCCAATTGCACTGTATGGTATTGGACTGCATTAATAGGCTTACAAACTGCATTGTGTGATATTTAGACTGCATTGATAGGCCTCTCTCCCACTATACAGGTATACCAAGTCTAGCTGGGGTTCTGTCCCCAATTTCACTGTATGATATTAGACTGCATTGACAGGCCTACAAACTGCATTGTATAATATTTAGACCGAATTGATAGGCCTCTTTCCCACTATATAGGTCTCCCAAGTCTTGCTGGGGCTCTGTCTGCAATAGCACTGTGTGATACTAGACTGCATTGATAGGCCTACAAACCACATTGTATGATATTTAGATTGAATTGTTAGGCCTCTCTCCCAATATACAAGTCTCAAGTCTAGCTGGGGTTCTGTCCCCAATTGCACTGTGTGATATGGGATTGCATTAATAGACCCACAATCTGCATTGTACAATATTTAGACTGCGTTTATAGGCCTCTCTCCCACTATACAGGTCCCCCAGGTCTGGCTGGGGTTCAGCCCCCAATTGCACTGTGTGATGTTTAGACTGCATTGCTGGACCTCTCTCCCACCATACGGGTCTCTCGAATCTAGCTGGGGTTCTGTTTCCAATTGCACTATGTGAGATTGGACTATATTGTACTATATTTAGATTGCATTGCTGGGCCTCTATACCCACTATATAGGCAGCGCGAATATAGAAGACGTTCTGTGTCCAGACTGCATTGTGTGATACTTAGATTGCGTTAATTGGGCCTCTCACCCACTGTGCAGATCTCCCAGATCTAGCAGGGTCTCTGTCTCCATTAGCACTGCTCGAAATTAGATTGTATTGATAGGCGCATCCCCCACTATAAAGATCTCTCAAATTTTGCTGAGCAACTCACCCTAAAGTGAGACGGACCCACTAGTGAACTACTGTGGAAGTGACACTCCAATTAGGGGCCCACGCCTGATAAGGCGTTATTCCTAGCAGCACCCCCAACCCACTCTTCAATTAGAAGATACCCTTCTCAAACCCACATAGCTAGCTCAACACAGTGAACTGTGTCCTGGGAGACGGTCACTAAAGAGTGAACTGTGTCCTGGGAGACGGTCAGTAAAGAGAGCCACTGACTAATATTATAACCCATAACGCCTACCCTCTCAAGACAGCGACTGAATGAGTCGGTAACATCAACCGGAATACCACCTACAGACAAGGCCCAAACTAATAGCGGACAGCCCCCCACACCCAATACTCCACCACAAGACAACCAGACCAAAATCGAGCCAACTGGACATTACCTAACAAACAAAGACTAAACAACTCCCAACCTAAAAATGCAGTGCAAACTAACCATTCCGAGGGAAAGAACAAGAAAAGAAAGAACAAACACTCCAGAGCAGCAACAAAGAAAGAAAACTACAGAACGCACCCCCACAGACAGGAACAAAAATAAAGCCAACACAGAGAGAAGAGACAAATCCCTCTACTTAACACCATACCTCGCTGACAACTGGGCACCACAGCAAACCAACCCACGCTAGAAGCAGCAACCTCAAATAACCTAACACAAGCACGGAGAAGAAGGATGAACAACACAAAATACAACAAACACACAACCAATGTGATAACACCCTACATCACCAAAACAAGAGGAACTTCCAATCAACAAACACAACCCCCGGAAGAAGACGCAGATGAACACAAAAATCCAAGACAGAACCTAGAGGAACTCTTCGAAGACACAGACACCCCAAAACCAACTGTGCAACAAGAGCTCGACCAGGAAGGAAACCTCAACACTGATCAGAAGACAACCTCTATTAGAAAGTCCAAACCAAGCAACAAAACTTCCAAACTTCACTACAATTTAATAAACACAAGATCCACGTCAAAACACTCAACAGAGATCTTCGACTTACTTGATGACAACTGAATTGACATCCTGTTCATCACAGGAACATGTCTGGACGACAACTACAAAATCACACTCCAAAGCTGCCTTCCAACCGACTTCAAATGCCTTCAAATCAACAGGAAAACAAAAAAGGAGGAGGCATCACAATAGCATTCAAAGAACACCTGAAATTAAAAATGGGTGAACCACTCAACATCCTCAACTGCGAAACCATGGTAATATACCTAACAACGAGCCCACAAACCAACATTACATTCATCCTGGTGTACAGACCACCGACATATGATGCAACCTTCGTCGACAGTTTCCATCAGCAACACGGCCATCAAGCACGAACACCTAATCTTCCTAGGGCACTTCAACATCTGGTTTGAAGACAGCCACATCAACTCCCCTAACTCACTGACTGAACAACTAGCTACCATGAAACTACGACAACTAGTCAAAGGGGCAACAGACTCGGCAGGACACACCCTCGACGCAATTTTTGCCAATGAAAAACTCATCACCACAGCATCGCCGATACAAATACTGTGGAGCGACCTCGTCATCAACCCATTCGCGATCACCATGCCCTTCCAAGTATGCATCCAATCTCCTAAACTCACAGCCACCACAAAAAGAAACTAAGCACCATGAAAAAGGAAATCAAAAAGATGGAACTGGGATGGAGGAAAGAATACAATCCAGACAAAAAAACACTGTTCCAAAAACAAATCCGCGCATACAAGAAGGAAATTCAAAAGGCGAAGAGAAGGCATTATGATGACAGAATCACCAATGCCACCAACACACAAAAATAAATGTTTAACATCGTTAAAGAGATGAGAAACCCAAAAGGCTGCGATAATACCCAAACCCCTCAGAGAAACTTTGCACCGACCTTGCAGACCACTTCAAGAAAAAAATCAATGACATCGGACAAACCATACAAGAACAACCAACCAACCAACCGCGAGATAAAACCAAAAGAACTTAACATAGAACCACAGCACAAACTCAAGCACTTTCTGGAAATTTCAGCAGAGGCATTCGCAATGCTGGTAAAACACAGCAAGAAAGCTAGGTCACCCATGGATCATTGTCCCCCGGATATCTACAAATCAAACCTTGCACAAGGAACGCCAGCAGAATACTACAGAAATCTTCTAAATGTATCTCTAACAACAGGAACCGTACCGAGGATCTTCAAATTGGCATATGATAAGCCACTTCTAAAAAACACAAGTGGCGATGTAGAAGACCTCTCCAACTACAGGCCGATCGCAAACATACCCTACCTGGCAAAACACCTGGAAACCTACGTATATAAACTTACCCAAGAATATGTAGAAAAACACCACCTGCTAGACTAATCTCAAGTCAGTTTCAGACCAGCAAGAGGAACGCAAACAGCATTACTATCCATCTGGGATGACGTAAAAACCAACACAGACTCGAACACAAACTCAGCCCTTATTCTGCTCGACCTCTCTGCAGCCTTTGACACAGTTAGCCATGACATCCTGACCAAAAGACTAGAAGACATAGGCATAACAGACACAGCACTACTCTGGACTAAATCATTCCTAGCAGACATAACAGAAACCATATAGATTAAACCCTTCAAATACCCTCCACAAGTTAATGACTGTGGAGTGCCACAAGGATCTCCACTGTCACCACTATACTTCAACATCTACCAGACTCTGGTCATCAAAATCTTCCAAAAATACAACATTACTCGCTACAACTACACAGATGATACTCAAATCATCTACCAAATCAAAGATTCCGAAGCAGATCATTCAGCTCTAATCGACTGTCTCAAAGAAATCTTCAATGGGATGAATACCAACAACCTGAAAATCAAGCCAGGAAAGACAGAAATCATGATCATATCCAAAGACCAAGAGAACAAAACCGCCATCCCGTGGCCAACGAAATTGGGAACCGCACCAACACCATCTAAAGTAGTAAAACATCTGGGAGTCCTGATGGACAATACCCTAACCTTAGAACCAAAAATAAATGCAACAGTGAAGAATTGCTTTTTCCTCCTCCACAAGGCAAGAAGAATCCTACCTTTCCTCTCCTTCACACACAAAACACTCACTATCATCGCCCCCATCATGTCAAGAATCGACTATGCAAACAGCCTCTACCACGGAATACCAGAATACCTCCTGAAGAAACTACAATGGATCCAAAATGCTGCAGCCAGACTACTCCTCAAACTGTCCAGAAGAGACCACATAAGTCCTGCACTAAAGACACTACCCTGGCTCCCAGTAAAACATCGCATCACCTTCAAAACCATGCGCATAACGCACACGGCAATCCGTGGACAAGGAGCAGAATTCCTACAAAAAAAAAATAACAATCTACAAACCAAAGAGGCCCCTCCGATCCAGCAATGCAATCCACCTGGAACTAAACCATACCTTAAGAAAAAACTTGGAGGCACCTCCTTCTACCACTTAGCCGCAAAAACCTGGAACAACATCCCAAAATAGATCAGAAACACTGAAGATCGTCACAAATTCAAGAAATTACTAAATCCTGGCTCTTCAAGACCACAGACTCAACCTGAAAATCAAAACAGGAAAAAAAAAAGGATGACGGAACAGGAAAGGCCACTAACATCCCTAGAAACGATAGGGAATCTCCCACAATGACAGGCAAGTGACACAGGATAGACTTAAAACAAAGGTAAGACCCATTGAGACAGAGTCCACTATCCCAGCCAATCCCCTCTTCACCTCAATTGCTACCATGTACCAAAATGTCAATAGGATTGCAGAGACACTGGCAATCACCACACTAGTTGAGTGGTGGACATTGGCAGGCGCATTGGAAGAAAAAAAGGGCAGGTAAGGAGGACAGGAGGGGTTGTGATGGAGGCTGGTTGAGGTGGGGCCAGATGTGAAAGGGACCTTAGTGCAAGATGGGCCCATTTCAGGACAGAGGAGCTTCAAGAGAGACTTTGCAAGCCCAGCGCCTCAATTAAGAATAGAGATGCCAATTATCCAATTCTACTAACAATTTCCACCTCTGCTTACACCTCTCAAACTCCAAACCAAACACAACCACAAACCTACAGCACAACAAACCGCACAAACTTCACTACACTGCAACAGCAAAACAAAAACACACGTAGACCTCCACAACAGTACACAACTACTACCGGCTCCAAACAACCCAGGCCCAGCCAACGGACCCACCGGGCTGTGGCCGTCAACAGCACATCACTGCTCTCTTGCACTTTTCCTGCTTCCTCCCACTAACTGAACCTCCCTTCCTCTTTCACAGCCGCCAGTGCGCCAGGGGACCACTCCGGTGGTGATAGTGCGCAGTACAAATGTCCTTTAACCTTAACATTAACATTAACAGCATCATATAAAATGTGTTATGCATTATTAATGAGGTAGTTATAAAGTTTGAGGAAAAATATGTTGTTAGATGAATAAGTTATTTAAGGCTATAAATGAAGATAGGAAGGATAGAATAACACGTTTAAAAAGTGGGCACAGGTTTCTGGGGGTATAGTTAGGAACAACACTTGTAATGTATATAATAGGCTTTTATTTGAGTCCAACTTCTTTATGGATTCTTTTCAATCACAACTATTATATATGTATCTGTGGTGTTTTTGTGTTTGCCATTAGGGACGAAGATACAATTAATTATGCTCTAGTTTGTTATATCACAAGTAAGGGTCTGAATACGTTATTGGGAGCATCATACTGTTGCAGAAATGTAGACATTATCATAACATTCATAATGACATTATACCTGAGGTTGGGCAAAGTTTAAAAATTAATATTACAAAGTTTTGGACATTTTCTGTAAAATGGGTTTGTTATCATAGAGTACCTGGAACGTGAAAGGTTTGAATTGCCCAAAAAACGCAAGTGTTACCTAAACTTTGGAGAGAAAAGGTTGATGTGGCCTTCTTGCAGGAGACACATCTGGTAGAAGGTAGAGGGAACTTAATTACTAATTAAAAACACACAGAAATACTGTTAAATTGTCACTCTTCAAAGTCAAGAGGGGTAGTGATCTTATTTAGGAAGGGATTGGGCATGTGTATAGATAAAGTGATCATGGATGGGGAGGGACGTGTTATGTTAGTGGATTTGAAATATGAGGGTAAGATTATTACATTGGGTTCTATATAGGGTCCATATGCTGGAGAGGGAATCGTCTTTGAATCCTTACTTAAGCTGTTACGGGATATCGGGATATGAGAGGTGAGTCAGTGATCTTAGGGGGGGGGGGACGAAAATCAAGTAAACAATTCCAAGAATTTCTGGATGTATTTGATTTGGTTGACATTTGGAGGAAATTGCATCAAGGGGAAAGAGATTTCTCATTTTATTCCCCAGCACACAATTCTTTCTCTGGAATTGATTACATCCTTGTTTGCGGGTCACCTGTGATTTCTCACCCCCGATGTCACTGAAGCTGTAAACATTTCTATTATTTTATTATGTATAACAAATTGCAGTCTTTGAGAACTCCCAATATGTTTATTTGATGCGCCGTGCGATTAAATTATTTGCAGAGGATCACACACTTTGGTTAAGAAGCGTGATACAAGCACCTTGTTTAACGGCTGGTCTCTTGGTGACTGTTGTCATACTTCACACAACCCCAACTACCTGCATTTAAGCAGCACGTTAAAGGGACCAAAATTACCAGTTGCAAAAATAACATAGTAACATATGCCAAGGTACTTTTGCCCCCTTAGCGAAAATCAAAAGCTGGCACCCATGAATATACGCCAGTAAGTGAACATATATCTTAAAGTGAAATATACAAATGTAGTTCAATAAACCTACTCCTTAGATCAAAGTTCACATGACAACACCTGACTCTAACACCCCTTGTGTTCTCATTTTGCTCGACCTCTCTTCTGCCTTTGACACTGTCAACAACACCATCCTCCTCAACCGTCTCCGTGATAACCTGGGTATCACTGGTCAGGCTCTGGCGTGGCTGACCTCCTTCCTCTCCAATCGACCCTCCCAAGTCCAACTGGGTTCCTTCCTTTCTGACATCTTTTTCTCTACCTGTGGTGTCCCCCAGGGTTCTAACCTCTCCCCCTGGCTGTTCAACCAATATCCGGCACTTCTTGCTCACCGCATTGCCGCTCTCTGTCCCTACTTTCAGTGCTATGCGGATGATACCCAGCTCATTTTCAGGCTACCCTCGGCCTCCTCTTCCCCTTCCCTCATCTCTGACTGTCTCTCTGCTATCCAGGAATGGTGTGCCGCCAACGACCTCTGCCTTAATGCCAGTAAGACTGATATTCTACTTATCGGCACACCCACTCCCTCCTTCCCTGCAGCTCTCTGGCCAGCCTCCCTTGGCCCTCTTCCTGTGCCTACCTGCAAGGCAAAAAACCTTGGGGTCATCTTCGACTCCACACTCTCTTTCTCTCCACACATATCTGACGTCTCTAAGAAGTCACACTACCAGCTACACCTCCTCAGAGGTATCCTTCCTTTCCTCTCCTTCACCCAGAACCTCAATGTCTCCAGAGCACTGGTTCTCTCGAAGCTGGACTACTGTAACAGCCTCTATCTAAATCTTCCTGCCTCTACTCTTCGCCCTTTGCAACTCATCCAGAACAGGACTGCAAGACTTGTCCTTGGCCTCAAGCCCAAGGACCGTATCTCTCCAGGACTGAAATCACTGCACTGGCTCCCAGTGGCTGTGAGGATTAAGTTCAAAACCCTCTGTATTGTCCACAAGGCCTTCTGGGGCCTTGGGCCAAAATACCTTCAACTCTCTCTTCCTAAATATCTTCCTTCTCGAGCTCTTCGCTCATCCACCTCCAACTACCTCAGGGTCAGCCGCTTCTCCAAGCAACGAGCTGGGGGTAGATCTCTCTCTGCAGCAGGGGCCTCCCTCTGGAACAGCCTTCCTGCCTCCCTGAAAGTTGAGGAGAACCATCTCTGGTTCCGGAAGCACCTCAAAATCTTCCTCTTTGCCTCCGCTTTCTCTCCCTCTCTCCCCTGCTAAAACCACTGAACCTGCACCAAATCTGCTACTGGACCACTCACCGATCTCGGTCCTTGGCCCAGCCACTCTTCCCTTGCACTGCCTACCTGCACCACGCAACTGTCTCTGTATCCTACAGCCCCTTCTCCCTGCACTTACCTTGCACTTGCCACCAGCTGGCCCTATTATTCATCTTGTATTCTACTAACCTTTACTGCACTTTCCTTGCACTTGCCACCAGCTGGCCCTATTATTTATCTTGTATTCTACTAACAATGTACAGCACTTTCCCCCTCTCCCCTTCCCCCTGCACTTTCCCATTCCCCTCTACCCTTGCAATTGCACGGTCTGAATGACACCTGGCCTACTAGGATCGTTGTCTGTCTCCCCGTGTCCCCCCGCCTCGTCGCGCCTTGAAACACTTGTGTATAGGCGCGTTACAAATGCCATATCATATCATATCATATCAGAACATAGCATTGGACTTTTAAAAGAAGTAATGACCACCAGAAAAATAACCTGAGGAAGGAAATGTTCCAATAAATTTGCTGGCAAAGTAGACAAGGTGAACACCTTTTAAAACCAGCAATCTGTTGTGAAATATTCACTGGAAAACAAAATCCCAATACAAAACAAGTGCTTGTTGTCTTGTGAGTAAGCATCTACACTGGGAAAATGACAACCTGAGTAAAATCCTGGTAGGTAAATACTTGAGCAAGCTTGCCAACCTCAAAACAAAATGGGTTGTGTCGGTCTTCTGAAAAAGGTTACGCTGTCCACCCATATGTGTCCTTTACTGGTGCCCTGCAAGGCAGCCACACTTAGTGTAAAATAACTGCAACAGTGTCCAGGATTACAAACTCTCTTGCCACATCGTGGACAAATACTCATGACTTACTTGCCCTCTCATGATTTCCCCTCCCCACCCCCATGTCTGTCTTTCAACAATACTCTGCTTTATAAAGCTAACTTTAAGATTACACATAGCATAGTGTCACTGAAATATATAAATCCTTATGGAACTATGTTAGGTAAAAAGTGTACAATTGTAGCATTTTCCCCCCATCTTGACTGTGAGACTACAACTACCCAAATGTAATTCAGCAGAAGGCAAACAAATTGTCTCTGAGTACAAAATGTTCAAGGTATGACAGTAGCTCGGTTTAAAAATAATTATGTGGATGCCATGTTTTATGAGATATTCAAAACTTAGAAAACACACAAATGTGGGTCTGTAGACAGTCTCCCACCCATGAAGTAACCAGGACCAACCCTACTTAGTTTCAAAGCGAGGAAGGATCCAACCCCCTTAGGCCATGTTTCTCTAAGTGGTATTGTAAAGTGGGCTCTTTGATGAGGCAACATGGTCTTAGGGGGCTGACTCGTTCCTAGCTTTGATGCTGAGCAGGGTTTGTCTCAGTTACTGCTGGGATGAGAAACCCACTGTTGCAGCAGAAAATATATATTGCTTTGTAATATTGACTGTGAGACTACAAATACCAGAATGCAATTCAGAAATAGGCCCAAAAAAAATAGTCTCTGAATGCCAAATTTCAGGGACTGACAGTAGCACGGTCTAAAATAAAATATTTGGCTGGCCATTCGGTCACCCATCAATGCAATACCCAAAACTGACCCTGCTTGGCTTCAAATCTGGGCTGGCACTGCTTAGCTTCAAAGCAAGGAAAGGGCTGGCCCGTTTCTCTTAGTGGTCTTGTAACGTTGATTTGTGAATTGGTCAACATGGCCTGAGGCGGACGGCCACTTCCTCAGTTTGAAACTAAGCCATGTCTGTTCTGGTTACTGCATGGATGGGAGACCTGGATGGCAATCATGTCCTTGAACATGGGGAGTGATTTTTCACCCCCATTGTCACTATAGCTGTAAAAATATTTTTCAAAACAAAAATAAACCAACTGCAGTGAGGCAGTTTGCTTTGAGATGTCGGCTATTCAAGGTTACAGAAAGCTTTGTGTTGCAAACTCAGCCTCTAGACCCCCTCAAACACTTGAATTTCAGTTGGTACAAATAGCTTTATTTCCTGCGTTTCATTTACCCATATCCTTGGCTATAGCCACGGATGTCTTTTGCATCAAGAGAAAAACCAAATGACGGTTGTTTCATTTCTAAAAAAATATGGTTTCAGGTAAACCCCCAAGATTTAGCAATCTATTTTTGAGAAGGGGACACCCCCTTCTCAGTCAAATTTTTAAATAGCTACTGCACAGACTAACCTCTAACCAGGCATGCATCACAAGACTACCCTTCGTGCCCAAGTTGTCCAAATACATCCAGCGGTTTGGGCTGTGCGCATTACCGAAAATTGACCTTGTTTGTGTATGCAAATATGAATGGGAAATAGGCTGCACTTTTGGAGAAAAAATAATGTTTTGACGCTTAATTACTTTTTTAATTTTTTACAAAACTTTATAAAACTTTGCAGTCTAGGAGTGGGGGCGCTGGTTTTTAATCACTATTTCAGCCAAAACAATTAATCGAATCAAAAGTTATTAACAATAGAATTTTGAGGGGTTCCTATGGGAGTCCGACTCACCTTAGCTGTCGCTGCCCTATACTATATTGCTATTCGATGATGGGAAGGAAAGGTGTTTCATCTTGGTACATTGGAGAATGTGGGTGGGCGGACAGATGCAGATCAGATTTTTCAAAGGGAGGTTATAGTAGTTACTGCTGGTGAGAATTTGTGAATCTGTCAGAATGCAATTGATCCACTATTGTGATATAGTTAATAAAACAATAGAAACATATTCACTAACTAATTAACTATAATAGGTCTTATTTAGCACAACACTAACCCGTAGGTCTCAGGGGGCTCACATAGAACAGACAAAACAAGTAACAAATCAGCTCAGAGTGGGGGGAAGAAGTCACTTGAAGAGGTGACTAGCAGAATCCTTTCAGGCATCGGGATTTGTCAAATGAACAAAGACTTCAATTTAACAATTCACTGGGGGTTCCTGATGCTCTATCGTGTAGAAGGGTAGCAAAGCAGAGTTTGCCCACACAGTCCTGGAAAAGTGCACCATTTTATTTATTTATTTAATATTTGTAGAGCGCGCCAGACCCATAGGCATCAGAGCGCTGGTTACATGAATAAGTCACAGCAAGGTACACAAGGGTAATAAACAACAACAGAAGACTAAATAGGGATAGAGGGGACACAGGTCAAGGGGGAATGATGGTATTGGCGGAGGGCACCCTCAGGTAGGGTGTCCTGGGTGAACAACAAAATGTTGAGGTGCTTGCGAAAGACCCAGGATGATGGTTCAGCTCTGAGTTTGTGTGGGAGAGCATTCCACTGTTCCGTGGCAATGGCAGGGAAGCTTGCGCCCCCAGCTCTTTTCAGCCTGTATCTTGGGGTAATCAGATGATTGGTGTACAATGACTGGGTAGGTCTGGTTGATTGAGCCTTAAGTATTTTTTGAGAGAGGTATCTTCGTGGTGTGTTGGTTATGAATTTATGCATGATAGCCAGTGTTTTAAACAGGATCCGCTGCTGAATGAGTAGCCAGTGAGCATTTGTCCTGACCGCTGAGATGTGATGATGCCTAGAAATGTTCAGAGCGGCTATGAGGGCATCATTTTGAATTATCTGTAGTTGCTGAGTTTTCAAACTGAGGTGCCTGCAAATGGGGTGTTACAGTAGTCGAGTCTTGACCCTATGGGCACCCTCGCAATCGTGAGAGAGACAGCTGTCAGGGACAGGAACGGCCTGCAGGCATGAATGAGTTTTGTGGTGTATGCCACTGAGGAGGCCTGTTTAGCAACGAGGTGGTGTCTAGATACAGGGTTTTTACCATGCTGGATACAGGTATTGTAATGCTGTTCATGGTAGAGGCTTTGTAGTTGAGGTCCTGTTTTTTGAGGGTAGTCTGTGAGCCTGTCAAGAGGATTTCTTTTTTTTGTCTTTGAAGTTGTCTCGGGAGGATAGCTCAGCGGCAACATGCTTGCCTTTGAAGCAGGACAACATGGAGCAACACAGGTTTGATCTCCGTGTCCGCGCTTAGAAACCTCTGCGTATTAAATGCGTTATAAATAACCTATCACATCATGTCATAACATGTTGGCGGCCATTCAGGTTTGGATCGTGTGATAGTTACAGTTAAGGGCAATGTCAGTTGCAAAATTTCCTGAGATATGTATACGTATTCGCCTGTTGTCCACTAGTTTGGGTAGGAAATCCCCAGCTCATCTAAGATGTCAAATAGAGGTTTCATGAAGATGGTATATAGTGTTGGAGAGACGCAAGAGCCTTGGGGGACTCCACAGGAAGTCGGGGTAGGTGGGGCAGAGGCTAAGTTAGAGAAAACCCCGAAAGATCTGTTAGACAGGAAGGAAGAGACCCAGGCAGTGGCTTGTTCTGAAAAGTGCACTGCTGAAGCGAGGTGCTGACAGAGTATAGGATGATCTGCAAGTTCAAAGGCTTCTGACAGGTCCAATAGGAGTAGGAAGGATAACTTGCCAGAGTCTTTGGCGTCGTCCCTCTGGATTTTTAGATCCAGAAGTGCTGATTCTGTGCCATGTCCTAGTCTAAATCCCAGTTGCCATAGGACAATGAGGTTGTTAGCTTCAACGAAGGACTGGATTTGGATACATGCTGCTCAGTCCAATATTTTGTGTAGAAACGGGATGGTGGTGATTGAGCGATAATCGAGTATCAGGGTCTAAGGAGGGTTTTTCTAGCAAGGGTAGGACCCAAGCATCCTTGTGGTTAGTGAGGACTTTGCAGGAAGCGAAGGAAGCATTGATCAGGGCGCTGATGAAGGGTGCCAAAGCTGGGGCACAGTCCTTAATCACGGTCGCTGGGCGATATGTCCCTGGCATCTTGAGGGTTTAAGGCTTTGTTTTTACGCAAGGTTTTAGGTACTGAGACTGGCTTGTAGGAGAATGCTGGGAATGTAGGTTGTAGTGGGGATATTCTATCCAGGGTGGTCACGATAAAGGAGTTTTGTTTTAGCAGGGTCTTTCACTGTAAGGAGGCAAGTTTGTGAACCAATGCATTTTGAATGCGGACACACCATGTCTCACCTTTGTTGCAGCTGTGTATAGGCGGTGTGGGTGTTTCTAGTTGAGGTAGAATTGAAAAGTGTTCTCGCGAGCTAGAGCTGGAGTTTGAGATCCTTTTGTTATAGGTGGACTTTTTGGCAAGGAGGAGAGTGTTTTTGTAGGTTTTAGCCATCGCTAGGGAGTTACTTATATTTTATTGTGGATGGTGTGCTCCTCCAGGCGGTTTTGGCTTCTCGTTTTTTTAAATGTAAGGTTTTAAGATCTGGAGTGAACCACGAGTTACAGTGAGAGTGAGGTTTGGCATTCCACGGCCTTTGCCATGGTTGATTTGTAGATCTCAGCCAGAGTGGCCGGGTTGTTAAGCAGGGTTGCTGGGCAAATACTATTCCCAGTTAGCAATGGAAGGATATTTGTTGCCATGATGTTCTTTGAGTTCCGTGAAACGGTGGGGAGCTTACGGTCGATGGTGGTCGGTGTGTTTTTCGGTGTGGGTAGGGTGAACATAATCATGTTGTGGTCTGACATGGGGCAAGTTTTGTTGGATCTTATGGATGCATGAAAATTCACCTCAGCAAGCAAGTCAAGTATCCAACCCTTAATGTGGGAAGCTAAGAATGCTTTGGTAAATTCAAGTGCTGTTAGAGCGTTCAATAGGGATTGGGCATTACCGTCATTAGTGTTGTTGAATCCAAGGTTCCAGTCTCCCAGAAGAGCCGTTTTTGATGAGGGCTTAGTGTTGAATGCTAAGGCCTGCAAGATGTATTCTTCAAATGTGGGCATTGGGCCTGGCGCTATGCATGCTATGCTGATGGCTAGGGTTGATGTGTGAGAGAGGGTGACTTTAATGGACAGTAGTTCTCCTGAGGTAAGTATGACATTTTTAAGCTCTCTGATCACTAAGGAATCCCTGGTAATTAGGGCCACACTTCCTCCTTTAGAATGGGGCCTGTCTTTCCTAAGATAGTGTAACTGGGTGGGATGGCTAGTGTTAAAGTAGGGTTTGCGGCTGGGTGAGCCAGTTTTCTGATATTGCTAGCAAACCAAGATCTTGTGAGCTAACTAGGTTTGCAATATCCAGTGTGTGTGCAAGTGCTGACCATTAATGCTCTCATTAATGAGGAGGTAGGTGTTGTAGCTGTTATTACTGTTTTACGCTTTGTTGTGGGCATTAGAGCATCACCCGTTGTTACAGGTGTTTGTACTGAGGCATCACATATTGTTGTGGGAAATATGTTAATCTCACAGCCAATCTCACAGTTGCTGTGATTGGTTTCTTGGACTCTTATGCATCCTCAGGGCCCCTGACTGCTCACTACCAATCTCCACAGCATCTGCCTATCTTCAGCACTTGCCTCAGCACATCCTCTGCACTGGAGAATCAAACTTTCCCACCCAACGCCGCCCCTGGCCATATAGCACTTACCATACCTTGCACTTTATCTGTTTCTCAACCTCGAGCACGGACACCCCAGCACTTAGCCCACTGCCCTCTTCCTTCCTGCACTTTACATGTTCTGAATACTCAAAAGGCATAGTAAAATCGGCCGTCTGTATTTGATTTATTTTTAATTTTACTGCAATCCCATGTTCCCTCCCTGTTGCCTTGTGTATGCTTTGAAACTGAATGTATTTGCTGTATAAGCAAACAATAAACAAACTAATAAATAAATAAATAAATCAGGCAGGGGCATCACATATTGTTGCAGGCATGTGGACTGGGGCATCACCTATAGTTGCGGGCATTTGGATTGGGGCATCACTCAATGTTACTAACATTTGCATTGGGGCATCACATATAGTTGCAGGCATTTGCATTAGGGCATCACCCATTGCTACAGGTATTTACATTTGGGCATCACATAAAGTTTCAGGCATTTGCATTGAAGAATTACATATAATTGCGGGCGTTCGACTTGGGGCTTCACTAATTGTTGCTGGCATTTACATTGAGGCATCACATATAGTTGTGGGCATTTGCATTAGAGAATCACTCATTGCTCCAGGTATTTGCATTGGGGCATCACATCAGGTTGCAGGCATTTGCGTTGAGGAATTTCATTCAATTGTGGGAATTTGCCTTGGGGCATCACTCATTGTTCCTGACATTTGCCTCAGAGCATCACTCATTGTACTGGCATTTGCATTGGGACATCACATATATTTGCAGGCATTTGCATTCGGGATTTACTCACTGCTACAGGTATTTGTATTGGGGCATATCATATTGTTGCAGGTATGTTTGCTGAGGCAGTACATATAAGTGTGGGCATTCATATATGGGCATCACTCCTTATAATAGGCATTTGCAATGGGGCATCACTCCTTATTACAGGCATTTGCATTGGGGCATCACTCATTGTTTCTAGCATTTTTATTGAATCTTCACATATGGTTGCAGGCATTTGCGCTGAGGCATTACATATAATTGCTGTCATCCACACAGGGCATTACTCATTGATTCTGGCATTTGCATTGGGGCATCACATATGGCTGCAGGCATTTGCGCTGAGGCATTACATAGAATTGCTGTCATCCACACAGGGCATTACTCATTGATTCTGGCATTTGCATTGGGGCATCACATATGGCTGCAGGCATTTGCGCTGAGGCATTACATAGAATTGCTGTCATCCACACAGGGCATTACTCATTGATTCTGGTATTTGCATTGGGGCATCACATATGGCTGCAGGCCTTTGTGCTGAGGCATTACATATGATTGCTAGCATTTGCATAGGTTAATCACTCTTTGTTTCTGGCATTCACATTGGGGCATCACTCATTGTTGCTGGCATTCGCATTGGGAAACATTCCTTACTACAGGCATTTGCATTGTAGCCTCATTAATTGTTTCTGGCATTTGCATTGGGGCATCACATATGGTTGCAGTCATTTGCGCTGAGCCATTACATATGATTGCTAGCATTTGCATCGGTTCATTGGTCTTTGTTTCTGGCATTCAAATTGGGGCATCACTCATTGTTTCTGGCATTTGCATTGGGGCATCACATATGGTTGCAGTCATTTGCGCTGAGCAATTACATATGATTGCTAGCATTTGCATTGGTTCATTGGTCTTTGTTTCTGGCATTCAAATTGGGGCATCACTCATTGTTTCTGGCATTTGCATTGGGGCATCACATATGGTTGCAGGTGTTTACGCTCAGGCATTGCATATACTTGCTGGCATCCGCATAGGGCATTACTGATTGTTTCTGGCATTTGCATTGGGGCTTCACATATGGTTGCAGGCGTTTGCGCTGAATCATCACATATGATTGCTGGCATTCTCATAAGGGCATCACTCATTGTTTCTGGCATTTGACAGAATGTAGAAAAGAAAACATATGTATTCACAAGTGTGTTTCCTACAGTTACACTAATAATTGGGGAGACTGAAATCCTCCTTAATGATGTCTTGACATTCTGTCAACAGACATACATTTTAAAATGGACTGATTTCCTCACAAAATGAGGCACAATTCTGAAGATAGAGAATTTCCTAGAATGTATTTAATCAACACATGCACTTAGATTTAGATTAATGTAACATTACAAATCCTTTCTATACACACATGGGTAATGAGAGTTCAGGTCCTGATATTGATTGCTTAGTGCAATAATGAATTAGCATGGCCGCCTTCTTCTCAACAGGATCCATGCCTGTACAGATGGAGGCATTTAGGAGAGAAGTGGAGGGAATGTTCCCCTCCCCTTCTGGTTAAGAATGTTTGCAGGACTTTGATCAAGAAAACAACGTGGACCCTATAATTAGGTGTGACCAGAGTAAAAGAGAATGGCAAATGGTCAACAATGTGGGTCACAGCTGTGCAAAAGATTTGGGGAGTAGGACAAGAAAGACAATGGTGCCTGCCAATCTCCTTTTGGAAAAAAAGTGAACAATTTCTTATACCTAACTTGTCACATGTGTACGATAAAATCAGCCGACTGAGGGCAAGACATTGCCTTAATAACCAAAGGTTGCCCTTTTTGCGCAGATTGGGAAAAGAGAAGATGCAGTCACGGATAGGAGACCTTCTTCGCTTCCTTGAGCTCAGAAGGATGCACCGTGAAAGAGGATTTTGTCAAGAATCCTGTCTACATTGAGACACAAGTTCTCTATGTTTCCCCCGCTACATGATGCTGCAAGGCCTGAGTGACTCATGTGGATTAGGGTTGGAACTGAGAAGAGACCCTCACAATTCATAGTCCAATCACCTGGCAAGTAGAAAAATTAATATTTGAGAAGAGCTTCTGGCTTCGAAGTACCATGAGGGATGGCTGAGAGGGTGAGTCTATTCCTGAGCTCATAGACAGGCACTCTACTTCGGAATATCCTGGTGCAGGTTTCCAGGATTACATTTTAGCAGGTGGCGTGCAAACCTTGATCTGCAGATATACTAACATATGATCTAGCCAAGACCTATCACTGAACATGTGGTCATCCAAATGTTTACCAGACGCAAAGCAGAAGGTGTCCTCGCTGGCGGGTTGGACATAGAAAATGTGGTCGGAGCAAAGCTCTTCCAAAAAGCTTGGTGTCAATTTCAAAAGATAGGAGAACAGCTCAGCCTAGAATTTAAAATCGATTAAATCCACAATGTTATCATGATTCCAACTCAAGTCCACCATAGGGCTTGCCAATGTTTACAAACTGAGGAAAAATACATGACTAGGGTGCAACCCCTCCCTCCTAAGAAATATGTAGCTTTACCAGTGTTGCCACTGTTGCTGTGATGTGTGTTCGGCTGACCACATGGACGGTTGAAACAAACATGTTTATTGATGTTTGATATACCGCCCCGAAAGGAGTCACATTAATTGAGATGGATAATGGTGTATCCACTCAAGAAGGCTTTTTCAAATGCAGGGCCTTTTTGTGCGAGTAAGCCATTACTTACTGACTGTGAGAATAAGTTATTGTAAATATGTCAGAATCTTGGGCAAAATAATGTTAAGTATTGCACTCAAAGTATATCATGCATACTAATAAGCTCTGTAGCCCTGCTACTTTGGCATTCACTCCCATACTCCAACAAAAAAGCATATCTACCATAAACAGAAAAAATAAATGCATCTCCCCTTTTAAGCAGGCAAGGAGGTTTGCCTTGTCTGGGATGTGTATCCTCTCCATAGAATATTGGGCAGCTGCAGAGGATGCTCTTTTAAATTGTTGAGTGAGCTGTGTGGACACTTATCAGAGATGTCTCCTTTTGGAAACAGAATGTGTTTGTGCAACTGAAAAAGAAAATAATTATAGAGCAGGGAAATTAATCTATGTGGAGTAAATTCGTGATCACACAGATCAACTCCCATGGCCTCCTCTTTGCCATCGTTGAATTCATGCACTGTGTGAACATGGTATAAGAAAGCAAGGGGCACATTGGAAAGTTAATAAATCAAGATACTCTGGAACTCCCAACAGATGTGGCATTTCTGCATTGAAACACTCCTATCATTTTAAAAACATTAAAAAACAAGGTGCTGTATTGAATTCTATGGGATACATATATTCCCAAGATTATAATGAGTACTGCTAATCTAAGCAAGGAGACATGTCTAGCCTACACATGTTTCACACTGATCGGCCTAATTAATGCCTAACCTGTGTGCTTCTTCAGGCCCTGATCCAATACATTGATCAGGCTTTTCTCCTAGAATAGAGCTTAATAGTTGATGGTAGATAATGCAATCTTGATTAAAAAGGATGCCTGGAAAGTGCCCAAGTAAACAGGCAATTGTTTCTAGAGAAGTTCAAAGCTTCTTTGTCTTGACTTAGCTTTCAACACTATTCATCTGCCTATTTGGGTTCAAGGTATTCCTGAAAGTAATTCCCATTGATTACTGCACTTTGTTTTAAGCTACTTAGATAATGTGTTTCTTCTTTTTATGAACTGTGATGAATCTGGACTATTTATCCTTTTACCCCGCAGGGGTGCCACCCCCTCTGAGGCTAATGAGAAGAGCCCATTCTGCAAGAACCTCCCTAGTGGTCTGGGCAAGTGGAACCTCACTCGGAGTGAGTACCTTCATAGGGACAAGGACTCCCATTCCAACATACAATATCTACATATATTGGAATTGGAAAGACTGCTGTTACTTACGTTTTAAATTCACCAAACAGTGACATTTACTTAAACTCTTGGGCTGCAGGTAAAGCTGAACCTCATCTGAAACCTGCAGTCAAAGAGCAGCATCACCCCCCCCTTTGTTTGAATGACATACCTAAACCAAGAGAAACTTTGACAGAGAGACGTCCTGGAGAGGAGGAGCTACACTAGTCTGCGGAGCCTGCGGTGGCCTAGAGGAGGAATGATAACTAGCCAGTGCCGGAAGGCTGGCATCCTAGCTGACCAAGAAACGCAGGTCGGGAAATAGATGGAGAAGCTGTAGAATCTGTCTCGTCAGGTGGCGTAACCTCAAGAAAGCAGTGGTGGGATTGTGGCCAATTGACGAATACTGAGACCAGAATGCAGTGAAGACGTTGGTCCCCGATCTTCACATGAGGGAGAGTGCTTCCGAGCTGGACAGCATAAGGGAAACATCCACTCCCGAAGCAGCAACGCTGCAGAGAGGGGCAAAGTAGGTTTATGACACCCAAAGAAACCGGTGATTGGGGAGGAAATTGTCCCCTTCCAAAGTGATATCACCACTGAGAGGGGTGAATGCGTCTAGTGGCGTGACCAAAAGGAAACTGTGGTAGGTCTGGAGTCCATTAATGAATGCCGAGACAGACTGCAGTGGAGATGTCATGCTCCCTATCTCCACCTGGGGAAGGTAACAAGTGTTGAGCTGTGCCGCATAATGGAAGCATCCACTCCCGCAAAGATAACGCCATTCGAGCTACGCAACAAGGGTTACAGGAGCCAAGAAAACCTGAGCATGGGAAGGGAAGGATCTGCTCGCAAAGGACTACGCCGCTGAGAAGGGCAAACAAGAAAGTGAGCCTCATGGATAATGAAAGGGATTTGCAAAGTCCAAGAACAATCGGAGAAACTGATAGAAGAGGCTGGGAAAAGCCAAATGGTTTCAGAAACCAAGAGAACTCAAATGCTACACACGGTCAGATTCCCCACCAAGGTTGTGAGGTCAATCGACCAGAGAGCCTTGGTCTGTGGAGGGTAATAAGATATGGACATGTTCCTGGACCACAGAGGAATAGATCTTGTGAGCTAACTAGGTCTGCAATATCCAGTGTGTGTGCAAGTGCTGACCATTAATGCTCTCATTAATGAGGAGGTAGGTGTTGTAGCTGTTATTACTGTTTTACGCTTTGTTGTGGGCATTAGAGCATCACCCGTTGTTACAGGTGTTTGTACTGAGGCATCACATATTGTTGTGGGAAATATGTTAATCTCACAGCAATCTCACAGTTGCTGTGATTGGTTTCTTGGACTCTTATGCATCCTCAGGGCCCCTGACCGCTCACTACCAATCTCCACAGCTTCTGCCTATCTTCAGCACTTGCCTCAGCACATCCTATGCACTGGAGAATCAAACTTTCCCACCCAACGCGGCCCCTGGCCATATAGCACTTACCATACCTTGCACTTTATCTGTGGCTCAACCTCGAGCACGGACACCCCAGCACTTAGCCCACTGCCCTCTTCCTTCCTGCACTTGCATGTTCTGAATACTCAAAAGGCATAGTAAAATCGGCCGTCTGTATTTGTTTTATTTTTAATTTTACTGCAATCCCATGTTCCCTCCCTGTTGCCTTGTGGATGCTTTGAAACTGAATTTATTTGCTGTATAAGCAAACAATATACAAACTAATAAATAAATAAATCATGCAGGGGCATCACATATTGTTGCAGGCATGTGCACTGGGGCATCACCTATAGTTGCGGGCATTTGGATTGGGGCATCACTCAATGTTACTAACATTTGCATTGGGGCATCACATATAGTTGCAGGCATTTGCATTAGGGCATCACCCATTGCTACAGGTATTTACATTTGGGCATCACATAAAGTTTCAGGCATTTGCATTGAAGAATTACATATAATTGCGGGCGTTCGACTTGGGGCTTCACTAATTGTTGCTGGCATTTACATTGAGGCATCACATATAGTTGTGGGCATTTGCATTATAGAATCACTCATTGCTCCAGGTATTTGCATTGGAGCATCACATCAGGTTGCAGGCATTTGCGTTGAGGAATTTCATTCAATTGTGGGAATTTGCCTCGGGGCATCACTCATTGTTCCCGACATTTGCCTCGGGGCATCACTCATTGTACTGGCATTTGCATTGGGACATCACATATATTTGCAGGCATTTGCATTCGGGATTTACTCACTGCTACAGGTATTTGTATTGGGGCATATCATATTGTTGCATGCATTTTTGCTGAGGCAGTACATATAAGTGTGGGCCTTCATATATGGGCATCACTCCTTATAATAGGCATTTGCAATGGGGCATCACTCCTTATTACAGGCATTGCAACGGGGCATCACTCCTTATTACAGGCATTTGCATTGGGGCATCAATCCTTATTACAGGCATTTGCATTGGGGCATCAATCCTTATTACAGGCAATTGCATTGGGGCATCAATCCTTATTACAGGCATTTGCATTGGGGCATCACTCATTGTTTCTAGCATTTTTATTGAAGCTTCACACATGGCTGCAGGCATTTGCGCTGAGGCATTACATAGAATTGCTGGCATCCACACAGGGCATTACTCATTGATTCTGGCATTTGTATTGGAGCATCACATATGGCTGCAGGCCTTTGTGCTGAGGCATTACATATGATTGCTAGCATTTGCATAGGTTAATCACTCTTTGTGTCTAGCATTCACATTGGGGCATCACTCATTGTTGCTGGCATTCGCATTGGGAAACATTCGTTACTACATGCATTTGCATTGTGGAATCACTCTTTATTACAGGCATTTGCATTGTAGCCTCATTCATTGTTTCTGGCATTTGCATTGGGGCATCACATATGGTTGCAGGTGTTTGCGCTGAGTCATTGCATTTGATTGCTCTCATTCGCATAAGGGCATCACTCATTGTTTCTGGCATTTGCATTGGGGCATCACATATGGTTGCAGTCATTTGCGCTGAGCCATTACATATGATTGCTAGCATTTGCATCGGTTCATTGGTCTTTGTTTCTGGCATTCAAATTGGGGCATTACTCATTGTTTCTGGCATTTGCATTGGGGCATCACATATGGTTGCAGGCGTTTACTCTCAGGCATTGCATATAATTGCTGGCATCCGCATAGGGCATTACTGATTGTTTCTGCATTTGCATTGGGGCTTCACATATGGTTGCAGGTGTTTGCGCTGAGTCATTGCATTTGATTGCTGGTATTCGCATAAGGACATCACTCATTGTTTCTGGCATTTGCATTGGGGCATCACATATGGTTGCAGGTGTTTGCGCTGAGTCATTGCATTTGATTGCTGGCATTTGCATAAGGGCATCACTCATTGTTTCTGGCATTTGCATTGGGGCATCACATATGGTTGCAGGCGTTTGCGCTGAGTCATTGCATTTCATTGCATTGCATAAGGGCATTTGCA
The DNA here is from genome assembly GCF_040938575.1 of Ambystoma mexicanum. Classification (NCBI taxonomy): domain Eukaryota; kingdom Metazoa; phylum Chordata; class Amphibia; order Caudata; family Ambystomatidae; genus Ambystoma; species Ambystoma mexicanum. The sequence goes on from NC_090940.1 coordinate 577,147,849, forward strand.
ATGGGGCTCCTCACCTTACGTTTGTATGACCTTTTCATGCAGATGTAAAACCAATGGATTCCAGTGGAATATGCCTGGCATTTACGCCTGGTAAATAGCAGGTGTATTCCATTTGAATCCATTATAACATACTGCCTGCAATGTGTACTTGGCAGCAAGGCGTGTGCAAGGAATGTTGCCACCCTAGGCAAACTGTCAGATTGGGCCCCCCACTCCACTCCAGATCCTAACCATTATCAACTAATGGTCCTCATTAGATGTGGGAAGTGGAGGACTTGCAGCAATACATGCTCCTTGTTAAAGCACTTTGACATTTGCACCCTGAAGTGCTATTCATACTGTGTTATTTTATAAAACACAGGGTGGTTTGTGTTCCCTTATACCTGCATTGCACTTTACCAGCCCAGTCTCCCACCACAACGGACATCACACCTCACCGCCAAACACACTGAACCAAATGGGATGACCAGAACCGCCCTAAACTGCAGGGCCGATATTCATGAGCTGATGCTGTTCATTGCACAAACTCAAGCTTGAAGCAAAGCCTCTAACCAGCAGATTTCCCCCCTACCCTGCAGAGCCATAATGCTCAAACATACCATAGCAGACACAGACAAGATGTCTTTCCGCTTTTGGGCACACCCAGGCCACATACGAAAAGCCTGCACAGCAAAAAAGATCAAGAAGCTTGCCGTGAACACAGAGTTCATCTAGTTCCAACAGCACAGCAGCACCTTCTTGCAGTGCTCCAAATTGGAAGCCTAATTTACACCAGAGAGGACTGGCACAGCTCGAGGGGGCATGGGAGGGATCCACCCCACCCACAATCAATGATTCACTGTTGTGAATGATTGGAATGAACACAATGGTGGGTCATCCAACAGTGTTTTGTATTCATTTATGTATGTTTATTTATATAGTGCCTATACAATAGAACAAGTGTTTCAAAGTGCTCCAATGCAGGAAGGTGAAATGTTAAGGGATAAAGGTAATTGACATCCTTAAAATGCATTGGAACATTCAGAATGGGCAAGTGCAAAGCATTAGTGGTACAACAGTAAGTTTACAACATAAAAACACAATTATTGTACTTGTCTGATGCCGGTTTCCGTAATGTAAGAGCTCAGCATACTGAAGGGAAAAGAGGGAGGGTGGACAGTAAGGTAAAGACTAACAGAACAGTAAGACTAACATGCGCAACTGACAACGCTTCTGATACTGAGCTGTAGTACTAGGCCTGATAACATTTCAGAAAGTGCAAGCGCTGTGACAAAAAGGAGAGAATGGAGGAGAGAGTATAGGGGAAGGGATGGGCAGGATAGGGAGATAGAGAAGGGTAGAGAGAAGTGAATAAGGGAAACAGATGCAGTGCAAAGAGAAAGGTGCAGAGAATTAAAACACATCACAATTCGAATGTCCAAGATCACACAGTTGCATAACATAATGGAGGGTGCAGAGAAGTGAAACACACCAAAAATCGAATGTCCAAGATCACACAGCTGCATAACATAATGCAGGGTGCAGAGAAGTGAAACACACCAAAATTCGAATTTCCAAGATCACACAGCTGCATAAAATAATGGAGAGTGCAGAAACGTGAAACACACCAAAGTTTGAATGTCCAAGATCACAATGATGCATATCATAATGGAGGGTGCAGAGAAGTAAAGAACATGCCAGAATTTGAATGTCCAAGATTACACAGCTGCATAACATAATGGAGGGTGCAGAGAAGTAAAACACAACAACATTTAAATTGCATTATGGAGGGATAGAGACCAGGGTGGACCGACGACCAACAGAGTGTCATTGCAGGGAGGTACTGACATGAATTTCAGTGAAAAAGAAGTACTGGGAGCGCATGCCATCTTGTAATGTAGGTGGGTGGAGGCACACTTAGGCACTCACTGATAAACAGTAGTTTTTTTCTCAGTCACCTGTACCATAAGAAGCAGGGATTGTGAGGTTTCAGCATAGGAGTGAAGCCTGAGACCAAAACCTTGGATGAGACATGCAAGTGGCTGAGGTGTTGACTGTAATTTAGCGGTGATAGAGCAGAGATTGTGGACCTCTGCCAGTGAAAGAGGGTGAGTAGAACAGTGAGAGAAAGAGAGACTACATTATGCATGTAAGAAAGTGTTTAACTAACCTACATGTGTCCATGGAGTCCACCCCTTCAGCAGGCAGCACTCATTTAAGATTTTTAGGTAAATAGTACCATACATGCTGTACAGATTAAGCATAGTTAGTGCAAAGACACTTCCCACTCTGGAGGTCAGATAGAAGTCATCAAGAGTGGCCAGAAAAATGATCTCCATGCACATGCAAGTATCCAAAAAGGCCTGACAAGTGGCGAGTGCATCTGTGATTTCAAGGAAGGATTTAAGAGGGAAGTGACTGCATCAGTTGTCATAGAAAACAGACCCGGGATCTCGGCCGAGGATGACCCACCAAACCTTTCCTAGCAGACCTGTTCTATAAACAAAGAAACATATGACATACAATCCGTATTCAATCCAAAGCTGTGTTACCCACCCCTTTATAAAATGGTTTGTATCTTTGTCAAAAGTTTTGTATGGCTTTTCAGTGCATTGATCTCAATGGAATGAGTATTATATGTCAAGACATCATTAAGGAGGATTTCAGTCTCCCCAATTAACACAATAGCTAACTCTGCAGAGCCAGGCAAATGTAGACACCCATTGTAATTGTACAGTCTTTAGGAGATACCAATGCAGAGGTGCACCTGTAATACAGTTAAAACCATGCAGCTTTTAACACCATTCATTCACCCTAACATTATTAGTGTAACTGTAGGAAACACACTTGTGAATACATATGTTTTCTTTTCCACATTCTGTCAACAGACAGACATTTTAAAATGGACTGATTTCCTCACAAAATGAGGCACAATTCTGAAGATAGAGAATTTCCTACAATGTATTTAATCAACACATGCACTTAGATTTAGATTAATGTAACATTACAAATCCTTTCTATACACACATGGGTAATGAGAGTTCAGGTCCTGATATTGATTGCTTAGTGCAATAATGAATTAGCATGGCCGCCTTCTTCTCAACAGGATCCATGCCTGTACAGATGGAGGCATTTAGGAGAGAAGTGGAGGGAATGTTCCCCTCCCCTTCTGGTTAAGAATGTTTGCAGGACTTTGATCAAGAAAACAACGTGGACCCTATAATTAGGTGTGACCAGAGGAAAAGAGAATGGCAAATGGTCAACAATGTGGGTCACACAGCTGTGCAAAGAAATTGGGGAGTAGGACAAGAAAGACAATGGTGCCTGCCAATCTCCTTTTGGAAAAAAGTGAACAATTTCTTATACCTAACTTGTCACATGTGTACGATAAAATCAGCCGACTGAGGGCAAGACATTGCCTTAATAACCAAAGGTTGCCCTTTTTGCGCAGATTGGGAAAAGAGAAGATGCAGTCACGGATAGGAGAGCTTCTTCGCTTCCTTGAGCTCAGAAGGATGCACCGTGAAAGAGGATTTTGTCAAGAATCCTGTCTACATTGAGACACAAGTTCTCTGTTTCCCCCGCTACATGATGCTGCAAGGCCTGAGTGACTCATGTGGATTAGGGTTGGAACTGAGAGACCCTCATAATTCATAGTCCAATCACCTGGCAAGTAGAAAAATTAATATTTGAGAAGAGCTTCTGGCTTCGAAGTACCATGAGGGATGGCTGAGAGGGTGAGTCTATTCCTGAGCTCATAGACAGGCACTCTACTCCGGAATATCCTGGTACAGGTTGTCCAGGATTACATTTTAGCAGGTGGCGTGCAAACCTTGATCTGCAGATATACTAACATATGATCTAGCCAAGACCTATCACTGAACATGTGGTCATCCAAATGTTTACCAGACGCAAAGCAGAAGGTGTCCTCGCTGGCGGGTTGGACATAGAAAATGTGGTAGGAGCAAAGCTCTTCCAAAAAGCTTGGTGTCAATTTCAAAAGATAGAAGAACAGCTCAGCTTAGAATTTAAAATCGATTAAATCCACAATGTTATCATGATTCCAACTCAAGTCCACCATAGGGCTTGCCAATGTTTACAAACTGAGGAAAAATACATGACTAGGGTGCAACCCCTCCCTCCTAAGAAATGTGTAGCTTTACCAGTGTTGCCACTGTTGCTGTGATGTGTGTTCGGCTGACCACATGGACGGTTGAAACAAACATCTTTATTGATGTTTGATATACCGCCCTGAAAGGAGTCACATTAATTGAGATGGATAATGGTGTATCCACTCAAGAAGGCTTTTTCAAATGCAGGGCCTTTTTGTGCGAGTAAGCCATTACTTACTGACTGTGAGAATAAGTTATTGTAAATATGTCAGAATCTTGGGCAAAATAATGTTAAGTATTGCACTCAAAGTATATCATGCATACTAATAAGCTCTGTAGCCCTGCTACTTTGGCATTCACTCCCATACTCCAACAAAAAAGCATATCTACCATAAACAGAAAAAATAAATGCATCTCCCCTTTTAAGCAGGCAAGGAGGTTTGCCTTGTCTGGGATCTGTATCCACTCCATAGAATATTGGGGAGCCGCAGAGGATGCTCTTTAACATTGCTGAGTGAGCTGTGTGGACACTTACCAGAGATGTCTCCTTTTGGAAACAGAATGTGTTTGTGCAACTGAAAAAGAAAATAATTATAGAGCAGGGAAATTAATCTATGTGGAGTAAATTCGTGGTCACACAGATCACCTCCCATGGTCTCCTCTTTGCCATCGTTGAATTCATGCACTGTGTGAACATGGTATAAGAAAGCAAGGGGCACATTGGAGAGTTAATAAATCAAGATACTCTGGAACTCCCAACAGATGTGGCATTTCTGCATTGAAACACTCCTATCATTTTAAAAACATTTTTTTTCTCTTGTTTTCCTCTGATTTTTGGCTAGTTATCATTTCAAATTAGGTTTGTTGCGATTAGTAGAGAAAATTGATAGGTTTTTCTTATTTATTCTGTACTATTTGTATCAACTTGTAAATTGCTTTTTTCGTTGTATTTGTCGTTTTCTTGTTATCCTAATTGTTGTTTTGGAATGATATGTATTTCTTTTGATAAATCTTTAAAAAAAGTTGTCAAAAAAACAAGGTGCTGTATTGAATTCTGTGGGATACATATATTCCCAAGATTATAATGAGTACTGCTAACCTAAGCAAGGAGACATGTCTAGCCTACACATGTTTCACACTGATCGGCCTAATTAATGCCTAACCTGTGTGCTTCTTCTGGCCCTGATCCAATACATTGATCCGGCTTTTCTCCTAGAATAGAGCTTAATATTTGATGGTAGATAATGCAATCTTGATTAAAAAGGATGCCTGGAAAGTGCCCAAGTAAACAGGCAATTGTTTCTAGAGAAGTTCAAAGCTTCTTTGTCTTGACTTAGCTTTCAACACTATTCATCTGCCTATTTGGGTTCAAGGTATTCCTGAAAGTAATTCCCATTGATTACTGCACTTTGTTTTAAGCTACTTAGATAATGTTTTTCTTCTTTTTATGAACTGTGATGAATCTGGACTATTTATCCTTTTACCCCGCAGGGGTGCCACCCCCTCTGAGGCTAATGAGAAGAGCCCATTCTGCAAGAACCTCCCTAGTGGTCTGGGCAAGTGGAACCTCACTCGGAGTGAGTACCTTCATAGGGACAAGGACTCCCATTCCAACATACAATATCTACATATATGGGAATTGGAAAGACTGCTGTTACTTACGTTTTAAATTCACCAAACAGTGACATTTACTTAAACTCTTGGGCTGCAGGTAAAGCTGAACCTCATCTGAAACCTGCATTCAAAGAGCAGCAACACCCCCCCCCCCCTTTTGTTTGAATGGCATACCTAAACCAAGAGAAACTTTGACAGAGAGATGTCCTGGAGAGGAGGAGCTACACTAGTCTGCGGAGACTGCGGTGGCCTAGAGGAGGAATGATCACTAGCCAGATGCCAGAAGGCTGGCATCCTAGCTGACCAAGAAACGCAGGTCGGGAAATAGATGCAGAAGCTGGAGAATCTGTCTCGTCAGGTGGCGTAACCACAAAAAAGCAGTGGTGGGATTGTGGCCAATTGATGAATACTGAGATCAGAATGCAGTGAAGACGTTGGTCCCCGATCTTCACATGTGGGAGAGTGCTTCCGAGCTGGACAGCATAAGGGAAACATCCACTCCCGAAGCAGCAACGCTGCCGAGAGGGGCAAAGAAGGTTTATGACAACCAAAGAAACCTGTGATTGGGAAGGAAATCGTCCCCTTCCAAAGTGATATCGCCACTGAGAGGGGTGAACACGTCTAGTGGCGTGATCACAAGGAAACCGTGGTAGGTCTGGAGTCCATTAATGAATGCCGAGACAGACTGCAGTGCAGATGTCATGTTCCCTATCTCCACCTGGGGAAGGTAACAAGTGTTGAGCTGTGCCGCATAATGGAAGCATCCACTCCCGCAAAGATAACGCCATTCGAGCTACACGAACAAGGGTTACAGGAGCCAAGAAAACCTGAAAATGGGAAGGGAAGGGTCTGCTCGCAAAGGACTACGCTGCTGAGAAGGGCAAACAAGAAAGTGAGCCTCATGGATAATGAAAGGGATTTGCAAAGTCCAAGAACAATCGGAGAAACTGATAGAATAGGCTGGGAAAAGCCAACATGGTTGCAGAAACCAAGAGAACTCAAATGCTACACACGGTCAGATTCCCCACCAAGGTTGTGAGGTCAATCGACCAGAGAGCCTTGGTCTGTGGAGGGTAATAAGCTATGGACATGTTCCTGAACCACAGAGGAATTGATAAAATTGTTTTAAAGATATTTTTTAATGGAGAAAAGGACCCAGTTTGAACTTGGATTAAACACTACACCTCCGGTTTACAAAACCTGCAGAGAGGCTGAGGGTGAACGTTTGTGCAAAACACAAGCAACTGTTAAACCTTTTCATGGTAAGTGCACCATGTTTTGGACCTGGCAGAAGCCACCAATGGATTCTTTCTTTCTTCCTTCATGTCTTTCTTTCTTTCTTTCTTTCTTCCTTTCTTTCTTTCTTTCATTCTTTCTTTCTTTCTTTCTTTCTTTCTTTCTTTCTTTCTTTCTTTCTTTCTTTCTTTCTTTCTTTCTTTCCTTCTTTCTTTCTTTCTTTCTTTCTTTCTTTCTAGGAAGAACAATGCTCATTTGATCACAAAAGAACGTACAATAGATATGAAAATCAGATTTGATGGGAAACAGTGAGCTTCTTACAATGGGGTGTGTTTGCGGGACATTCTGACCAGGTTGTGGAGGGAAATAAATGGAACAGTGAACGGTGACAATACATACGTAGACATCCATTGGACATTTTTAAGTGCAGGTAGGCGGTGAAGCCAGCTGTGCTCGGGGTGTGACCGTGATGGGTGAAGTGCTAAAGTGGAGGCAGATAGGTGAGGGTCCCAGGCAGGTTAGATGCAAGGGCACACAATTAACTAGCAGGCAGATGAGAGGTAGGTTAAGAGGGTAACTCGGAGGTGAGGAGGTAGGCTTTTAGTTTGGTTTTGAATAAATCCATGTGGACAGTTTCCCGGATGTCCCGGGGAAGAGAATTCCATGCAAGTGGGGCAAAAAGAGAGAAGGAACGGAAGCAAAAGGAAGCACAAGGAGGGTGAGCAGCCACAAGAGAAGTTGAGGAATGCAACAAATGCATGCACTGCATTAACATTGCGTGGGATTTCTTGAAAGCCTAATACTAGAGAAAGAGTTAAGTGGCTCATTTTCAAGAGCACCTGAATAAGATGACATTTTTTTTATTAGAACAACAGAAGCACATTGAGCAATTTACTGCTGTGCTTGCGGCAAAATAGCCTGACTAGTAACAACCCTAAGCTCTCATTGAATGCTCTCACTTAGCTTTGGTTGTTTGTGGTGGCTTTTAAAAACTTGCCAAAAATGTTTACTTTACAAGCAGATGATTGAGTTGGAAGTGGGATCCTTCCGGGAAGGTGTGGCTGTGTTATCTTCATTAAAATGTTATGATTCTGCATTAATGTACCCAAAACCCTCTTCAATAATAGAGAAACTGCATGCTTCTGATAGCCGTAGGCTATTTGCTTATGGCAGGAATAAATGTGTTGCCTCTGCGAGCAAGAGTACCATGGCTGAGGATAGAGAAGATGTGCCCTTGTGGCCTGACATATGAGTAGGATCTTATTCCTTTTTTAACGGTTTGCAGGTGTTCAACTTATTTAAGGAAACGCTGGCTTAGGCAGCATTTTACTAGGAATAATATAAGAACATGCATAGGGGCAATTCATTATTTTATGAATAGTAGTGATGGAAAATGTGTATCTGATGTAGCTAATTTCATCAAGGAAGCTTTTAATGTGACTCATGTCTAATGGTGAGATGGAATTAAGTTTATATGATGTTCTTAATACTTAAACCTGGGTGATGATATTTTATGTATTGTTGTGATTATAATTTTGTTAATGGATGCAAAGTCTGAATACAATTTTCAAACTTAAACTCATTTCATTCTACACTCCCTCCCGCTCTCTTCGATCTGGCGATCTCTTCCTTCTCTCTGTCCCCCCGTCCCCATGCATCTCATCTCGTTTTCACTCCTTTCAGCTCCTTGCCCCCCTCCACTGGAACTCCCTTCCTCTCTCTATCCGTTCCACCCCCACCTATTCCTCCTTTCATGTCTCCTTGAAATCTCTTCTTCTCTATTCCCCTCCCTGACACTCCTATCCCCTACTTCCACCTTCCTCTTTCCTCCCTTTTACCCTCCTCTTCGTACCTCTCTCTCCCTGCTCCGTTCCTCCTAGGTCCCCTCTCCTCCTCTCATCCTCAGCCTATTCCTCTTCTAGTTCCCACTTCCTTCCCCTTCTCCACCCCCTCCTCCCTCGTTTATCTTCCCTCTCAAATTGTTCTACTTACTGTATTACTGGTTTGATTCATATTTTGTAATTGCTTCTACTGTTTTTATTGTATCTTTGTTGTTATAATATAAAGCGCTTTGGCGTAAAGCGCTATACAATAAACATAAACATAAACATATACTCACTTTGCTCTCACCTAGCCATACTGGATCAGCCTACTGTGGTAGCCAGTTAATACCTCATATACATAGGTCTTGATTCATGGAATTATCTGCGTGGAAAATCGGGACTTTGCATGCCATTCTGCTTGCAAAACCCTGTTCGTTGGTTCATGGAATCGACTGTGCAGGACTTTTCTGGGACTTGCATGAACTTCGTGCAGGTCTGGCATGACTCTAGAAGCAGTCGAGCGTCTTGCACAAAACTCCTCGCAGAGTGTGGGTTGGGCCTATGCAGAGTCCAAAATAGTGGGCGCGGTTTATAGTCATAATGTAGAAAAAAAAAATGTCGATTTACAAAAATGTAGAAAATAAAATGTAGAAAACAATAATATTGAAAACCTATACATATAATGAATGATTCAATTTTTAGAAAAAAAAATGTCGAAAAAAATGTCAATTAGCACTATCAATAAATAAACAAGAAGAGTATAATTTACCCCCAACCCCCCTCACCCAACAACCCCCGGCCACCCCCCCAACCCCCCACCACCCTCTCACCCCTCATACTCAACACATTTTAATTATATATATATTTATTTATTTTTTTCGAAAAAATTCTAAAACATTTAGAAAAAATTCGACATTATTGTTTTCGACATTATTGTTTTCTAAAAAACAATTCGACATTTTGACTTTCTACATTATTGCATTCTACATTATGACTGACCACCAGTGGGCGCAACATGTAAAATGAGAAAGAACAAGGCAAAATATGGTTGTGCCAAGGGACCTGCCGCGAGGAGATCGCACACACACAACTGTGAAGAATAAATCGTATTAACGGATCTGACGGTGCAACCTCACGCAAGGGAAATGACCAAGCAAATCTCATGATCTAACAACCACCCGAAGGCAGGTATACACACACTTGCGCATGGGAATCACTGCGCAGAGGTAAGATTGCATGTTTGATTTAGGGGTGCTTGCACACAGTCAGGGTTTTCGATTGGACTTAGGGGTGTGCGTAAGCAGTGTAGCGGGGTGCAGGCATGGTTTATGGGTGTTCAGGTGCAGATTGACCATGAAATTAATTGAGTTACGGAACATGGTGCACATGTTGTTGTGATGCAGTGAACAGTTGTGGGGCTGGCAGTGTTGCCAGGATTTTGGCTTGGTTGCGGGGACCCACGCAGGATTACCAGGGTGCATGAGTTTGCGCACGAGGACCGTGCATAGTTGTGTATTAGTGGCTACATTCGTTCTTGTGGGGGGCATGTCGGGGTGTTCCGGCTGCTTCTTGCACATAGGGTTACTTTGCGTGGAAGATTTCATGAATACGCAGATCGCGCAAAGGTGCCTCATGCGTGACGGGGCTATCAAATTCCTTCTCGCTGCGTGAACTTTGTGAGGTCTATGCGCACTTTTTTCCGATTCGGGCCCATAGTCACATATGAATTGGGTTGCCTGTCATACTCAATTGTTGAACCAGTAGACTCAGTCTACAAATGTATAATACTGGCTGCAACAGTCTATCCTTACAGGGCAGGGCCCTGCAACCTGTGGCTCACCAGATGTTTTGGACAACAACTCCCAGTATCCCTCTTCATTGACTTTGCAGTCTACGGCTGATTGTAGCTGTCGACCAAAGCATTTCTAGAGCCAAAGGACGCAGATCCATGTTCCACAGTCTCAATGAGAATGTCAAATGAATTCTAAGGGGACTTTAGCCTGCTACTCCTATTAGTACT